>NC_059153.1:307954-608409 GCF_020740605.2 Lemur catta | reverse complement strand
GCAGACCAATCTCCTTCTCAATCTTATTTGACATCTGCAACATGCCACGATATCAACTACCCAGAAATAGAATCCCTTGTTTAAACCCTGAGATACTTTGTCATTTTAATTTTAAACTCTGAAATACAACAGTAATAAGTGGAAATATAAAGTTAACAAACTCAAAGTTTTGAGGCTTCTTCTCTACGACCCCTTCAGTGCTCTTCTGTTTTCACGTAAAGACATTTTAACGCAAAAAAAAAAAAAAAAACATCTAGTAATTTATGTTACTGAAATAAGCAATCTAGAGCTTTCTTCCCATTTCTAGTTTAAACTACGTATCTGGCAGCAATTTAAACAAGGATGACAATTTTCACAGACGCCTTTTAACACGTTAGGTTACATCTCCTGAGCTAATTGGAAAATGAATAGGTAATTGAAGGTATCTGAGCAAGTTTCTTGCAATTATATATCAAGCCCTGCTCATCAAGCCACCTAATCTATTTAATCATCCTATCTAAGGTCTGAAGTCTCTCTTCAGCACTAAACACAATGGGGAAAGTATCCTTCTTCTCATCTCTGAGAGAAAGGTGATTTAACTACATAAAACCCACCGGTGCCACATTCCTACAAAGATACGCCTGGCCCCATTCGATCCAAACAGGACCTACATTTCGTTTGCAAAAGACACGAGATACTGTCTCAAAGCCAGATACCTTAACTCAACTGTATGCATTTTTATAACAGTTTTTTTGAGATATAATTCCCATACAAAAGTCATCCTTTTAAATGTGTAATCCAGTGGCTTTTAGTGTATTCATAGAGTTGTAGAACCAGGACTACCTAATTATAGAATATTTTCATCACCTCCAAAAGAAATTCCATATCAATTAGCAATCAATGGCCCTCCCCTTCCCCCAACCCCTAGCTTACTTTCTGTCTCTTTCGATTTGCTTATTCTGGACATTATATACAAATGAAATCACACCACATGTAGCCTTGTTACTCCTTTCAAGGTTCATCCATGTTGTAGTATTTATCAGCAATTCCTTCCTTTATATTACTGAATAATATTCCATTGTATGGATATACCACATTTTTGTATCCATCGATGAGTTGATGACATATAGATTGCTTTCATTTTTTAATTTATTAATAATGCTGCTATGAACATTCAGCTACAAGTTTTTGTGCAGACAACTGTATGCATTTTAAGTTTCCTTTTATGACTTTCCCTACGTAAGCCTACATTATATGTTTTTCCACTAGTATTAACAATGAGGCAGCACAGCAGAGAGGTTAAAGGACTGGATTCTAGGGACAGGCTGCCTAATTCAAATTCCAGCTATGACACATTTTGGCTGTGGGAACCTGGGCAAGCTATTTAACCACACCGTGCTTTACTGTCCTCGTGCTTAAATAGGGGGATAATTATAACACCTATTTCAGGGGTTGTGATGAAAATTAAATGACATCAGCTTACAGCATCACAAAGCAACTTATAGTATTTTTAACACAAAGGCCATTGTGCAAAAAAACTTTATCAACCACGTGATTGATAAATCGTGAAACTTCTGTTTTGAGAAAAAAAACATTTAAGAATATGTGATCACATGACAAAACGGTATAGAACTACATACTCACATAGACAAATGAGTACAAGTCAAACTGGGGAAACAGGGATAAGATTGATAGACAGTATCAACGTCAGTATCCTGGTTGTGCTACTACGCTACAGTTTTGCAAAATGTTACCACTGGAGGAAACTGGGCAGTGTGCACATGAAATCTCTCTATACTATTTCATACTAGTGCGTTTGAATCTATATTTATCTCAAAATTGTTTCAATTAAAAATGTGATCCCATAGTCTTTAGGGTTTTTTATATATACTATCATCTCATGTGCAAGCAGAGAGAATTTCACTTCTCTGTTTTTTATTTGAACGCCTTTTTTTTTTTCCTTACCTAATTTCTCTGGCTGAGTCTTCCAATACTATGCTGATTAAAAGTGATCAGATAGGAGCAGGACGAGGAAGCCCTAGTACCAGAGAAAAACCTTTGAGTGTTTCACTGTTGAGTATAAAGGTATTCCAGGTTTTGTTACAGATGGCCTTTACTATGTTGACATGCATACTTTCGAACCTGTATTGTTTTGAGTTTTTATCGTGCATGTTTTGATTTCACAAATGCTTTTAATAAAACTTTTGAAATGATTTTTTAAAATGTGATCCCAGTATAAATTTACTAAAAACCATTCAACTTTATGCTTACAATGGCTGTCTTGTATAGGGCAGTTGTCACAGTGTGTAGAAGTTACATTTAAGGAAAAAGCACCTTAGCACCATCACCAAGACTTCTTACACGACTTTTCTCTTCTGCATTGAGAATAGATTATACATTCTCTAGTTAAATGACATGGTTTTTCACTCGTTTTATGTCATTCATTAAATCTTAACTCTGAGTAGGTCTCTACTAGGTTCTACCAGGGAATACCAAGACAGAAATCAACACCTCTCTTCCAATACACAGAAAGAAATCTAATTTAAAAGAAACATCTGTAGTAATTGTAGCGAAGCAACCAGTTAATTTTATGCCCTAAATTCTCCTTCAACACTTTATCCCAATTTATTCATCTCTTAATTCTCAAATTATTTGGAATGTGTTTTCAAGATAGTTTTGAATAAAGACCTTCACTAAACATAAAACATTGAGTTCTACATCCTTAAAAATTGCAGATCACGTCAACCTATCACTGAATTTATTTTTACAAAAAAATAGTGAAAACCCACCTCACTATCTACTTCGAGCGAGGAGACACGTTTAAGTACACTTCATGACAAATGGAGAAGACAAAAAAATCAAAACTGATAGAACTTGCTATTTTGGAACGGGCAACCAAAAATCTATTTTATTGCGAAAAGATTATATATCCATCTTAAGCCTGTGACTCTCTGCGATGTACAATCTAGGATCAAAATAATGCTGGAAATGAGCATATATGCAAAAAATTCTTTTCGGACTGCAGTTGCAAAGATTCACACACTCTCACTTTTCCATCTCCCGCCGGGGGACCCTATTCTACTACACGACAAACCAATAGATGTAACGAATGACCTCCTCCAATAACGTCACCAGTATTCACTAAGTTTTGGCAGTGGGTCAAGATAGAAATTAGAGATCTAGACCAAGTAAATACTGTAGATTTGGCCAAATCACTTGTGGTTGCTTTCTTCAGCCTGGTTTCCAAGATAACAACCAGCTCTACTTGGCAACTGGACTCTCCCACAGTTAAGGCTCCAAATGTAAAGTTGGCTTGGGAGACACTGTCCTGCTGCTGGCTTTGGTGCCATTACTACCCTTGGGGACTATTGTGCAACAGTGGCATACTCATTGAGAAAATGTTATTTTGACGTTAATACTGACAGCTAGTCCAGAGTTTTAGCCTGTCCCTATAATAGGCAACAATTATATTAAAACAGTCTACAGGGTTATTTACAAAACAAAGACTCTCTCTAGCAATCTGAGACGGCTAGATAAGACTATGAAATTCTATCCAAACAATAACACCACCAATTGAATGTGTATCAGAAGCAATAAAACGATTAAATTACAGACCTAATATTTTCTAAATATCGCCCATTCTAAAATATTGACAGTCTACAATGTCAAACATCCATAACTTTCGAACACATTGTATGTCAAGGTAATTTCATAAGAAATTTACTAATTTGGATTTGGCGCAGGATGGAAAATAAAGTTTCTGTGAGGTGTGTCTGTGAAACCATAAGAGATTCTTAACAAGGTCAGCAAATAAGGAAATACTTTTCAATACTGACATTTGGCTTACAACATTGTGGGTGGGTTGAGTCTTGGAGGAATTGATAGAGAAGTTCTAACTCCGGCAAGTGAAACCAAAATATGAACTCTAGTTTTGTTACCTAATGCAAGTCCTGTGCCCAAAAAGGACTCTGGAACTGTCACAACAACACCTTGACAGGTGCATTTTACTTGTTCTCAATGTCTAGGACCACGTACCACTGCATCAAAATCATATCAATCCCGCTGGCTCCTCGCATGAACCAGCCAAAGCCAGATCTAATTTAAGTTTTAAGAGTTTGGCAAATGTGAGAATTTAAGCAAGGCAAGGGACTTCCCTCATTCCAAGTGAATTTCTCATTAATGATTAGTTCAATAAGAAAATAAGGAAATCAATGACATAGTTTGTGGAAAGCTATCTACCCTGTTATTGTCCATCATCAATCTCCTAAAATTCAATTATCCAAGACAGTTCCAATGGAATTTTTGGAGTTCCCAGGTGGTACTATCACATACACGGTAAATGAAGAACTGAGGTTTTCTCTTTTATTGTAAACTATTTATCCCATACTTATTCAAATGATTTCTCTTTTCCAACAAAGAAGAAAGTGTTACTTTGATTCAGATTGGTAATACATATATCTCCTCCTTGTAACCATTGAAACCTCTCATATAATATTAATTAGCAGCTATTTTCAGCATAAAAGGAGGATGTATAAAATAATAAGGGTCTAAATTTGATGGTAGGAAAGAACAAGCCTTCATGGTTACATTCAAAGTTACTAACCACTCTGGGTATTCCTGTTTATCAATTTGAGTGGAAAATATTGTATCTATTATTAGTTGAATAGCTTGAAGACAGTAAATATCAAAACATTTGAGGCCGGGTGTGGTGGCTCACACCTGTAATCCTAGCCCTCTGGGAGGCCAAGGCGGGAGGATCACTCGAGGTCAGGAGTTCGAGACCAGCCTCAGCAAGAGCAAGACCCCGTCTCTACTAAAAATAGAAATAAATTATCTGGACAACTAAAAATACATATAGAAAAAATTAGCCGGACATGGTGGTGCGTGCCTGTAGTCCCAGCTACTCTGGAGGCTGAGGCAGGAGGATCACTTGAGCCCAGGAGTTTGGGGTTGCTGTGAGTGAGGCTGACGCCACGGCACTCACTCTAGCCCGGGCAACAAAGTGAGACTCTGTCTCAAAAAAAAAAAAAAAAAAACATTTGAAAAGTTGTCCCCAAAATATAGATACTAATCTGTTAGCAAAAGAACTGTTTATTTTAAATTCTGAATTGCTGGAATAATCAACCAAAGTTTTTGTCAACAGTTTACCATAAACAGCATTCATGATAAAATCCTAAGTAGTTTGTTTATTATTATTTTGGGGCAAATAAGAACCAATGAACTGTTTCTATTCCACAGAGATGCGTTGCAGTCACGTGAAAGAACCTCTAGCATCAATGATTGAAGCAAGTTTAACTGCTTTTCCAAAGATGAAAATAGAAAGAGCTACAAAATGAACTACTAAGGATAAATAGTCTTGGAAATCTGATTTATGGAGGAATGCCCATTATTATGCTTTTCTCTCTATCCATCTTTTAATTCTATCAATTGCCTCCTAAAGTTCAGTTTGAATCTCCAATCCTTCACTAACACTTCTCTGCTTAGTACCATTTTAAAAATCAGTATTTACTGCATTGAAATTTATATCCTATTCCAAACATATTATGAAATACACATGCAAAACCTGTAAAAGAACATAACTCCCTCAGTATTTCAACTTCCCATTAAAATGCAAATGTAATGATTCCATTAGCCAGGAAACAATACCCACAGCCTTAAACCAAAACCAAACTAATACCTTTTCTCTGTGAATCCCAACTTCCCCCTAAGATACAATCTTATTCCTACAGTGGATCATTCGCTGTGGAATACTTTTGGATTTGGATTTGCCATTATAATCCCCGACTGGAGAGGAAAAAGCACAATGTGTGACTTGAGATTTTTAAATTCATGGATGTATTCTACTCCTTACACAGGCAAACATAAAGACGATGCACTAAATTTTAAGCAAACACCTTCCAAATAACCCCTTTTCCAAATCCCTAAACACAGATGAAGAGCGGGAAGAAAAAAAAAATCACTCAATGTAATCAAAAGTGTACCATGAGGGCAATGACCCGCAAATAACACGGATACTCTGTAGCCAGCCTCCCCAAGAGTGTATCCAGGCCACACTTACTTTGTCACAGGCAGAAAACTCTCCTAGTAGCCTGACAAAACGAGACAATAAAATGAGACGAGCAGTCCCAGTGAAGAGATTCAGGCAGATGCGACCAGCGTGTGCGTGGAGAGGGAGGGACAGAGGAGAGAAAGGACAGGAGAGGCAGGCAGAAGAAGGGGACAGACTGGAGAGGGGACAGAGAGGGACAGACACCAAAGGGAAGGCAGGAAAGAGGTTTGCACGGGACTGTCACCGATCTGGCCCCCACTGCTGTGCTCGGATGGGGTTCCACGCCCCCCGCGCCCCTCCCCGGCTGCGCCCGCCTTTGTGTTTGCCGCTGTCACCTGCCCGGGGACCGGCCGGACCCCAGCACAAAGCCGGGGCGCAGATTCGCCCCCGCATCTTTGCGCCCGGCCCCCGGGGCAGCTCGGCGCGGAGCTCACGCGCCCCCGAGAAAAGTGGGTTCGGGTCTGCGTTTGGGGGGGACCCTCGGCGCCACCGAGGCAGCGCGCGGACCCGGGCAGAGAGCGAAGCGCCACTCGGTGTGTCCCCAGTCCCCTGTTCCCTGTGACACTGGCCCGGGGCGCCCCCGAAGAGGGGGGACAGGGGGGCGGACGCGAGCCCGGACCCCGCGGCACAAAAAGGGGGTCGACAGGCGCCCGTCGGGGTCGCTCAGGGCGCGCGAGGGTCGCGTCCCGCGGGAGGGGACGGGGACGGGGACGGGGACCAGCGGGGAAGTCGCGGCCCCCGAAGCCGAAGTGTTCGGGGCGCGGAGCGGAGAGCGGAGCCCCGGCCCGGGCGTCGCAGGCCGGGACCCTCGCGCCGGGGCCCGCGGGGGCGACAAGGGGACACGCGCCGCGGGTTCGGGGGCCCGGGCTCGAGCTGTCAGCCATGTTGCGGAGGCTCCGCGACCCGCGGGGCGACCCCGTCCCCGACCCCGCAGCCCGCGGGAAAGCGGCGGGAGGGCGGCGTCCGCGGCGCCCGGGGCGCACTCTGACCTCGGTCTCGTCCTCAGGCGCGCGGCGTCCCGCGGTCGCAGCCCGGCTCCTTCCTGCAAACCCTAAAGGGCAGCCATCTTGCTTCCTCCCGCGCCTCCGCGACAGCGGCCCCGCATCAATATTCATGAGGCCCTTGACGTCCGCTCGCCGCGCTCGGCGGCCGCGCAGGCCGGGCGGACGTGACTCGCCGGCGGGCGGGCGGGCGGGAGGGCCGGGGCCGGGCTCCTGCTGCTGCCGCCGCTGCCCCCGGGCCTCCTCCTGCTCCGCCTTCACCCGGCCTCCTCCGCCCGGCCTCCTCCTCCTGCACCCCGGCCTCCTCCTGCTCCGCCCGGGCCTCCTGCTCCTCCTCCTGCTGCTGCTGCCGGGCCTCCCCCTGCTCCGCCTTCACCCGGCCTCCTCCTCCTCCTCCTCCTTTTCCTGCTCCTCCTGGGCCCGGCCTCCTCCTGCTGCTCCTCCTCCTCCCGGCCTCCTCCTCCTGCACCCAGGCCTCCTGCTCCGCCTCCCGGCCTCCTCCTGCTCCGCCCGGGCCTCCTGCTCCTGCTCCTCCTCTTGCTGCTGCTGCCGGGCCTCCCCCTGCTCCACCTTCACCCGGCCTCCTCCTCCTCCTCCTCCCAGCCTCCTGCTCCTCCTGGGCCCGGCCTCCTCCTCCTCCGCCCGGCCTCCTCCTGCTGCTCCTCCTGGGCCCGGCCTCCTCCTCCTCCTGCTGCTCCTCCGCCGCCCAGGCCTCGTCCTCCGCCGCCCGGCCTCCCCCTGCTCCGCCCGGGCCTCCCCCTGCTCCGCCCGGGCCTCCCCGTGCTCCGCCCGGCCTCCCCCTGCTCCGCCCCGGCTCCGCCGCAGCCCCGGCTCCCAGGGAGGCAGCCCCGCCCGGGGGCCCCGCACAAAGGCCGGCGGCCGCGGGGGCGCGCGGCGTGGGGGACCGAGCGCCGGGCCGGGCGCAGCCCCAGGGGCCCCTGGGGACCCCGGCGGGGCCTCCACCCCCGGCGGCAGACGCGGGACACACGCGAAGGGGCAGGTGGCCTGAGAGCCTGGACGGGGCCGTGCGGTGGCAGATTGGCCCGTGAAACTTCCCTGGGTCCCAGCTGCCTCGCCCCTTCCCGGGGTCCCCGTCCCGGGACCTGTCCCCGTCCCAGGACCTGTCCCCGGACCCACCTTCTGCTCAGAGGCCCGCAGCCCCGTCGCCTCTGCGGGCCACGCGCCCCCGCTGCGCGTCCTCCCTTTCCTGTCGCTTCTAATGTCCCTGGGCTGGAGCGCTCGCGGGGTTCGCCGCGGGCACGGCCTCGGCGCTTTGGGGACCCGCATTTTTAAAGACCCGACGAATTAGGGACTCGGCCCAGGCCGGGTCTCCCCGCCCCACCTGGTGTTTACTTTGGCCACGTGGGCGGGGAGGGCGAGGCAGCCTCGGGTGCAGGATGAGCCTCGCCGGTGACCTTCACGGCCTCCCGCGGGTGACACATAAACCCGCGCTGGCAAACGCCTCGGTGGCCTCGCGCAAGTGCCCGCGCTTGGAAGAATTGCCACGCGTGCAATTAAGCAATCAACAAACCGTTGGCCCATTAAGAGCTAAATTCCCAATGACGAATTCTCGGTTGTCCCTGACACTGGGGACTCTACCCCTCTGCCTTTCCATTGACAGTTTTTTTTTTTCTATTGCCCAGCAGTTTCACTTCCCTTTTCAAAGCTCCTGTTTCTAATCACCAGCTTTTTAATTGAAAACGAGTTGAAGAACCAAACCCATATGAATCACATTATGTCAGATGATGCAGTTTTGGGAACATTTCCTCCCTCCTTTACTAAGTTCTCACATCACTGACATTCACGTTTTAAACAGGTTATTTTGTGCACACCTTTTTTTATGAGATCACTGATTGTGATCACAGCACCTTTAAGTCAACACTAGTTATGTTGTCTAGCCCACTTTTTTCCCCCCTTTGGTCTGTAATTTTTTTTTTTTTTTTAGAACTGAAGCCCTAATTTTTGAAATTGGAATATTTCCCCTTTGAAAAGCATTTTTTTTTTTTTTTAAAAAGGGAACTCTTTCCATGGGTCACATTGTTACTAAGAAGAGAGTATGCTCTAAAGATACATTGTTTATTTCACTTTGAAACAAAGTTGACTCAGATGTCTGATTTGGCAGAGCTGAAGCAAAATTGTTCATTTTCTCCCAAGCATTTCAGGTGAAAATAAAGTTCTGTCTTTTCTTGCTCTACAACTAATGGGTCATGGAGGTCTTGGCAATTGTCAGTGCCCTTTAAAACCTAAGCTGTGGTGGAAGGTTCCTTGTGCTTTCTGTTTCAAACCCAGGAAGTAAAGTCCTCCCAAGAGAACGTTTTGTCCTCCATGCGTTTCTGTAGTGCACAGCATTGCACGGTTGTGGGAAGCGTGAGGTTTGGAGTTGGACAGGCCGGAGGGACTCTTGACTCCATCTTTTACCCACCATGTGATCTTGAGCATGTTGCTTCCCTCTCTCTGGGTTAGAAACTAAGTACATGCTCAGGTAGTTACTGCTCTTACCAACCATAAACGGCCTGCTTCCAGGAGTTTTTTTTTTTTTGGACTGACTATAGAAATATATAAGTCTTCTTATACTTAATAATATATGGACAATATTATATTCACGTGTGTTTGATATATAAGTATCTCTGTGTTCCTTTAGTTATTTGTATTTTAATTGGGAGAGTGATCTTTCAGGTCACCTTCTGATTTCATCTTTGAAAACCTCTCTCTGCTGTAGCAGGTGGTTCTTGTCTATCTGGAATCATATCTGGCTCGCAGTTGGCCCTGAACATTTTCTTGCCAATTTCTTTCTCTGCACCCCCGCCCTGTTCCTAACCACCATGACATTTGTTAATTTAAAAGAAAATACATTACTCCTCTTGGCTGCTGTGAACTTTTCAACAGCAAAAGGAAGTAAAATCCTGAAGGTCTCCGAACGTAAAGTATTTTAGTCCTGTTTTATTTTGTTGATTTTTAACAACTTTTTTCTTAGCTGCTGCTACTTCTGGGAAAGAAAGGATATCAGTGGGCATAATGAGTTGTTTACTGGACATCACATTTTTGTGGGTAATTGAGAGCCAGCTTTTATTAATTGTGTGCATTCTTGAGATTCCTCTTCCTATAGGTGTGGATAATCTATTTTTAAAAGAACGTTTTGCTGTTTTAACAACAGTCAATTGTTATCAAAATCCTTTACCATTTTTTTTTCCTCAAATTTTAAATAGCAGCACTTCTTCCACAAAGAAAAATCCTGCTTCCTTAATAGAGAAAAAAGACTGATAGAACAAGTTCCACAACATGCTAGTCTGTGTTAGAAAATTGCCTGGATTGGCCGGGCCCCTGCGGTCTGACTCAGTGGCTCAGTCTCTAAGCCTCTCAGGGTGGAGGCAGCTTCCTGTCTGCCGTTGTCCATTAAAGAGCTGACACTGACCATTTGCTTTCTTTTCTTTTCTTTCCTTTTCTTTTCTTTTTTTTTTGAGACAGAGTCTCGCTCTGTTGCCCGGGCTAGAGTGCCGTGGTGTCAGCCTAGCTCACAGCAACCTCTAACTCCTGGGCTCAAGCGATCCTCCTGCCTCAGCCTCCCGAGCAGCTGGGACTACAGGCATGCGCCATCATGCCCGGCTCATTTTTCTATTTTTAGTTGTTTGGCTAATTTCTTTCTATTTTTATAGTAGAGACGGGGGTCTCACTCTTGCTCAGGCTGGTCTCGAACTCCTGAGTTCAAGCGATCCTCCCACCTCAGCCTCCCAGAGTGCTGGGATTACAGGCATGAGCCACCGCGCCCGGCCTAAAGCTGATGTTTTTGCAGGCTACACTGTGCTGTCTCCCAATTTAGCAGACATAGACATCTATGATTACCCTGTGATAAGTTTTTCACGCAATTAATATGTTCCATTGCAATAACGTCATTATTCCCCATTTCTTCCTCATATTAAAGAAAAAAAATTCTGTCTAAATCTCTACTTGCTTTTTCCTACCATTTGCTTTTTACCCTTTTTCTTTAGTTTCCTATTTGGCGCCAGGAAGTTGTCATGCATGAACTCTCGGGAAGAATGATTATATTTGTGTAATAAATGTGATGCCACACTCCTCCCCGACTTGAACACATATCTTACTCCACTAAGAAATCATTTGCACGGTGAGGTTCTGCTATGTGTTTTCAACAGTGATGTGGGGAAAGGGAATTGAATGCACCTTTGGTCTGCTCCTGGCTGCCATGGATGACTTGGGGTTCATTCCGCCAAGCAAGGAAGCTGGCAGGTGGAAGGAGCGCGCCACCTGCTGAAACCGTTCATAGGACAGGGGTCTCTGGTGATCAAAATACTCAGAATAAGATAGAGCTAAACCTTTTATTTTATTTTTTTCTTCTTTTTGTTTTTTATGACCTCAATACATGCATAAGAGCTAAACCTTTTAATTGAGAAAACAAATGAACATAACCTACCGAGCTTTTGAAAGATACGCATAAGTAGGTTCCACTCCTCCACCCCACCAGCTTTTTGGAGATTCTGATTGATGAGTTCTGGGACGGGGCTGGAGGAACAGTTGCTTTTCAGAAGAGTCACAGACAATCGGATGTGCGACTCTGCTTGAACATCACTGGGATAGTGTCATGTTGAAAATGTAATAAAAGCATTTGGTGTTTATGCCTATTACTAATAGGCACCCAGAGTTAGCACTCATAGAGCATCCCGTGACGAAGAACAAACATTGTGTATCTCTCTACGGGGCAGGGGCCCTCACACCTTTGCAAAGATCCAGCAAAGCTGCCTGTGACTTCGTTTTTGGTATTTCATGTTGATCAAGTCTTTCTGAATTCTCTTGTGACGAGTGAAAAAGAACAGTGCAATTTCTGGAAGGAATACCTACAGAAATTCAACAGTGATGTGGTAAAAGGGAATTGCAGCTTCGATCTGCTCCTGGCTTCCATGAATGACATAGGGTTCATTCTGTCCAGCAAGGAATTTAAAATTTAAAATGCCTGGCTGGGCGAGGTGGCTCACGCCTGTAATCCTAGCACTCTGGGAGGCCGAGGTGGGAGGATCACTCGAGGTCAGGAGTTCGAGACCAGCCTGAGCAAGAGCGAGACCCCGTCTCTACTACAAATAGAAAGAAATTATCTGGACAGCTAAAAATATATATAGAAAAAATTAGCCGGGCATGATGGCGCATGCCTGTAGTCCCAGCTACTCGGGAGGCTGAGGCAGGAGGATCGCTTGAGCCCAGGAGTCTGAGGTTGCTGTGAGCGAGGCTGATGCCAGGGCACTCTAGCCCGGGCGACAGAGCGAGACTCTGTCTCAAAAAATAAATAAATAAGTAAAACTGATTTTTTTTTTAAACATGGAAAACGTGTTTAACATACGAGGGAAAGTGTCAGGGAGATTAAGTAACTTTCCCAGAGTCACACAGCATATAATAAATGCTCAGACTGAAGTATTCGTCTGTATTCCTTCCACAAACCAAAGGGAAACAAATAGGCCAACTTTTATTCTTTTCTGAGGGCATAAAAGAAGCTCTGAACAATCTGTGACATTGTATCTTAGGCTGATACATTTTAATTCTCACCTATCCCTGCACAGAGGAGACTGCTACAATAAGGAACAGTTAGGAAAAGTGTGCTTGGTGTTTTTGTTTTTGTTTTTTACATAGGCCATCAACTGTGGTAGGAATTCTGTTCATTCCAAAGGTGGGATGAAAGTTACTCTATCTCCTAAAAGCATTTCTAAGGGAAAGAAGAGCAAATTACTCAAGGCCTAAGATAAAATAGTGGGGCTTGGCCGGGCGTGGTGGCTCACGCCTGTCATCCCAGCACTCTGGGAGGCCGAGGTGGGAGGATCGCTAGAGGTCAGGAGTTTGAGACCAGCCTGAGCAAGAGCGAGACCCCGTCTCTATGAAAAATAGAAAGAAATTAGCTGGACAACTAAAAACATATAAAAAAAATTGGCCGGGCATGGTGGCACATGCCTGTAGTCCCAGCTACTTGGGAGGCTGAGGCAGGAGGATCGCTTGAGCCCAGGAGTTTGAGGTTGCTGTGAGCAAGGCTGACGCCACGGCACTCTAGCCCAGGCACCAGAGTGAGACTCTGTCTCAAAATAAAAAAAAAAGAAAAGAAAAGAAAAGAAAATGTCATACGTCATATACATAACCTAAACTTTTATACCCCCACAATATGCTGAAATAAGAATAAAAAAAGAAAAGAAAAGAAAATGTCAAAATAAGACAATTCACATGACTTTTTTGGTTTCCCAGTGCATACAGAAGTTAGGTTTATACTATACTGTAGTCTATTAAATGTTCAATTAGCATCATGTCTAAAAAAAAAATGATGTGCATCCCTTAATTTTAAAATATTGCTAAAAAAAAATGCTAACAGTCATTTGAGCCTTCAGGGAGCTGTGATCTTTTTGCTGGTGGAGGGTCTTGCCTCAGTGTTGGTGGCTGTTGTCTGAACAGGGTAGTTAGGGGTTGCTGAAGGTCGGGGTAGCTTTGGCAATTTCTTAAAATAAGACAAAATTTTGCTGCATTGATTTTCTCTCCCTTTCACAAAAGATTTCTCTGTACTAAGAGAGACGGCAATTTAGTCAGAGTAGAGCTTTCAAAATTGGAGTCCATCCTCTCAAACCAGCTGCTGCTTTATCAACTAAGTTTGTGTAGTATCCTAAATCCTTTGTTGTCATTTCAACAATGTTCACGGCATCCTCACCAGGAGTGGATTCTAACGCCGCAAGAGCCCACTTTCTCTGTCTATCCATAAGGAGCAACTCGACATCTATTCAAGTTTGACCTTGATATTACAGCAATTCGGTCGTATCTGGCTGCACTTCTCACCCTACTTCTCTCGCTATTCCCACCACATCTGCAGTTACTTCCTCCGCCGAAGCTCTGAGCCCCTCAAAGTCACCCATGAGGGTTGGAAGGAACTTCTTCCAAACTCCTGTTAATTGCAATATTTCGACCTCCTCCCATGAATCACAAATGTTCTTTCTATTTGGCTGGAATAATTCCTGTTCATCCTTAAGATCTCAGCCTAGATGTTACTTTCATGGGCATTTTCTCTGAGCCCGCAAGTATGTGTTAAGCCCCCTTCCTACTGCACTTCCGTGCACTTTTCTTTTTTTCTTTCTTTCTTTTTTTTTTAACGGGTCCCAAGAGAGGGGCCCGGGCAAGGTTCACGGGTCCCAAGAGCGCGGCCCGAGAAGTCACCCACGTTTCTTCACATAACCTAAAAATGTTTTGTAACTACCCCTTTACATATCTGTTTTCTCACTTAAATATAAGCTCTGTAAGGGCAGGGGACACACCTCATTCACTCTTACGTCCCTGAATGAGACAAATACATGAATGAATAAGTGTATTAAAGTGAGAATAGTGCGGTGAGCCATCACTCCGTAGGTTTAACTTTAAACATAGAACCAGGCTGAGCAAACAGAGCAGGGGAAATGCCACCACGGACGTGAAACAAGCAAGAAGAGCAGATGGGTCATTCTGATGACACCATGTGGAAGATGTCCTGTGACAGTATTTCCGTCCCCTTCGGATCCCTCTGTGATCTGAGGGTTTTCTGAGCAGAGACCCGCGACAGTGCGGGTCACGGTGTGGCTGTGGTCACGCACCGATTGAGAAATGACACATCAGTCCCTCGACGCTTCACCGCAAACTGTGATAAATCAGGAATTCAGGTTCGAGCAGCCACTTAAACGATGGGAAATGGGACTAACAAACCTTCCCTTCTCAAGTTTTTTGAAAACATTTCTGAAAAAAGCGTCCTGACTAGGTTAGTTTTGTTGTTGTTGTTGTTTTTGTTTGTTTGTTGTTGAGACAGAGTCTCGCTCTGTTGCCCGGGCTAGAGTGAGTGCCGTGGCGTCAGCCTCGCTCACAGCAACTTCAGCCTCCTGGGCTCAAGTGATCCTCCTGCCTCAGCCTCCCAAGTAGCTGGGACTACAGGCATGCGCCACCATGCCCGGCTAATTTTTTCTATGTATTTTTAGTTGTCCAGATAATTTCTTTCTATTTTTTAGTAGAGACGGGGCCTCACTCTTGGTCAGGCTGGTCTCAAACTCCTGACCTTGAGCAATCCTCCCGCCTCGGCCTCCTGGAGTGCTGGGATTACAGGTGTGAGCCACCGCGCAAGGCCTTGACATTTTCTTTATTGCAGTGATTTGGAACTGAATCCTCAATATCTCTGAGGTAGGCCTGTATGGCTTATATATTCTTACAAGAATTATACAAGGTAGGTATAATACTATTCAGTTTACAGATGCATGAAGATTTGGAGAGAATCACCTACAAAGAACTATTAAATAACTGAACTGGCACCATACCTAGATCTGCCTGTTTCAGCGTATACACCCTTTGCCCTCAATAACATGATGCAACCTTCATAGATATCAACTGAAAACTATTTTTACTCTGAATTTCCCTCATAGCAATTTATACAACTAAAATATCTTCTCTGTTACACAATAGTACACAACCAACATTGAGAGAAATCGGTATTGGAATACGAGATAGAGAGACTTGAAGAAAAATTAGATCCAGAAGTAGATCGATGAGAGAAACAGAATCGTTATCTTTGGTATCACGTGTTCCTTCACCTTGCCCATCTTCTCCTTTATTTATTCAATACTATAATATTTTTAAATTCACGGTTCACAGGGGTACTTTTTCCTCTTAGAGCTAGAGCTAATTGCTTAATTAAATACTTAATTACAGTTATGACAAGAGCCACAAGGAGAGTGGTGGAGGCTGTTTTGGGGGAAGATGAAAGGAAGAATACACTCCAACGTACGAGTCAGCCTAAGGTTTCCTTGGGGAAGTGGTAATTAAGCTAACCTTTGAAAAACCAGTAGAAATGAACCAATCAAATGGAACACGAGGAAAGGAGCCTTGTTCCTGGCAGCAGGAATGGCAGGTGTGAAGGATCAAAAGAAGAAAGGGACATGACAAGGCCAGTGTGGCCAGAGCACAAAGCGGAAGCAGGGAACAGGGTCAGATCCTATAGGGCCCCGTGGGCCTTGGTAAGTACTGCGTCTTTTTTGTAATTACCTGTTACATTACCTACTCAGGATCCATCCTCCCGTTTGTGGAGGAAGAACACTATGACTTATCCTTGGAGAGCCAAGCCTCCCACCACAACGCTCAGAGGAGCTGAACTACCTCCGGCCTCAAAGCTGGGCAGGTGTTAGTCCAGCCTCGGCCCATCAGAGAATTATCCTCCACTCCCCACGGCAATTATGGGGAGGGCAAAACGCAACCCAAGCCAGGCCACCATGAACCGATGGAGCCAATTCTGGGCCTTCGGCTTATGCTGTTGGGGAAAAAATGTTCTCTTTCTGCTGGGGTTGCTACGGCTACTGGATGTAACACCATCCCAAAGCGACTGGGAACCAGAAGAGAGAAGCTCAATTCTTTCAAAGACAATGACTCTCCTACAATGTAGTCAACACAGAAGATGGTGGAACAGAGAGCTATTAATAAATAGGCAGTCCAGTTGATATCCCTACTTCCTATTAATAACTTTGCAGTTTTATGAACCAGAAAATTCCTCTTACCAAGCAAGCCGGTTGGAGACGTATTTTGGTCACTTAGATCTGGAAAAGAATTGATTTATTACCCATTTTTCAAATGGTCCGAGATTCAAAGTGTGGTAAGTAACAGACCCTAAAATGTGGAATTGGCTGAATCCAAGGCAAAGGGGACCCCTTTTTCTTTAGCTGAGAAATTGACACAGCAGTTGATTAATTAATCTGCTGTCTATTGTATCTTGGAATTCGGACCATGTATTTACTAAGGTTGAGGATGAGAGGATGTGTTTGAAAAAAGGTCAAGAATGTTTTAGTTCCTTTTTGTGAAGCTCAGGGAGGTCGTGCATTAAAAGCTGTCTTGTCTGGAAAATGCTAAGAGCAGCCCTTTTAGCCCTTGTCCTGTTAGCTAAGAATCAAAAACTTCTTTGCTCTGGTCCCCCCTCTACATTTAGTGTTAGCAAAGAGAGGGAGGGTAGAACAAAATTGGAAGCCTCAGCGAAAACTAGGAGCTCTACCCACCTGGGTAGACAAAGGCCAATTGTTGGAAAGTAGGAACAACAGCTCTGAAATCTAGCATCAAGGATTAGAACTCAATGCTAACTCTGGTTTTGGTTGCAAACTCATTGACATTTTCTGGAAACAGATAAGATTGTTGAGCTCACTAAACTTTTAAGGAACTTGGGTTTCCAGAGAAACTCAAACAGCCGTAAACGGAGAGCTGTGATTGCCCAACCCCTGTGGCAATTACTCAGCCGGGATCCTTGGGTGTGACATCCAGAAAGTAGACACTCCGCAGTGCCTTTCTCAGCTGCGGCCATAATGGACAAGCAACAAGGGAAATCTTCCCAAAAGACAGATCCCAGAGCAGACAGAAAGGCTAACCAAGGAAGTCCCTCCAAAGCCAGGACAGGGGCTCGCTGCCTCTCCTACCCAGCGGGACAGTGTAGATGCCAACGAATGACCACCATTGCCTGCCACCCCGCCATTTTCCCTTTCTCAATTAGGCGTTTTTATCATAGTAATTTTGTTTCCTTCTCATAAATGTATATTATGTTTGCTGGAGATGGTTACATGTACCATTTTACAAGAGGTTGCTGGACCATGAGGAAAGCACATTTGCACAAGAGTCTGGACTCAGGCTGAATGCAGTAACCAGATAAAACGAGAGGTCCTGGTGCCTATGTTTTTGATTCCATATGACATTATTGCTTTAATGTAGGCCTGGGGAGTTTTGATTTTTTTTTTCTTTTTTTTGAGACAGAGTCTTCCTCGTCGCCCGGGCTAGAGTGAGTGCCATGGCATCAGCCTCGCTCACAGCAACCTCAGACTCCTGGGCTCAAGCGATCCTCCTGCCTCAGCCTCCCGAGTAGCTGGGACTACAGGCATGCGCCACCATGCCCGGCTAATTTTTCTATATATATTTTTAGTTGTCTAGATAATTTCTTTCTATTTTTAGTAGAGACGGGTCTGGCTCTTGCTCAGGCTGGTCTCGAACTCCTGACCTCGAGCGATCCTCCCGCCTCGGCCTCCCAGAGTGCTGGGATGACAGGCGTGAGCCACCTCGCCCGGCGAGTTTTGAATTTTGAGGTATAAAAACACATATGTGGCTATTGTGCAGCCAAAAGGTGACCTGTGACAGTTTTCTGTGTTTCGTCCTACCTGGAGTCCCTTTCTCTTTGGTTCAGTCTGACTTTCCCAGAGGAAATACTCTTCACCCCACTTTTATTATAATACACGTGGGTAGGTGACTGTGACTTCGCATCTAGCTTCAAGGTCAACGTTGACACTGAACATTGTGTCCCTCTGCCTTTAGGGATTGATTCTGGGTATCCGAACCAGGCCTGAATATCTGAATCATACCTAAGCCAATTAAGTCAAACACAATGAGGCTGGGGAAGAGGCATTTTCTTTCTGCTGAGATGTTTGTTGTAAGCCTGGAGTTTCCAGCATCCATCACACATGAAGAACCCATCTGACAATAGAACCAAGATAAACAAATGAGAGCGGAGAGATACAGAGAGCTCCAGGGAGTCCTAGTGTTATCATTCGAGCCCCTTGAGCTAGCTGAACCTGAAGATAACCTATCTGTGGAATTTGTCATGATGTTAGTCAGACTCCCTCCACTTTCCACTTCTGGGCAATCCAGTTTGTGTTGGGTTCATGTCCTTCCCAGCTGAGTCTTTAACCGAAGAGCAATGGGAAGTCATAAAATGGATTTAAGCGGGGGAGGGATGATCAGATGTTGAGCAAGTTTTGAGTAGCTCGCTTTAAAGAACACCGTTTTATTCTCAAAAAGCTGTAAAAGGCTAATCGGCCAGCCGGCGGGTTGCACTTATATCTGTACCCAATGTTTGTAAAGAGACCAAATGTAACTCTGGTTATGGGGTCCTCACTGGGGACAAGGGAGATGCACAGATGGAGACTGGTTTTGCTTTCTGCGGTTTCAGTTACCTGTGGTCAACCAAGCTCTGAAATTATCAAAGGAAAAACTCCAGATGTAAACAATTCATGTTTTAAGTTGTTCTAAGTAGGGTGCGAATGAAATCCTATGCCGCCCCCTCCCCCCTGCCCAGGATGTAAAGAATCACCTTTTGTCCTGAGTATGCACACAGTGTACACTGCATCAAGAATAGCTTTGTACAGACAGATTTCTGGAATCTGAAGTCTTGTTAGGCATAAATATTCCTAAAAAAAGCATGCTAACTACCAACGAACAATATCAAATTTCTCGACAACCTGTTGTGGATCTGGATTTGGGTAAAATACTATGATCTACTTTTTATTGCGTAGAAAAAAGTTGAAAATTAGGTATTTACACAAAGATACTCACTGTGTCACACATACCCCTACGAGGGATAATTGTATAGCATAATCCAATAATATGTTTCTTATTGAAGATTTTTAGGAAAGATCATTTTGAGGAAAAACGAGTCAGTTTTTTAGTGACTTCTTGTGATTTGGAAATGAATTCTGATGTAATTTTTTACTTTAAAAGCAAGTAGCATTTTTTCCGCATGCGATGTCATCACTACTCTATCACCTTCTCTAATAGTATCTCTTAGTATTTAGGAAAGTCCCCAAACTTCGTTAAGTAGATTAACGCAACTCTCTTTAAATGCATTTTTTTCCTAGAATTATTAGGAAAAATGGCACATGCCTGTAGTCCCAGCTACTCGGGAGGCTGAGGCAGGAGGATCGCTTAAGCCCAGGAGTTTGAGGTTGCTGTGAGCGAGGCTGACGCCACGGCACTCACTCTAGCCCGGGCAACAGAGCGAGACTCTGTCTCAAAAAAAAAAAAAAAAAAAAAAAAAAAAAAAAAAAAGGAAAAAAAATTCATCTCAATTTATAACAGAAAAATTCTGTCCTTAGAATAAATCTCCACTGATATGACTATTCCTAGCGGTGTTGTATATCTTTACTGATCTCACTGTTGCAGATACAGAACTCAAATTAAAGATGAGAAACAAATCACCTCCTTCTCTACATTTGTTGTGTTCAAACTTTTCTAATCTTCTGAGGTCTTGAAAACTTTAGGTCTCATGTGATTTAATTTTTAACATTAAGTCTAACATTTATGAAAATAATTATAAAATCACATGATTTCATTATCCTGAGAAAAATTTGCAAATTTCTGGTGATACAATGCCAACCTTGGCTTCCCATTATATTCTTCCAGTGTGAAGATATTAACCCATACTTGCATTTTTGGTTTCAGCCCAAAATGCTTCTGGAGCCACAAGATTTCCTTCTTAACAATGTTCTTTTTCCTTTATCACTATCAACATATTTTACGGAGGTGAAACTTTGCTTAAGGATTGACCAAGAGATATTTGCATGCACATTTCTGAGAGTATTTTGAGTAATTCATTGTATCCATCTGCAGAAGAAAAATGAATTTTCTTTTTTTTTTTTTTTTTTTTGAGACACAGTCTCACTCTGTCATCCAGGCTAGAGTGCCGTGACATCAGCCTAGCTCACAGCAACCTCAGACTCCTGGGCTCAAGTGATCCTCCTGCCTCAGTCTCCCAAGTAGCTGGGACTACAGGCATGTGCCACCATGCCCAGTTAATTTTTCTATATATATTATTTTTAGCTGTCCATATAATTTCTTTCTATTTTTAGTAGAGATGGGGTCTTGTTCTCGCTCAGGCTGGTGTGGAACTCCTGAGTTCAAACGATCCACCCGCCTGGGCCTCCCAGAGTGCTGGGATTACAGGTGTGAGCCACCGCGCCCGGCCCCAAGATGAATTTTAAATGCAGTGTAGAAATGCTCTTCTTGAGACAGTTTATTCAAGAAGCTGATCGCTAAACATTCCAGACTACTGTTTTCCCTTGAGAAGAAGCATAGGATGATAAGCATGAAGCCCAGTGTACTGTTTAACAGACTCTGTTATTCAAAACCAGGCTTCTGTGGCCAATTATAAGTGACAGAGGTTTGGGGTAACCCGCTTGTGATTTTACAAGTGATTGTCCTTAAAATACAAGTTTCTTCACATAAATCCACATATCCAGCAGTGAGGATCACAGCTTAAAAAGTAACCTCCCTATTCTATTTTAATCAATATCTAAGCGTATGTTTAGCCACAAGAAAATTGGCTGCCATCATGTGCTCATAACGTCATGGTGCTGGGGACACCTGCCAATGATTTCAAGTCATGGAGGGTATTGGCTGGCATCAGTGGACAAATGGAGTTTAGCTTCGAAAACTGATTTTGTGGGTGCTTTAGTTTCTAGCGTGCCTCCCGGAATCGCCCTCAAATACAGGTTGCGATAGTGTGGTTACTACCTTATTGATCCCTGAAGAAAGGCAATCATATTGCTTTTCAGAAGAGAAATGTTCTCATCACATTAGGTTATGGTCAATTTATAAACTCCAATTACTTTTCATTTCAGCACAGATTTTATTTCCATCTGTCTCATGGACAACCTCTTCAGCCAAGAAGATAATCTACAACGGCAAATATTTTATTGAAATGTCCGGCTTTCTTTAGAGGAGAGTAAACAATTGAAGTTTGTTTCCTATAAATTTGAAATTAGGATGATAGTTTGTGATAAAAGAGGCATGGCATTGCCATAGGTCCAAAAGACTGTTTAGAGACTGTCCTCACCCAGCTTAGATGAGGGGTTAGGCTGTACAATTGGATAGACTTCTTTTCTTCCGTGAAAGGGAACAGAGTAAGTTTTTTTTATTAAAAAACACGCCAAAGATTACCACTTGGAAACATACTTACAGCTGGGCGCAGTGGTTTACACCTGTAATCCAAGCACTTTTGGAGGCCAAGGCCAGAATATCACTTGGGGCCAAAAGTTCAAGACCAGCCTGGGCAATATAGCAAGACCCCTCTCCACAAAACATTTTAAAAATTAGCCAGGCGTGCCTTCTCAATTAAGATAACCTTAGACGTCAATAATGCAAGGCTAATAAAGTCAATATCTATGTTGCATAAATGGATCTTTTTATTTTATTTGTTTCTCACACTTTTTTTCAAAGAGAATATTTTGAGCCATAAAATTGTAAGATCTGTCGGGATGTCTAGAGTTGTTACTCTTGTTAGAATACTGTGTACTGAAGTTCCAGGAACATAAGAAGATGCTGACATTTAAAGCTTCTAGATTCTTTCAACTTTTAAAAACCTTGCAATTTTCAATGCTGCTATTTTGTTGTTGTTGTTGAGCAATAGTCATTGAATAGAGAAGATACACCCCTTAGGCACCTTTATAAATTACATTAAGCAATTTTTAGCTTATCAAATTCTAATTAATTATTCTGCTTCTTTAACATATTTTTGAGTTATGCCACCCTATCATTTGACAGGTATATACTCAGAATTGGTGATTCTTAAAATAATACTTCTGGGAACATTGCCCTTAAAGATTCTAGAAAAATCCCAATAAAACAGCTGTGTGTCAGAAAGGGTCCCAGCCACTTGTTGTGCAAATGCTGAGTGTTTAGTGTTTACCAGAGAGGAATAGACAATGAACTTCTTCAGGGTCTCATCCTTTCTATACTTCCCAAAATTTCTCTCTTCCTCTTTTTCTTGTTTACGCTCTTCATATATCTTCTTGTTCCATCTTCCTCTTCCTTTGCTGCCACTTGGTCTTTTTTTTTTTTTCTTTATTTCTTTTTATTGCTTTTTTTTTTTTTTTTTTGCACATCACCACCACTTGGTCTTAATCACCATAGTACGCTCACATTTATGCCCTTGTGCAGTTTTTCAAGTGATCTCCCATATTTAGAAAAATCCTATCTTTTAGCTATCTCTCTTTAAAATGTCAGCACCATCAGCAAGCAAAAGGCCGGCTCTAGGCAAAACTAGGAAAAATTAATTTTTCATTGTCTTTTCATTCCTTTAAGTCCTTGTTGACTTTTTCCCAGCACCTCTGCTCTCTCAAGCCTCCAAAGATCTCAGGTCTTTTCTTCCTATTCCAACATGAATGCTCGGGTTCTGCTAGATCCCATTGGAAACCTTTCATGTGGACTGTCAACGCAAAAAAAAAAAACCAAACTCTATCAAATAATTTTAAAGAGGTTTATTCTGAGCCAAATTTGAGGACCACGACCCGGAGCCACGCCCAAGAAACCTTGAGCAAGTGGACTTGCCGTGGCTGGGTTACAGTTTGGTTTTATACATTTCAGGGAGACAGGGGTGACAGGTAAAGTCATAAAATCAATATGTGGGGATCATGCATTGGTTTGGCCAAAAAAGGTGAGCCATCTTGAAGCGGGAGCTTACAAGGTTACAGGTGGGTTTAAAGATTCTTTGACTTGTAATTGGTTAAAGACATGAAGCTTTGTCTAAAGGCTTGGAATCTTTTAACACAGTTGCTGTTTATCAGAGATGAGCCACTGGACATAGATTTGTTGTGTAAACTGAGGACCTGCAGGTGTGTCTTGCATGCCCTTAAGGCCTGTTAATGCATTACAAAGGATGTCCCCAAGGAGGGAGGGGGCATGATAAGACATGTCTGACCTCCCTCCTCCTGGCAGGCAATTTAGTTTTAGGATATTCCTTTGGCCACGAGGGGGTCCATTTAGTCAGCCAGTGGTGGTGGGGTGGTGGTGAGCCTTAAGATTTTATTTTAGTGCACAGTATTAAAGTTTAAACAATCGACGCGTAGTTTATGTGTTCAGGGCGTATCTGCACTTGAACACTGGACAGCTGGTTAATTCAAAGGTCTGAGGATTTAATCATGACATGTTTGGAATACTCAGGTTAGATTCCCACCACGCCCGACATCTCTGTGAACTTCCCCTGCCCAGGAGGACAGCACCGGGCTCTCTGGGGACTCCTTGTGCAGAGCCAGACGCTGATTTGACAAGACAGGCTACCTGGTCAACTAAGACCCACCCATACAAATGTTGATGAACTAATTGCACTGGTACAAAAGTTCCTGCCCAAGAAGCGTGAGCTGATAAGAATGAGCTAAGCCAATCAGCCCAACCCAAATGAACTTGCATGGATGTTGTGCAGCCTTCCAGAATTTTCTCTGGAGGTTGCTGGGAGAATTTCCCAGTAAGAGTGCAAGAGGAGGATGAACCAGTCAGTCGGGAAAACCAGTGATAATATAGGAAAGAGACCATGTGGGCAATAAAAAATAAAGTAATTTGTCCCTGGGCGTTTTGGGTACCTATTGCTGCAAAACAAATTATCCTAGAACTTTGGTACTTTAAATGATTTTATTTGCTCAGGATTCTGTGGGTTGGGACTTGAGGCGGAGTTTAGTAGGAGAGTTCTGCTCCCTGGGCTCGGGCTTGGAGTCGTGCACTCAGTTGCCCTCTCGTGCTGGTTGAGCTGGACCGGACGCTCTGAGCAAGTTTTACTGACACGTGTGACACTTCTGTGCTTCTCCACACGGACTCCCCCCCCCCCCAGAAGCTTAGCTCAGGCTTCCCCCCTGCACGCTGCCCTCCGGGTGCCTGTATTCCTTTGCCGGCTCTTGCTTCCAAGAGACAGCATTTCCAGAGGGGCCGAAGCCGAATCTGTAGCTCTCTGAGGTCATGCGGAGTCACTTTTGCCATAATCTGATTGTCAAATCAGTGACAAGGGCAGTCTAGATTCAAGGGGTGTAGAGACAGAGTTCCCCTCGTTTTTTTTTTTTTGAGACAGAGTCTGGCTCTGTCGCCCAGGCTACAGTGCCGTGGCATCAGCCTCGCTCACAGCAACCTCAACCTCCTGGGCTCCAGTGATCCTCCTGCCTCAGCCTCCCGAGTAGCTGGGACTACAGGCATGCGCCACCATGCCCGGCTAATTTTTCTATATATATACTTTTAGTTGTCCAGATAATTTCTTTCTATTTTTAGTAGAGACGGGGTGTGGCTCTTGCTCAGGCTGGTCTCGAACTCCTGACCTCGAGCGATCCTCCCGCCTCGGCCTCCCAGAGTGCTAGGGTTACAGGCATGAGCCACCGCACCCGGCCTAGATATCACTTTTGATGTGCTCAGGCAGAGTTGCTTTCTACTGTGCTTTGGCCATAGATTATATACACTGAAAGACTTTTCTCAATAACAGATTCCTTTACCCTGTTAGCGTGTTGTTCAAGGCATTAGAACTCGTAGATACTTTTAGAGATGACTTTCAAGGGCAATATACGTACCCTAAACTTTTGTACCCCCACAATATGCTGAAATAAGAATAAAAAAAAAAATCACCCAAGAAAAAAAGAAATGTTGCTCCAAAAAAAAAAAAATATTTCACCAGGGAAACAATTGGAAAACATGTTTATTTTTTTGTTTCAGGGGAAACCTAACCTATGCTGCACAGAACGTGAACTTGCTAAGTGGGCACCGAGGCTTTGTGTAACCCTTGCGCTAGGATCACTGATCTGTTTTCACAGCTGCCCCGTGTGGCCTTAAGTGACACAACCCAGGTCAAACTCATCTGCCAACTCCCTGGCACTGCCGAGTGCCAACCAGAAAGAGCAAAGTAAATTATTCGGTCTAACCTTCGCTTGTTGTAAGGGCAACAACCTCAGCATTTATTAATCCAATGAGATGCTCACTTTATAATTAACCTGGGCCCCACGTCAGACGTCTAATTGTGCTTCTGACAGCAAGAGGGTAAGTTTCGCTGAGCCTTGAAGCACTCCCAACACAGCTCCGGCAAGCGCAGCTTTGTAGCTCTCAGTCGGCAGCCCCGAGAGTGAAAAAAATAGCAGTCATGCTATTGCAAAAGTGATTGCCCCAGCCTCTTCTTTCAGTTAATGAAGTGTTGAAAGTTCAAGACCTAAGTTATTGGTGGATCTAACGAGAACCAAGAGACTACTCCTCGCTGGAATGAAGCTTTTATGCTTTAAAGTTTACTCTCAACCATGCTTTGATAGGATCCTATTTTGCAGGCATTCACTTGTTCGCTGTAATTTATTTATTTGTGCATATCCTGGGTGAGAAAATTAAGGACAATCCCTCTAAGAAATTTGGATTAATTCCCACGGTTCCACAATTTACTTCTCTAGAAAAAGAAAGAAGTGTAGGTGACCTAAAATGTCTGAAATTTTTCTGGGGTAATCTAAACCCTGAATATTGGGAATACAGCAAGAGGCAGCAGGGAAGTGAACTCTTTTTAGTAGAGGTTTGAGGTGGATCAAAATGTACTCTTCAGCCTCCCTTCAATTCCAAGTAACATACCTGGTAACTGGACATAGTTTGCATAGTTTTCACAAATAAACACCCACAACCCTACTATTATAATTTTTAATATTTTATATGGTGATAGAACGAGGGCACTGAAGTTGTCTTCAAGGAATATTAGCCATTGGACATTCTGGCTACAATGGAAATGAGAACTGAGCCCCACAATACTAAAAGATATGTCATAGTTTGACCACCCCTAGACTCAACTTTTTGTTCTGGGAAAGAGGTAGATGAAAGAGAACCAATAACAATCCCTGATGTTCAACTAGCATCGCTGCATGTCATGCAATTTATTAAGAATGTTATATGTAGCGACTCATTTAATCTTCATGAAATTCCTATAAAGTAGGTAGACGTTTTGTACCCACTTTACTGATAGGGAGATGAGGGTACAAAGAGATAAGAAATTTGCCCAAGGGCATTCAACTAGAAGGCACAGAAGGGATTAAAACCCAGCTTCACCTCACTCTAGAGCCCTTGTTCTCACCTTTAGTACATTTTGTGGTCCTTCTGAACCAAGCTTCCTTGAAATGACAAAGAGAAATGCAAGTGTTGACAATTCCAAAACCACACCCGAAAGGCGCAAACCTAAAACACATCCTTTCATCAAATTGGCATAGTTTTTCTAATCTTGTAAATATTACTTTTGTGTCTTAAAGAGGTGTTTTTTGTAGCAGAATAGACTGGGAAGTAACGCAGATTTAACATGATTTCAACGTGGATCGTCTGCAGCGGAGGTGAAGAGAGAATTCGTATTTCAGACACTCTGGAAGGAATATTCCATTAGTAGACTTTGCTGCACTCCTGCCCTGTGCTATTTAGAGAGCAATTATCCGAAATCTACTCTTGTAGCAACAGCAATGGGGACTTTAAAAGGATAACCCTCACTGCCATCCTGTGCATAGTCCAACGGAGCACCTTCTCCTTGTGCTTCCATGACTTTGCAGAGTTGAATCATAAGACAGGTGCAATTTTTAATTCTTTGTACGTCACTTGGCACTATGTTAGCATTTTTCCTTCTTCCTGAATAGTGTTGTTTTGTTTTTTTTTTTGACAGAGTCTTACTCTGTCACCCGGGCTAGAGTGCCGTGGCGTCAGCCTAGCTCACAGCAACCTCAAACTCCCGGGCTCAAGTGATCCTCCTGCCTCAGCCTCCCAAGTAGCTGGGACTACAGGCATGCACCACCATGCCCGGCTAAATTTTTCTATATATTTTTAGTTGTCCAGCTAATTTCTTTCTATTTTTTAGTAGAGACGGGGGTCTCGCTCTTGCTCAGGCTGGTCTCGAACTCCTGACCTCGAGCGATCCTCCCGCCTCAGCCTCCCAGAGTGCGGGGATGACAGGCGTGAGCCACCGCGCCCGGCCGAAAGGGTTCCTTTTAATGTTTTCCATCTTTTAGATTGTTAGAAAGAATAAGTCTTTTGATAATTAAACACCCTCGGTTACCCATACTGCTCTTTTTAGAGACAGACTACCAAAATCAGTCCATTCCCTGTCACACCTGCCTAAGTGACATGAGACACATCTGAAGTAACCCCCTCATTGCTTGTCCACTCAAGACATCACACTACCCCCTCAGTTGAGGAATAGAACTTCCCCTGAGCTAGCTTAATTTTTTTCTTATTTTAAATTTTTTATTTAAAATTTTTTTAACCACAGGCTTAATTTGCATTCAGAGTTTCCCATTTTCTTTCTTTCGATGTTACCCAACAGTTACCACAAAGCAACTGCTCCCGTTTAGGCTGCAGCAGAGAACTCTCGTGGTTCTAATTCCAAGAAGAGCATTAAACTCCAAAGAACCCAGGGTTCTCACTGGCAGAACGGATCCATCCCCAGTACTGATTCAGTTCCATGCATTCTCCCTTCGATGATGTCCTAGTGGAGAAGGACGAGGGACAAGGGTTGAGCCTGGCTGAAAACTTACATTCCTGATGTTTTGTGTTTTTGAGCAGCATCAAAACTCATTGATGCAGGCCGGGCGCGGTGGCTCACGCCTGTCATCCCAGCACTCTGGGAGGCCGAGGCGGGAGGATAGCTCGAGGTCAGGAGTTCGAGACCAGCCTGAGCAAGAGCGAGACCCCATCTCTACTAAAAATAGAAAGAAATTCTTTGGACAGCTAAAAATATATAGAGAAAAAATTAGCCGGGCATGGTGGCGCATGCCTGTAGTCCCAGCTACCCAGGAGGCTGAGGCAGGAGGATCGCTTGAGCCCAGGAGTTTGAGGTTGCTGTGAGCGAGGCTGACACCACGGCACTCTAGCCCGGGCAACAGAGTGAGACTTTGTCTCAAAAAAAAAAAAAAAAAGAAAAAAGAAAAAGACAATTGACCTTCAAACAGCGTCTCAGCCATTGCTGTGAAGGAGCTTTCTTGCTTCTTTCGTTTGGTGACATTACTGCTCACCACCGTAACCACAGATGTGGCCACAGGGACTGGGACGGGTTTGGTGGACCCAGGGCGAAGGGCGGTGCGTATAGTTGCTAAACCTTCTGATTCGGGGATGTTAGGAATAGTGAATTGTGTGTGTGTGTTTGGGGACTGGATTATGAAGCAAAACTAGAAGGAACAAGAGGAAGAGGTAGATAAAAGTAGAAGCTGGGGTAGGAGGAGACTCTGGCAAAAACACAAGCAGGGCTGTTTATGAAGGCAGATGGCAAAGAAGAGAGAATGAGGTCACCATAATCTAATTTTAGAACATTTTCATCACCCCCAAAAGAAACTCGATACCTAGTAGCCGTCAGTCCCTGTTCCTCATGCTCCTCTCTCCACTCTCCAAGCCAGTCCTGGACTCATCGATTTTCCGTGTCCACAGATTTGACTCTTATGGACACTTCATGTAAACGGAATCATGCAATATTTGGTCTTTTGTTACCGGCTTCTTTCACTCAGCCTAATATTTTCAAGGTTCATCCAAGTTGTAGCATATACTGGAATTTCATCCATTTTTGTTGCCAAATAATATTCAATTATATGGATATATCATACATCATGTATCTATTTATTCATATTAGTTAATGGACATTTGGGTTGTTTCCACTTTTTGACTAATATGAATGATGCTATTATACACATTTGCATATGAATTTTTCTGTGGACATGTTTTCACTTCTTGTGGGTCTATACCTAGGAATGAAGTTGCTCTCGGGTCGTGTCCTAACTCCACATTTAACACTGATCAGGAAACTGCCAAATCGTTTTCCAAAGTGGTGGCATCATTTTACACTCCCACCAACAAAGCAGGAGGGTTACCATTTCCATTCGTTCTCCCCAACGTTTGTTATTGTCTGACTTCTTGAATTTAGTTATCTTGGTGAATGTGACATGGTATTGTGGGTTTGCTTTGCATTTTTCTTTTTTTGTTGAGACAGAGTCTCACTCTGTTGCCCGGGCTAGAGTGCCGTGGTGTCAGCCTCGCTCACAGCAACCTCAAACTCCTGGGCTCAAGCGATCCTCCTGCCTCAGCCTCCCAAGTAGCTGGGACTACAGGCATGTGCCACCATGCCCGGATAATTTTTTATATATATATATTTTAGTTGGCCAGATAATTTTTCTATTTTTAGCAGAGACGGGGTCTCACTCTTGCTCAGGCTGGTGTCGAACTCCTGACTCAAGCAATCCACCTGCCTCGGCCTCCCAGAGTGCTGGGATGACAGGCGTGAGCCACCGTGCCCGGCCCCTGCCACAACTACCTTAACCTTCAACAACCACCACCCTGATCACTAAGCAGTCACCAGCATCAAAGCAGGACCCTCCACCCCCAAAAAGATTACAACTCACTGAAGGCTCAGATGAGCATTAATTTATTTTTGTTTCTGTTTTTTTTTCTTCTTTTTTTTTTCTTTTTGTTGTTAGCAATAAAATATTTTTAAATTGAATTAGGTGCACTGATTTTTTTTTAAAGACATAATGCATTGCACACTCTAATACATTATAGAGTAGTGTCAATCTAACTTTTATATGCACCGGGAAGCCAAAATATTCATGTGACTCACTTTATTGTGATTTTTACTTTGTTGCAGTGGTCTAGAACCAAACCAGCAGTATCTCTGCAATATTTCTGAGCTATGCCCTTAGAAATACACGTGCACACACACACACACACACACACACAAGGACAGAAAGAGAGACAGAAATTTTAAGAAATTGGTTCCTATAATTGTGTGAGCTGGTAAGTCTGAAATTTATAGGGCAGGCTGCTGACAGGCTGAAAATTCTGTCAGAAATGGATGTTGCACTCTTGAATAGTGAGGCAGGCTGGAGACAGAATTTATTTTCTGGCAACCTCTTAAGGCCTTAGTTGATTATATAAGGCTCACCCACAGTCTGGAGGGTAAATCTGCTTCACTTAACATCTGTGATTTAAATATCAATCACATGTAGAAAATACCTTCGCAGCAACACCTAGCTTGATGTTTGACCAAACATCAGAATAGCATAGCCTAGGAACATATAAAATTAATAAATTAATTAATTAAGTTTAATTAACAGGAATTACCACAATTATCTTTTCATTTTCTTGATAGTGACATTTGAAGAACAAGTTTATCCGTTTGATAAAGTCCAATTTATCATTTTTTTCTTTTATCACTTGTGTTCTTTGTTTGGCATCTAAGAAATCCTTGCCTAACCCAAGATCATAAAGATGTGCTCTTACATTTTCTTCTAATAGTTTTATAGTTTTAGGTCTGTAATTCATTTAGAGTTAATTTTTATGTACGGGAGGCAGTATGGGTCCAAATTCATAGTTTGGCAATCTTTTGGGGTATTCAGTTGTCTTCACCTCATTTATTTAAAAGACTATTTCCCCATTACATTTTCTTGGCACCCTTGATGAAAATCAATTGAGCTTATATGTGCAAGTTCGTTTCTGGAACCTCTGTTCTATTCCGTTAATCTACATGTCTCGTCTTCATGCAAGCAACACGCTACCTTGATTAATGTAGCTCTAGGATAAGTTTTGAAATTGGGAAGTGTGAGTCCTCTAATTTTGTTCTTCTATTCCCAGATTATTTGGTCTATTCTGCATCTCTTGCATTTCCATATGAATTTGTAGAATCATCTTGTTAATTTTTGCAAAGGAGCTGGCTGGGATTCTCAAAGGTATTTTGCTGAGTGTGCAGATAAATTTGGGGAGTTCTGCCATTTGAACAACAATATGTCTTCTGATCAACGAACATGGGATATCTTGAAATTTATTTAATCTCTTTTAATTTTTTTCAACAATGTCTTCCAGTTTTCAGTGTCCATCTCTTGCACTTCTGTTAGATTTATAAGTAATTTATTCTTTTTGCTACTACTGTAAATCAAATTTCCATAATATCATGTTCAGATTGTTCATTACTAGTGTACAGAATGACAATTGATTTCTATATATTGATTTTATACCATACAATCTTCAACTTTATGATTTCTAATAGTTTTTTATTCCCTACCACCCTGGCTAATTTTTTTTTTTTTTAAGAAATGGGGTCTTGGCCGGGCGTGGTGGCTCACACCTGTAATCCTAACACTCTGGGAGGCCGAGGTGGGCAGATTGTTTGAGCTCAGGAGTTCGAGACCAGCCTGAGCAAGAGCGAGACCCCCGTCTCTACTAAAAATAGAAAGAAATTAGCTGGACAGCTAAAAATATATAGAGAAAAGTTATCTGGGCATGGTGGTGCATGCCTGTAGTCCCAGCTACTTGGGAGGCTGAGGCAGGAGGATCGCTTGAGCCCAGGAGTTTGAGGTTGCTGTGAGCTAGGCTGACGCCACGGCACTCACTCTAGCCTGGGCAACAGAGTGAGACTCTGTCTCAAAATAAATAAATAAAATAAAAAAAAAAATAAAATAAATCAGGTGAGAGGAAGCAGAAACTCTGAATAAGGCAACACTTTCAAGGTGATTGACTGAGAAACATAGTAGAGATACAATGTTCAAGTTTAATAGGAAAAGGAAAGATGTTTTCATGGGTGGGTATTCAGGTTCCAAAGCTGCTAATTAGTCGCCTCAAAGGCTTTTTTTTTTTTTTCCTTTCCTAACCTAGTTGGATTGACAAATTCTTCACTGAGGAGTTAGTTCTTTCTCCGGTTAACAGGAGTCTCAGCTGCTGTAGGAAATTCCATCCTTTTATTTATCCCAGCACTTCCTCTTACAGAACGAGGGACTCGGGTTGCAACTTGGTCGAGTTCTACTCTAACCAGCAGGATCTGAGTGAGTGCTGGGGGTTGTCTAGAGCCTGGAAACAGGAGGAACAAGCGACTGCAACAAACACAAAGCTTGTTTACACAGTCACAGGAAACTTCCCACAACATACTAACGTGGAAACAAAGAGAGCAAATGCAAGAAAGGGATGCGAGTGCGGACATTGTTTTAATCCACGGAGGGAGGGAGGGAGGGCAGTCTCCCTTGTAGTAAAAAGCCTTGGAGAAGAAAATTAGCCCAATGCACTACTGGTTTTGCCGCCTGCCAGCTTCTCGGCACGGGGACACATTGTTGCACTGATCTTCCCCCTGGTTACGGGCAGGCAGGAGCTTGAAATTCCTGCTGAAGCAGAAGGAATCCGTGCAGATGCGGATCTGGGCGCTTGCCGTGTGAGTCACACGCCCAGGGTGGGAATCTTGCGAGTTGAACCGAGGACAAAACGGGAGGGAGGGAGGGATTTCCTCTCCCTAAGCTGGTCTTGGAGAAGTGGGCTGTACAGCAAACTGATTCTTCACACGCCCGGGTTTTAATGTAAACTTACTACTTGGCTCCACAGCGCCTCGTGGAGAAAGATTATGAGGCCCAGAGAGAAAGTCAGTGCCTGCTGCTTGTGTTCTATTTTTTCCTTTTATCAACCTGACATTGAGAACAAGCTTTCCTTCCTCCTAACTTTGTGTTTTACTGTGCTCTTACTGGTTTTTTATTTTATTTTTTTAATGACGCTTCCTCAACTTTATATATGAGTTTATAAAACTTTTTATAGTTAAGATCCGGGGATGACAATAATATTACTTGAAATATGTAGGGCAATTATTATTGCGGAGTGCCAAGAACTGTGTGGATCTTAACTCTTGGAGCACTTGGTAGGAGCCATTAGGGGGCAGTGGTAGGATTAAGACTGATATCTGGCAGCCTGAGCAAGAGCGAGACCCCGCCTCTACTAAAAAAAATAGAAAGAAATGATCTGGACAGCTAAAAATATATATAGAAAAAATTAGCCGGGCATGGTGGCACATGCCTGTAGTCCCAGCTACTCGGGAGGCTGAGGCAGGAGGATGGCTTGAGCCCAGGAGTCTGAGGTTGCTGTGAGCGAGGCTGACGCCACGGCACTCTAGCCCAGGTGACAGAGTGTGACTCTGTCTCAAAAAAAAAAAAAAAAAAAAAAAGACTGATATCTAATTACAGCTACAAGAAGAGCTGAGCAGGCAGCTGTTCCCTTCTCTGTCCTCCCCTTTCCCCCTTTCTCTCCTTCCTTCATTTCTTTTCCATCCTTCTCTTCCTCCTTAGTGCTACTATCTCTGCTCTGACAGCCTGCTTTTCTCACAGGCCCGTTAAGAGATTAAATAACACATAAGAAACTATTTTAAATGTCATAAAGCAACCACGGTGTTGTTTTGCGATTACGATGACCACAGCTGTGCAATTTTGGAATGAGGATCCAAGATGATATCATGGATGGAAACACAACAATGGACTCATGAATATTTTTCTTTCTACCCTGCACATGCAAAGGAAGTAAAAATAGAAGTGGACGTGTCGTATTTTTTATTAATTGATTGATGGCGGTAGTAATGCTTTTTGTCTCCATTTACCTATATCAGGGCTTCTGTTTATAAATACGTAGATATGCACATATATGTAGTAATATAGAAATATCATGGATTTTTGAGGATTGTCAGTCATATATTATACTGGGTTCCTCATTGATACCATAGACATTTGCAGAGTCTGGCTACGACCCTTCTTCTTGGTCTCACCTTCCCTCCCTAACAATCCTCAGGGTTCCAACACTCAACCCACCTCCGCTCTGTTTCTGACAGAATGAGCTGGTCTATTTTCCTGAAGTTCAGAATGGCTAGAGCATCCCTGACGTTTTCCTCAGCTTCTGGGGTCCTATTGGCTCCTTTTCGTATATTTTTGAACATTCCCTATTGAACATTAGTTCTCCAATATTTGATACGATATTAGTCGTGTGCCACATAATGATGCTTCAGCCAATGACAGACTGCACGTAAGACAATGGTCCCATAAGATAAGGGAGCTGGAAAATTCCTGTCACCTAGCGACACTGTAGCCATAAAGTCCTGGCAGGACACGTCCCTCATGTTGGGGGTGATCCTGGTGTACCCAAACCTACTGCCCGGCCAGTCATACAAGCACAGCACATACGATTATGTACAGCACATAATACCTGATAATGATAATCAATGACTATGTTACTGGCTTATGTCTTTACTATACTTTTGATTGTTATTTTATTTATTTATTTATTTATTTATTTATTTATTTATTTATTTATTTTGAGACAGAGTCTCACTCTGTCACCCGGGCTAGAGTGCCGTGGCGTCAGCCTCGCTCACAGCAACCTCAAACTCCTGGGCTCAAGCGATCCTCCTGCCTCAGCCTCCCGAGTAGCTGGGACTACAGGCATGCGCAATCACACCCGGCTCATTTTTTCTATATAAATTTTTAGTTGTCCAGATAATTTTTATTTCTATTTTTAGTAGAGACGGGGTCTCGCTCTTGCTCAGGCTGGTCTCGAACTCCTGACCTCGAGCGATCCTCCCGCCTTGGCCTCCCAGAGTGCTGGGATGACAAGCGTGAGCCACCGCGCCCGGCCCCAAATGGCCATTTTAAAAGCCCCTTGGGACAGAGGGGCTGCTGCTTGTTCGAAGTTAGAGATGAAGAGAGAAAAGAGACTCTACTCCTTCTCTCCCAATTTGGACAGTCCCATGGGACTCTGCTATCCACTTCTACCTAAAAATTAGCTTCAGGTTTTACCGTTTAATCGCTTCCTGCTCAATGTGGTAGAGATTACAATAGCACCTTGAAACACAAAGGCACTTAAAGTTACAAAAGCTAGACCATTTTATTAAACTGAAACCTAGCCACGGTGCTTTTGGCTAGAAAGCAGAATTTCCTTCAAGGGGTTTTGGTTTCATTGCCGAAGTGATGCCGCATGAAGATGATCAACCTTTAAATAATATTCCATTCATGAGCTAAATTTAGTTCAAGTCCAGAGGGTGTTCGGAATGAAGCGCTGAGCTGAAGTCTTTATTTCCAGGAGAGCGGCTGCTGATGCTAATTTAGATTTACGGGGAGAGACAACGGTCCATGGCAAAGTAAGTGGAGGCCATCGGTATTCTGGGGGGGCCCTTCCTCATTAAGCTGTACCCCCCCCCTCGCTCCCAGGCCCCAGTGGCAGATAACTTACCATCCGTCATCGTTTTCATTTTCCTCCTTCAACGTCTTGGATTTTTATTTCTGCTAGCAAAATTTTGAAAATCATCTCATTCACTGAACAGCTCTTCCCCTGAGGGAAACATCGACTTGAATTAAAAATTCACTTTTGTTTCTTAAGACCTAGATGTGAAGATATTGTCCCCTGTTGCAGATTGATGACAGAAGAAGCTTGCCAGGATTTTCCTTGCGTGCACGGGTCCGGATTTCTCTTACAGATGCGCTGAGCGTTGTTGGGGGAAGGAAGGAGGCATGTTGAGTGCTGGCATCGTGGTTGATATCAAAACATCGAGGAAACCCTATTAATAGTAGACACTTAACTCTGCTAGAGCTCACCCATCCTCGGTGCCATTCTTAATGTCATGTCTTATTCTGTTGCTCCTGTCCCCTGGTCCCTGTGCCACCCTTTTCCTTACTCTGTTAACACCGGAGTGCTCCTTTGAGTCTGCCCAAGGTCACATTTTATAACTGATTGTCCGGGTTTAGGAACGATCTACTTATTGACGGCAGAGGGTGTGATTGGATCGAAACAGTGGTTCTCAAGAACCTGAAGTGATTAACTGTTCACAATTCTGGTTTCCCCGGAGAAGGGCCAGGACAATGGCTCAGAGGTTGGTCCCCTCCAAAACTCATGTTGAAATTTAATTGTCATTGTAACAGTATGGAGAGAGGAGGGGTTAGGCAATGTGGGTGGATTAGGCTCCACCTCAGCAAGGAATTACTGTCCATGTCTTGGGAGTGGGTTTAACATAAAACGGTGAGTTCAACCCCGTTTTCTCTCTCCCACCCCCATTCTCTAGCCCTTCTGCCATGGGAGGACACAGTAAGGAAGCCCTGGGCCTCAACCTTGGACCTTCAGCCTCCAGAACTGGGAGGCGGTTTGTGATAAATTACCTGTCTCAGGTATTCTGTTACCGTGGCACAAAATGCACTAAGACAGCCAGCCTGAAAGGAAGAGTGTGCTGCCAGCTCTTCCCAGAAGCTTCTACGGTGAAGGGCAAGTAACGTGTTTATATCCCAGGCCTTCTATTATCACGGACTAGTTGTATCGAGGTCAACTCTTTCCTTTTTGTGATATCATATTTTTCCCCTCTCCTTCCTCTGCTTGAGGACTGGATTTTTGTTGATCAGACTGCACAGAATAATGCCTTAGGAATCCAGTAGTGAGTACGCTGCCTTACAGAAATCTGGCTGGAGACCAGTGATGTGTTAATGTTGAACAACTGGCTTTCTGCATAAAAAAGTCCTGATTTATGGTATTTGCTGATTTCCATGGTGTAAATTCTTCCACCCTGGGCCGATTTCAAGCTACCAACACGAAGCCACTGGATATACAGCTGGGATGAGATGTGCACAGTTGGCTTTTGCAATCTAGCGCTGGTTGGCTCTAGCACACCACAGAATACATGTTTAGTGCTTAAAATGTGGCCTGAAGCATAGTAAATGCTACACTAATGTGTGTCTTTATCAATCATCATTCCTATTATGATAATCGTTGTGCTCTGTCTCCCTCTTCCTCTTCTTTTATGTATGTATGTATAGATGCTTCCAGAGAGAACGCTAAAAAAAGCCTTCATTTGAAGCATTTGCCAATTTCGATGAAAATACCCACATGATGGGTGATTTCAAGTTGCCAATGGTTCGACACTTGGTTTGCAAAATTTCTGAATATTTAACAATCTGTCTTCTTCAGCTAGTAGCAAAGGACTCCAGCACACAACTGTCATAAGCGTCGGTTTCCAGGGATATCTGTATTGTCCCAGGGTTTTGTTCACAAACACCGAAAAGACAGATTGTAATTTTTAGATTCTGTGCAAGTGAACTTTTTCCACTTCTGAGTAATAATGTACGCATAAGTGTTTTCTGTGTCTTTCCCCCAACTCTTCCTTCCCAACTTGAATCATTTCCTTTCTCAACTGACAAAGATTTTAGAATAAAATCTTATATTCCACAACGCATCTGAAATTTCCTAGAAAGCCTTATAAATGTGGAATTTAGAACTTAGAGCACATACATTTAGAATTTGCACTGTCATTCTCATTCTTTTTTCTTTTTCTTTTTTTACCTTGCGCAGGGGCCATGATAATCTTCTCCGTATCGTTCCAATTTTAGTATATGTGCTGCTGAAGCGAGCACATCTCGTTCTTAATAGTTACTAAATCTTGTAACTTTGGACAAATCCCAAATCAAGGATAATAAGAAATACCTCAAAGCACAGCTGTGAGGAAGGTAAAAGGATGTTATGATTTGTGCATATTTAAATAGAGGCCGTGCTACTGTCTCAAGAATCAATATCGTGACTAATATCCACCCTGTGACTGCAGGCAATGGAGAGATGGATTTTTAGGATTTGCAATTTGAATGAAGGAAGAGATCGTAAACTGAGGACACGTTGGAGAGAAAATGGAGAGGTTTGGATAGACGGAAAAGCTTGGAGGGAGCATCCTAGGTAGAGGCAGTGTATAAATAAAGTGACGAAGTAGAAATAAAATCAGTATTACCTGTTTGTCATACGCCAGCCACTGTCCTTGGTGCTAGGGTTATGAGCAACAGGACAGAATTCCTACAATCAGAGGCTCTGAAATGAAGTAAGGGGAGAAAGAGAAGATGCTCCCGCTTAGAGAAGACGGTTTGGGGAAAGCGCAAATGAGACTTTGCCGGGTAAGCTGACGTTAGTTGGTGGGAGGATGCCGACTTTGTCATTATCAGATACATAATCACAAGTCACTATGGAGTTGTTTGTAGGTGAGTGACAGAATTAAATGGCATTTTGCATCAATCGATTTAGCTGAGGTATGCAGAATAGATTAGGATGGAGACGGGGAGAGAGAGGAAAGAACATTGAAATGACTTAGAAATGAAGATAGCCTGAACTGAACCGATGACCCTGGGTCCCTGAGTATACATTGAAAAGGAAAGGAAACAGAGGTTGGCAAACTTTTCTGTAAAGGGCAAGATGGTGACTATTTTTTTTTTTTTTTTTTTGAGACAGAGTCTCACTCTGTTGCCCGGGCTAGAGTGAGTGCCGTGGCATCAGCCTTGCTCACAGCAACCTCCAACTCCTGGGCTCAAGCATCCTCCTGCCTCAGCCTCCCGAGTAGGTGGGACTACAGGTGTGAGCCACCATGCCCAGCCCTTCCTCATGCTCTTAAAATGTTTTGCCCTTTGCAAAGCACTTCTCATTGTCCCAGTTCCTCTTCACAATAGTCCCGGAAGGGAACAGTTTGCCATTTCCGTTTTATAGATGAGGAACTGGAAACACAGACGGATCGGTGACTTGCCCGGGCTGTCACCATCCGCTTCAGAACTGGGCTCAACTCGGGCTGTTGTCTTACTCACCCCAATTTTTATCATTCTGTTTTTAACCAGGCTGATTGTTTTTGCTTCTGACATTTGGTCACTTACACAATGTGAACCTCTTCCCAACAGGCATTATGGAAAAATCACCCATTAACTCGGTATGACCTGTTCAAACAGCAAACAGGTTACAGTGCCTTCCTGGACAAATTGATGAATTTGTGCTATTTTTTCCTTTTTTGTCCTCCCTTAAAAGTGATGTTTCGGGATGAATTTTCTAGGTCGATTATATAGTCTCAAGAAAACTGATTAAATACGGGGAACATGTTGACTTCTCAAAACAGCCAGCCCACAGAGCTGGGTAGAGGATATTTCCTTCTGCCCACACGGACAGAATAAAAAAAAAAAAAATGATTCGTCATGCACTGATAATTACAGCACAAAAGAAATGTGACTATTTTTAAAGCACCGTTTTTCTGAGACCCAAAAGCTCTCCAACCTCTTATAAAAATCCATTCACCTGATATTAAAAACTCCATTCCCTGCACCAAACCTCAATCTCTGCCCTGAAACATAATGGCAAGTTCCAAGAAAATGATGCAGACGCTGCCACGGTGGAAGGAAGCCTTGTTGTTTGCTCTCATCCTCACACGTAGGCATCTCTGAATAGACAGGCAGGTGCTGCTTGATAAAAAAAAAAACAACAAAAAACCACCATCCCTGTAGTAAATGTGAACAGCAGTCAGAGCACATTTGCATTATATTTTATCCTGTGAAGGAAATGTCAGATAAGTTTGGAATCTTGGACTGTCCTTCTGCAGTTGAGCGCCTACCTACCTCCAACCTCAACCAATTCCAATATTTTACAGCTGTGTCTGGTTATTAATTCATGCAAGTAGCTGAGAGGCAGGGATCCCAGCAGACGACAAAACAATGACAAAGAGAAAGATCATTGTCTATTTCAACTAACGCCCTGGACTTAGAACTAAGACTGAGCTTGAATATTCCCGTTTCTTATTATCTGGAAAGGCTCTTTGCAGACGCAGCAAATTCATCGACGGGCTTAGAAAAATCTGGAGCTCGATTTTAGATGCAAGTGTTGCTGCCGGCGTATCGATGCCAGCCACAAATCGGCACAAACAATTGTCCCGTCATTAGCAAAGCGTGGGAGCGGGAGCAACCCCAATAAAGACTCCTGGCACTCCCCTCGGGTTTGTTGGACTCGATTGCATCCCGCCACATTTGCAATCTGTTTCGTGTTATCGGCACGTAGACTGACAGACTTTTAAATTCGCATTTAGAAAATTGGAGAGCGGTTTCCAAAAACACAAACATTCCCCGAAAGAGTAATATATCAGCAGCATTGACTGACGCTGCCAATAAATAATATTTAGCCACTGGAAAAGAATCATGTCATACAATTAATTAAACAGGAATCCTAGATGAGAGACCTAGATTCTGTTGAAGTTTTTATTTTTTTATTTAATTTTCAAATTTTTTATTTTTTGAGACAGAGTCTCACTCTGTCACCCTGGCTAGAGTGCCGTGGCGTCAGCCTCGCTCACAGCAACCTCCAACTCCTGGGCTCAAGCGATCCTCCTGCCTCAGCCTCCCGAGTGGCTGGGACTACAGGCATGAGCCACCATGTCCAGCTAATTTTTTGATTTTTTAGTAGAGATGGGGTCTTGCTTGTGCTCAAGCTGGCCTTGAACTCTTGACCTCAAGCAATCCTCCTGCCTCAGCCTCCCAATCCCAAGTAGCTGGGACTACAGGCATGTGCCACCATGCCTGGCTAGTTTTTCTATATATATTTTTAGTTGGCCAGATAATTTCTTTCTCTTTCCAGTAGAGATGGGGTCTCGCTCTTGCTCAGGCTGGTCTCGAACTCCTGAGCTCAAACGATCCTCCCGCCTCGGCCTCCCAGAGTGCTAGGATGACAGGCGTGAGCCACCGCACCCGGCCTGAGGTTTTTCTCTATGACTTTTTGGCTGTGGCGTTAGCTCTCTATGCCACAGTTCTTTTTAATAGCTAGACCATTGTATGTGCTCCTGCCTTTACTGGCATAAGTAAAATGGACAAGAATTAATATCTTCCACAACGCTGGTCCTGGGATGAAAGGTGCTATGAGAATGCAGAGACCTATTAAAATTGTGACGTCTAAATGTTATCATTTGGCTCAGACACATGAAACAGCCGGCTGCACGCACAGTGACAATAATGAGGATAAATTCCTGTTTAATGAGTATTGATCGTGTGCTAACCATATACCAAGGCTTCACCATTTGCTCTTCCTTCTAATTCTCAAGACGACACGATGATCTGTTTGATACACAAGGAAACCGTGGGCAGAGGGGCTGAGTAACCTGCCCAAGGCCACACAGCTTGGTGTCGCAGACAGGTTCCAACTGAGGCTGGTCTGTCTCCAAAGCTTACGTTCTTCATGGCTATGTAAACTTTACACGCCACCGGCCGGGTCACTTTCTGGAGTTACCTGTCATGATCTGGTCCCCTTCACAGATATGCCCCTGATCGGTCCTCTCTCTGCCTAGTGGGGAAATTCAGGAGATGTGTGCTTGGGATGAAGATTTCCCGTTGATTCTCGTAATTCACGTTATTTTTCTTGGCCAAGACAAAGCTAAACGACTATGGGTTCTCAATAAATAGAAGAGTTCTACGGTTTTCGAGAGGACTTTTCCACTATGATGTGCATCCCATGAACCAAAGAAGATGTATTTTCCTCTCTAGCATTCTAATTTGTTGGATCAGAATAAATGGAGAATTAGCAGGAAAATAACTGAGTTGTTTCACTTTTCCTTTTTGGTTCAATATACACATAAGTACATACAACATCCAGGCCTCCTGACAGGGAGAGGGGACAAAATTCATTATAGATTTTAAATATATGACATAGGAAAAATTATTTTTAACATTGAAAAAAAAATTCTTTCCACCCAAAAATTTCTATAATTTTTGAATTAAAGTCCACTGTAAAGATAATTGTTATACAAAATGACTTTGCCAAGCATATTTATGGCACCTACAACTTATCGATAAAAATTTGACTGTAAAAGCAGTTACTTTCTGTGAAGCTTAAATCTGTCACTGTGTTTTTTCTTTCTTGAAGTTGTTGCTCTTGAAAGTAGAATTTAAACAAATTCAGAAAACTCACCAATTATTTGGGTTACAGTTATATCCTCCTACTTTTCTCTCTGACCGCCTAATTTAGGATAATAAAGTTTTTAGGCTTTTCCTTAAACATTTCCATCTGCCTGGCGACTGGAGTCCGTCTGGAATAATGTATTTTTATCCAATTGTACGAGGAACTCAAACCGGGATCGTTTATCTGGAGAGAAAATGGCTGTATTTCATAGGTTTCACACGTGAGCAAACTGATCTGAAGCTGTGAAATAAATAATAGTGTTATTTAACCATAAAGTTAAATGAAAGTCTTGGAAATTACATAGTTGAACATGTTGCATTGTTATTTTGCTATTTTCACTGGATTTCTTTTTGGAAGGGCCTTTTTATTTAGAATTTTTCTTCCCTTTTTCACCTCCATGAAACAATAAAGGAGACGGTTTTGCTGGTGCAGGTGGCAGGCAGCTCTGTCCTGCTCCGTGGGTGTGACACCTCTTAAGGCCATTCATTGCTGAGTTTAAAGTCGGCGCAGTGCTTTTCCAATTAGTGACCGACTCTGTCCCCAGACTGACTCATCTCACAATATGGCACGGAGAATAATCAGACAATTCTGGATGCAGTTTTGTTTCATCTCTCCATCCGTGCAGAGACGTGAGACAAGCTCCGGTATCTACCCGACCTGGATTTGGTTTGCCTTGCTCCCTGCATACATGCTGTGACCTCTGGATGTCACTTAGTTTGTGCCTCAGTTTCCTCCCCTGTGAGACGAGAAGTTTAGAGTCGGTCGTTTTTATGTGTTCTTCCAGCTTTGATTTTTAAAGGTCTCGGAGCAGATTTTTGAATACAATTAAGGCTAACTTGAAATGAACATCCAACTGGCCTAAAAGTCCTTCCTCCTAAAACAGCCTCTTCAAATGGTGCTTGAAGGTTAAATAGATTAATATATGCATGGTGACTCGGTCTTCTAACTAACAATCCATCGTGCCAGGTCCTCACTCATTCTTAATTCTCCCTCCAACGAGATGACATGAAAATGTCCCACTGTAATATCTTAAATTCTTTTCTGGCAGAGTCAGACCTTGAGAGATATTGATCATGGTGTAAAAACTTAATTTTCTGACTCTTTGACATATGACATCACTTATGTAGTATATTTCACATAGAAATTCTCGAAAGATGGACGGGCAGGATTTCCCACATATGGCTTGGTTCCTTCTCCACCCTCTCCCCATTCTACTGCCAACAGTGGTCCTGCCTCAAAGTTTATACAAGTGTTTTTAAAATCCATTTATATTTATAAAAATTCTTTTTCTTTCTGAAACAGAGTCTTGCTTTGTTGCCCGGGCTAGAGTGCTGTGGCGTCAGCCTCGCTCACAGCAACCTCAAACTCCTGGGGAGCTCAAGTCACCCTCCTGCCTCAGCCTCCCGAGTAGCTGGGACTACAGGCATGCACCACCATGCCCAGATAATTTTTTCTATATATTTTTAGCTGTCTGTATAATTTTCTTTCTATTTTTAGTAGAGACGGGGTCTTGCTCTTGCTCAGGCTGGTCTTGAACTCCTGACCTCGAGTGATCCTCCCATCTCGGCCTCCCAGGGTGCTAGGATTACAGGCGTGAGCCACTGTGCCCGGCCTCTATAAACATTTTAATGTAATGAGTTTTATGAACTCATTACATACTAGTGAGGTAATATTTCCTGGTATTTGTCTAAAACTTGCCTCATTCCCGTCCTTCTTATATTTGTCTGTGTTCCTCACATTCGTGGATTTGAGGATATTTTAAATTCTTTACACTGGTGATAAATAACCTTTGGAAAATTCACCATGAAGAACGACTATCACAGGAGAACTTGGTACTTGGAAACCTTGAGGAATTACAAGAAAAGTCTTGGTGTCGTGTGCAAAGGCTTAACAAGCCAGAGTGGAATATTCTATGACCTGCAGAACCCTAATTCTCATGACAACGCCTGCTCTAGAGTGAGCGCTCAATAGATATTTGCTAAATAAATAAAAGGACTAGAGAGCAAGTTTTTGTTTTAAAGCCCAGTGTAGACAGATGATGATTGTCAGACAAAACACATTATCTCAACTATTTCCTAGCTAGCAAATGTCATAATCTCTCTCTCCCAGTTTTGGAGATTTTATCATGCCCAGCAATGACATTGTGGATTAAGACCTGAAAACTGCTTCATTGGTTATAGAACGCTGAAGACATGATAATTAGCACAGTCCGGACGCTCCCCCGTCCTGTTGGAATCACACTGATATTAGAATTTCATTTTATTTGTTTCTCCTACCAGCTTTCCCATCTGGGCACTTACGAAGGAAGCTTCGCCTGCTAATGCTGTTTTCACAGTTGATTCCAGACTCTGGCTTCCTGTTTTCACAATTTTCCAGCCAATCAAATCTATCTGTGGTTTCCATGCACGTGTCAACCGCACAGATATCAAGAATAAAATGCACATAGACGTCCCAGAAGGCCTCTGTCAAAATCAGGGAGATTGCACAAGGCAGGAACCGCGGATAGCGTTTTAACAGAAGCAAGTTGTCAGAAATTAGTTCCTTCGGTGTAGTCTCTGAGCTTTAATGAACCAGCCCTTATCTCGTTTGGCCAGTGGACGGCTGCTAATTGGTAAAGGTCCAAGGTAAGGCCAACAAATGCAAGGAAACCTGTCTGCCTGGCTTTATCTATCAGCAAGATAGCCCTATCACACATCAACGGACAGGACTCCAAGTTGACAACAGGAAAAAAGTGACTCAGCTTATACAAATGGGGAAGTCCCGGCTTTGGGCTGGAACAATGGGCCTGTCACTGTACTGCCCTGCTGGTCTCTCTTACCTTTCTGGAAGACATGCAGGAGCTGAGGACTCAGCATTCTTCTCTGGGTCTCAGGGACAGTAAATTCGGTATCTGGGGAGAGGAATTATTCAAGGGTGTGAGCAGAGTGGCAGGACCAAGGGGACCTGGTCAACTGATAACCTTAGATTCCACGGATATTTCATTTGGGAATGGAAACAGGACAGGCCCTGCCAGAAAACAAAAGCTGCATTAAATCCTCCTCAGAAGGGTGAGTCCAGGCCATGCATGAGAGGAAGGAAGCCGTCCGTGGGGATATGCACGGGTTGTCTCCTGCTGCAGTGACAACCTGCGTGTTGACAGAGAAACACTCGATAGCAGGGCAGCAGCCACGCTGCGACACGCGGTTCACATGTTGTGTGTTGAGTTTCGGGGGACTCAGACATAGAAGGCTAAAGACAACACGTAGTTCTCTGGCAACTGAGCTGCATCTCATGAAAAATGACATCACTGATGTCATGCGTGCAGAGTCCACACAGAGTCATGCAGAGAGAGCCGCTCCCCACGGGAGACGCCCGGGGGTCCTGTGGTCCCCAACAGCCTGACCGCTCTTATTCTCTGTGCTTGTAGGTTCCCAGTGCTGCTCAGAGCTTCCCCTCCTTTCCCTGTTTTTTTTTTTTCTTTTCTTTTTTTTTTTTTTTGAGACAGAGTCCCATTCTGTCACCCTGGCATCAGCCTCGCTCACAGCAACCTCCAACTCCTGGGTTCAAGCGATCCTCCTGCCTCAGCCTCCCGAGTAGCTGGGGCTACAGGCATGTGCCACCACGCCCGGCTAACTTTTTCTATATATATTTTTAGTTGTCCAGATAACTTCTTTCTATTTTTAGTAGAGACGGGGTCTCGCTCTCGCTCTTGCTCAGGCTGGTCTCAAACTCCTGACCTTGAGCGATCCTCCCACCTTGGCCTCCCAGAGTGCTGGGATGACAGGCGTGAGCCACCGCGCCTGGCCCAAAAGAGGTTTTTAGAGGCAGCAAGGAGGCTTTTTAGAGCTCTGTGTCAGGGTTAGATAATTTGAACTCATCACAGGGAAGGACATCTGGGAAATAAGGGGAGTTTTGACCTGGTTCTGCCCACGGGCTGTCCAGCACCTTTCCGGGTCTCAGAGCGGGTGGAGCTGTCTCCTCCCGTCCCCAAGGCCACTCTCCAGCTGCTTCTGCTTTCTCCGTTCCTGTTCTCAGTGTCCCATGTCACACGGCACTAGCAGAATGACTCACACCTTGCTCACCCAGGTTATTGCGTGAGCCAAAAACAAGGGGTGCGGCAGCTCCGCCAACTCGCCTGTCTCCCGAGTCCCGAGGGAGGCCCGGCTAAGAGTCGTAGATGGAGCTGGGAAGGGAAAAGTGTGACATGTCTCTTCCCAGACTTGCTCTCGGCCAACAGGTCTGGGCAAACCTCAGCTTCCCAAGGAGGCCTGCTGGGGTCACTCTCTTTAGTGCTGCAAATCGCCCCATCCCGACCCTACGTCCCGGCTCTCCTGATCTTTCTGACTCTACCTTTTTTCTTTGCTGTGGTACTTGTCTTCCAACACACCGGCATATCTCCTTACTGTGCTTATTTCCTGATCCTGCCTCACGCTGGAATATAGGCTTCCCAAGGGCAGATGTCTTAGCTGACTCATGTACCCCAAGTGCCAAGAACAGCATTTGGCTCATAGTAGATGCTCAATAAAGATTTGTAGGATAAATGGGCCGGGCGCAGTGGCTCACGCCTGTAATCCCAGCACTCTGGGAGGCCGAGGCGGGAGGATCGCTCGAGGTCAGGAGTTTGAGACCAGCCTGAGCAAGAGCAAGACCCCGTCTCTACTAAAAATAGAAAGAAATGATCTGGACAACTAAAAGTATACATATAGAAAAAATGAGCCGGGCATGGTGGCGCATGCCTGTAGTCCCAGCTACTCGGGAGGCTGAGGCAGGAGGATTGCTTGAGCCCAGGAATATGAGGTTGCTGTGAGTGAGGCTGATGCCACGGCACTCTAGCCAGGGCAAAAGAGTGAGACTGTCTCAAAAAAAAAAAAAAAAAAAAAAAAAAAAAGATTTGTAGGATAAATGAATGAATATCAGTAACCTGTCCCTCCTTCAGCTAGATTTTTCAGTGGGGCAGCTAGAATCCAAACGGAATTTTATAGGGATGTGAAGAATCACAGTCCAAGTGCTGTTTGGTACTCATGTAGGATGGCAGACCACCAAGGAAACACCAAGAGGCAGTCCAATTAAATTCAACGCATTAAGATTTTTAAAGTGCTCATTCTGGCCCAGGAGCTGTGCTGGGTGCCGGAGAGACAGATGAATTAGCTACTGCTTCTGATCTCAAGGAGTTTATCATCTGTTAGAGAGACAGATGTACAAACGATGCCCCATGATACAGGGTGATGAGTGTGAAACTAGCGATATAAAACAAGAGCAATGGGATGAACATTTCCAGACAACAGCTCTCTGTTCTAGTGAGGCAGCCGAAATGAATCATAGGGGAAGGGAAGAAAGGCATTAAAGAAGAGACTTCAAGTGCACTATCAGTTTCTCTTCCTTATTGGAATGGGGTCTTCCAGTGAGGGCCTTTTCCTGTCTCTGGCATTGCGAGTTGTGCCAGCAGGTAGATTGGGAAGGACGGCGTGGCAAACTGGAACTCAGCTGTTGAGTCTCTTGGCTTCCCAGTTCTCCGTTTGGCCGAAGTGTCGGCCTCCTTCCCCCTCCCGTATCAGTCATTGCCGGTTCTGGGCCTCACAAAACCCACATGTTCCCAGCCTGCTCAGTGAGGTTCTGAATCAGTCCGATCTCCCTATCACGATACGTGTCCCGTTTCCTTTTATCATTCTGGAGAACAGTGTGCTTTGCATTTTCTCGGTATTGCTCTCCTCCCCGTGAGTTATCTGTACCTTGACTTATCTTTTCTGAATGAGAGGCAGATGGGAGGTGACTCATCGGGACGATCATTATGGCTTTCTTTTGCTGCCCATGATACTTTCAGATTCCTGGCCTAGATTTTTTTTTTTTTTTTTTTTTTAAACCACTTCTGCTTCAGACGAGCCCTGTGACTTCAGGGGGTGGATCAGAATCGCTGCTTCTCTGCTCTAGCTGGTTCCGAGTGTCCGTTTTTCAGGTCTTACGGGTGTTTAGAAGTTAAGCTGCTGAGCGGATTTTTCCCAGTGGGAAGAATGGGGAGAAGTTCTGTGTTGGTGATTTTTGTGCTGCTATTGATTGGCAAAATATCATCGTATTGATCATTATCCTAGGTATTTAGAAACCATCCAAGGGCTTCATGGGTGACAACCCTACTATGTCTCAGGCATTGACCCTATTTATCGTGTTCTCTGTGGCTGGAGGAAGTCAGAAACAAATGAGTTACGTTTCTTGGTGAAGCCTTTGCTGATGTCTTCAGACAGAGGCTGGGAAGCATGGAGGGAAAGCACCTAAACTTCTGTTAACGCAACGTGGTAGCCAGTTCCTCGCGGTCATGTTCACTTCTGCACACCCAGCGTCTAGCACGGGGCTACGCCTGCAGCGGCTATTCAGTGGGTGCTGTGGATTCGTGGGTAAAACAATGAGTGAGGCCAGGCGTGGTGGCTCACGCCTGTAATTCCAGCACTCTGGGAGGCCGAGGCGGGAGGATCCTTTGAGCTCAGGAGTTCGAGACCAGCCTGAGCAAGAGCGAGACCCCGTTTCTACTAAAAATAGAAAGAAATGATCTGGACAGCTAAAAATATATAGAAAAAATTAGCCGGGCATGGTGGCGCATGCCTGTAGTCCCAGCTACTCGGGAGGCTGAGGCAGGAGGATCGCTTGAGCCCAGGAGTTTGAGGTTGCTGTGAGCTAGGCTGACGCCACGGCACTCACTCTAGCCAGGGCAACACAGTGAGACTGTCTCAAAAAAAAAAAAAAAAAAAAAACAACAATGCATGAATTGACCTGCTTTGTGATATGAGGAACAGCATGAAACCTGGCAATCCAGTTTCTTTGTCTGTAGGAAGGAAAAATTGCACCTGTCGACTATCTACTCATAAAAAACATTGTAGGATAAAGATTAAGAAGCTACAATCTTTAAGCTCAAAATAGTGTGCAAATGTTACATTCCTCCCGTTATAAAAGGAGGGGAAATTGCCCTCAGAGTGCGTTGATTGGTGTAATACCATCTGCAAAGTGTAGTTTTAGGGGTTGAGTCTCCTGGATGCCCCGAGCCACACCCTTCCCTATTACCCGGCCAGTGATCTATCTCCATCAGCAACACTGGTCTTCACAGTCAGATATTAAGTATCTTTGTACTTGCCCACACCTGTTAACTGGGGTGGAGAGAGTGTGCTGCAGACTTTCTCAAGCCTTCTTTTATAAGACTTTTGCACATTGGTCAGTACGTGGGTGTACACCTAGGGCAGAATTTCTAAAGTTACATTCTGTGCATTCCTCAACCACCCCCACCCCGACCTCAGCTGTCATTTTTTATCTCCACACTCTGCTTACTTTTTCTTCACAGTGTTTATTACTATCTGAAATCATGCATTATTTTAGTCTTTGCTATCTGCCTCCATTGCTAAGCGTGGAAACTCCTGGAGTGTGTTGCTTTAATAGCGGCATAGGCAATAGTGTTTGGCGTATACCATGTTTATGGTACTCTATAAATATTTGAATAAATGAGGTTCCATGATGCAAAAAAGACTTCTGTGGACAAATTCATTCTGAAAATGTTGGATTACACAAAGATTAACAGGTTTATTTACTGCAGGAGTCATGGGGAATTTTGATAGACTAACCTGTATTGTAAATCTCAAGATAGGGATAAAATATTCTGTGTTTCCCCGACTACTTTGATGACAGAACTTCCTCATTTTTGCCCTAAGGTGATGAGATCGGTGCATGTCAAAGGGGAGACCAGCCAGGGGAGATCTTGGAAGTGCTCACGTCTGTGGGGGGAAGGCAGGTGGGGTGCACTGGGGGTTTTTCTGCTGGAGTTGCTAGAAGACAGATTCTGGAAAGCTGGCCTTGGGGAATGAAGATCTGGGGGTGGGGGAGGCTTGGAGGAAGAACAATGAACGAGGGGAGGATCTGCAAAAATGAACCTATGCCCTCATGCTCCCTTTGAAGGTGCTGGGAAGATGCCACAGGATAGAAGATACGGCTTAGAAATAAGAGTTCCTGGCCACATGCCAAAATTATGATTTTTTTTTTTTCTTAACTTTTTATGCACACAGAAAGGTACACACAGTGCCGGGCACCTACCCATCCATCCTGCTCTTACAGCGGTCATCTCAGAGCCGACGTGCACTCTTGTTACTTCCCCATGTTAGACAATAAAAATTTTAATTCCATACATCCTTCTCCTGTCCTTTGTGTAATTATCATTGATTTTACATATATTTAAAACCCCACAAGACATTATTATAGTTTTATACATCAATATTCATTTAGATTTACCTACATCTCTACCTTTCTGTTGCTTTCCATTCTACACTTCCATGTTTTATTGGGATTTTTTTTTTTTTCTCCCTGAAAAATTCCCTTTAGTGCTTATGATGGTGTAGGTAGGTCTGCTTTCTTCCTTTGTTTCTTTCTTTCTTTTTTTTGTTTTTTTGAGACAGAGTCTTGCTCTATTGCCCGGGCTAGAGTGCCGTGGCGTCAGCCTCGCTCACAGCAACCTCAGACTCCTGGGCTCAAGCGATCCTCCTGCCTCAGCCTCCCGAGTAGGTGGGGCTACAGGCGTGCACCACCATGCCTGGCTAAATTTTTCTATTTTTAGTTGTTTGGCTAATTTCTTTCTATTTTTAGTAGAGACGGGGGTCTCACTCTTGCTCAGGCTGGTCGGACCTTGAGCGATCCTCCTGCCTGGGCCTCCCGGGAGTGCTAGGATTACAGCTGTGAGCCACCGCACCTGGCCCATTTTTACCTTTCTATTGCTTTCCATTCTTCCATTCTACACTTCCATGTTTTATTGGGATTTTTTTTTTCTCCCTGAAAAATTCCCTTTAGTGCTTATGATGGTGTAGGTAGGTCTGCTTTCAAACCAAGAAGTGAGGGGGGCGGAAGTTCCCTGTGGAGGAGTTGGCCTGGTTTGCAGGACTAATCTCCTCTGCTTTTTAGGTGCCTGAGACAACTCATTCTTCCGGGCTCGCTCTTCCTAATTCTCCAGCTACAGCACAGCTCCCAGTGATCACTGGTGAGCGGCAAGCATGCACTCCTAGACTCTGGATCTATCCCTCAGGATGTCATTTTGGTCTTCGCCTCTCACCTCTATGTATCACAAGTGCAGCTAAGAAGCCCAGGTCTACGTCATGACTGAACGGCATTAGGCTGGAATTTAAATATTTCGGCTGCTCACTTAGTCCATAAGTCAAATTTTTTGCAGTTGAGTTCCTTTTGCCTCTCTAGACACACACAGCAAAATTGTTTTTTAATCTGGCATTTATGTTCACTTGACTCGTTTTTAAAGTCTTCATTTTTTTTCCCCCCTCCTGTTCATTTGTAACTCTATTAGCTTAGAGACACCATTCATTTTGTAAGCAGTGCTTTAAACACATTTCATCTATCAGGATTAATTTTGCTGAATGCACCACCAAATAAATGCATTAAAAACAACTGTAACACTTCATTAATCAAAATGTCGACTTCCCCAGAAGTGAAATGTCCTCCACCTTAAAAATCTCACTTTCTTTGCTTGTGAGTGCTTGTCTGTTTGAATAAAATATAAAAAGTGACTCAAATGCTGTCATTCTATTAGAATATGCATGTGGGATTTGAAGGTGCAATCCATTATAATTAAGGCTAATTAATTATTATATGGTCAAATGAGCAACAAATGCACATGCAAAATCTAAAAAGTTAATTATTTGAAAATTGGTTAATCAATTGTGCATTCAAACGCACATTTGTTTTAGCAATGTGGACACTTTGCACTTTTAGAAGGGATTAGTCTAAACAAAGAACAATTAAAGTAAAACATTTTTGAAATATCTCTGCTCTATGGGGAAAGAAAATAAATTAAGAGCAAATGAATCTGATTCTTAAACACCGAACCTGTTTTTTTCCAATAAACAATCTTTAAAAGAAAGAAAAAATTAGTATGAACACTCATTTAGAATGACAAAAAGAAATCAGTCCAGATTACCTACTTTGTGGGAGGCATTCGACCTGAACATAATTAAAAGGAAATCTCCACCGTGCTAAGTGGCCGGCCACCTGCACACAGTGCCCCCAAAGGCCAGTATCCAGATACAACTGCTCTATATTAAAGATAAAACAAGAATAAAATAACTAAAAAATAAATAAATAAAAATAAAATAAAACAAGCCAAGTGGTTTCAAGCAAGCTCTTTTCATTTTCAAATTTCACAAACCCCATAACTGAAGCCTGTGGGGAGGGGACATCAGAAAAAGCCACGGTGGCAGCAACAACAAAAACCCTAAAGCAGAAGAAGGTAGAAAGAGAAGCCAGCAAAAGAGGCAGAAAATAGGTAGCTGGAAACATAGGATAACTAGAATAGAATTACATACACCCACAATGGTGATAGTAACCTGTAACAAATCATCACAGTAGTAAAGCGGGAAGAAGCATAGGGTTTCTACACCAGATTCGTTAATAAAGTCTAAAACCAGAGTGGTAAGATGAGGGATGAAACAGGGTCACAGGATTAGAGTTTAGGATAAATGTCATTAAGCAGGGGGAGTCGTGAAGAGCATAAATAATGAGACAATGAGTTCTCTAGCAAAGAATTAACGTCGAGTTCCATGGAGCACGTGTTCAGGGCACTAGGCTAGGTGACATGAGATGTGACACTATTCTGGGTGGCTTCCGGATTGGGAGATGGAAACAGTAACAAAGTAGCAAGTGATTAGCCTTCGAGGAAAGGGACACAGGGTAACAGCTGTAAGCAGGCTGTACGTGGAAAAGAGCAAGACCCACGGACAGAGGACGACGTCAAAGCCTTTAACAAAAGGCGACCACAAGCTGACACCTGAAGGAGGTGCAGACACGTATACAGACGAGGGGGGAAGAGAAGCCACTCCAGGTGGGAAGGGCTAGCCGCTGAGGATGTGTTAGGTGTTACGGCAGATGCAATACCTACCCAACCCTACCATAACTCTCCAATCCTCTATTTTCTGCTCACGGAATCCACGTTTATTTAGGGAGCAAGAGAGATCTCAAATCGGTCTAAGTCAGAAATGCGATTTTTATGCACCTTTGTCATTGGCTGTTGGAGGGTGGCAGTGTAATTTAGTTCTGCCAATGAGAAATAAGAGAAATTTGCTTTATTTCATAATCAAAATGGGCAGACTTGGTTGGCCCAGCCTTTTGTCCTTTTGGCTTTTCCCCTTTGTTCTCCTTATGAAATGGACTAATTTCTGAAGGAGCAGTAGCTCGCTTGTAACCATCCTGACCAGCAATGAAGGTGAAAGCCAGAACGCTAGGTTTTGTTGGGCAGACAGGTAGAAAGGCCCCGGGTCTCTGTCATTGTCACTGAGCAGCTACTCTGGCTTAGAGTCCCTCACTCCAGACTTATTTCATGAGAAAACCAAAAAAACCCCAACTCTTGGCGGCAAAAATTTAATCACTTTTTTGTGACTTGCAGCCAAATAGTTCATAACAGACGTAGACTCTGAGAAGTTGTCACAATGGACAGTGAGCAGTGGGAAAAGGCCAGAAGAATTTTCTGGCGAAAGGGCCGATTAGGTGACTGGACTGCTGTCCTCTGGAGAACAAAACACTGCATAAAATATAGAAAAATACTCTTTCATTACATTTACTTATTGGCAAGAAAGAATATTCAGGCCACAGACCACGGTGTACCTGGGTACCCTGATAATAAAGTACACAGAGAACACTCAAAACAGGCTTTTCTTCCCCCTTAAGGGCATTAACCACTCCGTGGGAACTTGAGCATCGGTTTTTGTGAGATTGCGAAATTCAGGGAAGAGAAAAAAAAGCACATTGGAAGCCACCTAAAACGAGAGTCTGATAGGGAATCTCTGACATAAAGCTCGGGTCACCAGTGCCTGCTATATGTGATACACATTACATGTAATGTGTATGAAATCGTGACACGTCATACAGTTATAATTCAGACACACTGACGACATTTAATTAGTTGTATTTCCAAGGAGTCTGCCAAATTTCTTTTGCCTAGTAACACTGAATTACTGTTGATTGTTTTTCTTTTTTTTTTATTATTACTTTTTTTTTATTTTTTTTTTCTTGACGCGAGCTGGTGAAGAATCTTTAACTTGATAACATTAGCAGGAGTCTAGCTATTCTGACTCTTCTTTTACCCTGTTTGAAGCCCTCCTGCGGGACTCTCAGCCTCCTTCAATTTTGCTTCAAAGTCCTTCAGAGTATACATTTATCGATTTATTATTATGTTTCATAATGTGTTTGTCACCGAGTGGATTATAAAGAGTCAGTAAAGTCAGAAGTTTATCTCTCTGGCTGTCACCGTATTCTCTTAGGGCCTGGCATATTTCAGGCACTAGAAAATATTGTTTTGCATAACGGAATAGACGCACAGAGTTTTTTCATGCCGAGTGCATTCAGGTTTTGTTAGAAAACAGAAGTCCCTCTGGTGTTTTGGGGAGGAAGAAGTTAGCGCAGAGCATCGGCAGGGCTCTGGGAGGGAAGGTCTGGAAGATGAATTTTCAGCAAGTTTGAAAGTGCAGGCGTGCGGGCGAGCCCCTGTCAGTGATCCTAGCTGCACAGAGCGCTGCAGTGAGCTGCTCTCGGGGGAACGGCTGGAGCCACTGGAAACTTCTGTGACTGATCTCAGCTGCCTGCTTCTAGCAGGTGATTCCTGAGCGTGGCGTTGAGAGCCCAGGGAGGCTCCCAGCAATGATCTCATCTGCCTGCAAACAGCTGCTGCTGCTTCTCCTCTAAACTCTGTGAGGGCCCCAGGGGCAGAATGTAACCTGGGATGAGACTGAAAGGGAATTCGGGGAACCGTAGTTCCACCGCGTTGGGGAGGGATGAGGCTGATGTCAGGTGGATCAAAGGCATCGCAGCTCATGGGGCCACCAGGAGGGGCTTTCGAGAGGAGTCTGTGGCCTCCGTAGAGGGAGGATTTTAATTTCTGTTTTTAAAATTGATCCCCCACTAGGTGCTTGCGGCAGGGCTGGCTGAGCAGCACAGAGTCACACTGCCCTTATGGAGTGCAGAGATGTTTCTGGAAAGCAGCCATCTGGCCACCTTTCCCAGCTTCTGTCACACACAGTTGGGACCCTGTAGCTAGTTCTTGCTGGTGCCCTTGGGCAGAAGGGATGGCGTCTATTCGGAGACTGGGTGGTCGAGTGCCAGGCACCCAGAGTTCTAAGATCACCGTTTGGCCCGTTTGCTGGCCAATTTCGGAGCATCCAGTGGGAGACTTTGAAGAAATCCTGGGTCACAGTGGAGTCACTCATGGGAGCATCTGGGCTTTTGTCATGACTTGGACAAAAGCTGCTTGATTAGAAATAACCAAATCCTACAGTGGAACACGCAGGGAAGTTTTGGGATCGCTTATTACAGCAGCAGTTGGCCAACCCTATGTGCTTAAGAAATATTTGATAATAAGTGAATAAAACAGAAAGTCTGGTCACGCCTTTTGCAAAGTCCACCGGGATGGCAAACTGTTCCAGCAGATTAGTTTGCGTCTTCCTTTTTGCAACCTCTTGCATGAGCTTCTAATGTTGTTTACAGTTACGACAAGGCTGGTCTGGTAACTATTCATAATTAGAAAGGATCTCCCGTTGTTAGAAGTTAAAAACTCTTTACAACACAACGTTGGGATCAAAAGTTTGTAGGAAAATTCATGGAAGAGGTTAACAGAGGTGTTAGCCCTAAGCATAACTAGTCTGCTTGATTGAAACCCGGGACTCCGGGTAGTGCTTTTAGGAGTCTAGTAGCTCCTGCTGGACAACCTACGTGAGAGCCCCCAGGTGCCCGTGATATACCTGAAACTTTAACCTTGTGGCAGAATCAGGTATTGGAAATTATGCAGATCATTTTTCTCCTATATGCCTTTAAATCCTTCTATTAAATTGCTTTAATCCTGGCAGCAGAGATACAAATGATAGCCAACAATAACAAAGCGATAGGCACTATATTCAGTGCTTTCTATGCACCGTGAACTCATTAACTCCACATACTTAACTACCACCTACCATTATTATATTCCAACTTTATTGGTGAAGAAATGGAAGTTCAGAGAGCCCAAGAAACCTCCCCAAGGCCACACAGCTATTTAATGCTTCCCTTTGATCTGCAAAACCATTTATGCACCTGTCGGTCATTTGTCTGAAATGCAACCTGTAGAAAGTTTTTATTTATATGCTTTTTTTGCCAGGTTGGGTCATTATCTTCTTTACTAAAATCTTTACCAAAAAAAAAAAAAAAAAAAAAGTGAGTTATTTCCTCACCCATTCAGCAAGAAGTCTCTCTTGATTTCCAATTCGTTCCTTTTATATTCCTTTCCTCAATTCTGCAAGCGACATTCATTATAGAATCCGTTTCCTCGTTGCTTTTAAAATCAGAGACCGTTTGATTAAATGGGTCTCCCCGATAAGAGAACTGAAAAATGTTACCTCCAACCTTGCGTCTCGTTTCAGTATCTTAACACTAGAAACTAGAAAGACGTCCTTGAAGGAGTTTTCTTTATTACAACCGTGAGCTTCAGTTACACGTCTTATGAAGATTACTCACGTCAGACTTTCACAAACTGAAAACTAAAGTGAGAATTTTCAGTTTTAGATGTGAGCTACTTCTCTGTCTCTGGGCTTCACTAACAGCTGCTGTGAATACCATTGCTACTATTATTCCTCTTGCCACACTAATTTATCGAGTACCCATTATTTCCACTCACTGTACCAGGTGCTCACACACAACACTAATCTCTAAAGCAACCTCGTTAAGTAGATTATTATATGCCCACTTCACAGGTGAGCAAGCTGAGGCCGAGGGAGGTTATCCGTGGACACATGACTACTGTCAGAGGTCAGATCTGAATCTGAGTTCAAATCCTACCCCCACGCCACCTCTCCTAAGCCATTCATAAAGGCTCATCTGAAATATCTCCAATCTCCTTACTTGGAATCCAAGAGAAATGCTCAGGCATGTATTTAAGGGCTTGCAGTGTAATATCATGGGCTTCCAAACACACAGATAGCTTTTTACCTCTGTGTTTTTCCTCCCGGTGAGCTGCCTTTGCAATCCTTTCCTGCTATTTGGATCCTGGCCAGCTGATACCACCCAAGCTGTACCTTTCTGAAGTGGTAGCAGATATATGCTAACCAGATAACCATGTCTCTTAGAAAGCCTCCCTACATTTCTTCCGTGCAGGTGTCTGCTTAGATGAGCCTCGATGGAAGGAAGCGCTGATCTGGGGAGTGGAGAGGAGGAACCAACAGCCACGGCGAGGCCCCCAGCTCAGCAGGTTAGGTTAGGAGCTAGGAGCGCGCGGTTTATCTCAGCTGCAGGGCTTCACCCAGGACTGTCAAGAAAAGCTACTGCATCCACCTCTATCAATAAGCAGTACTGATCCCATTAGCATTACTGCTGTCTCTGTTGGTTTGTGGAACAGATAAAGGAGGAAAAAAAGCTGGAAGAGAAAAATGAAGGTTGACCCAATAAAATTAGAGGCCTTGTGTTAAAATGAGAGCGTGCCTCTATTCTCTATCAGGTGGCAGCTTAACTTTCTTTTTTCATTGCTGCCAAATAAATGCTTTTGCTCATACTCAGCTGTTTCCTGCCAAGAAAGGCTCTACCCACTGATGAGCCGTAGATGGGAGAGGAATTAAACTCTGGCTTGTTAGAACGGTGACGCCACACGCTCGAGCCACCTGGGGAGCCTCCCATCTGAGTTGCCTACTTGGATGCTGATTTAGTTGGTCTGAGCGTGGGGAGTTTTCAGCCCCCACCCCCAAACGTTTCTAATGTGTGAAGTTGAGAAACGGGGAGCACCTAGCCTGGCCTTCGGAGTCTGGGTCTCCACATTGAAAATCCCCAGGATTTGCAAGGTAGAATGGCTCGAAAAGCCACTCTTGTTGCCTTTCTCTCTCTACACCATTTCTTCATGGCTTGTGTTTTTTTTTTTCCCCCTTCTCTTTCTCTCTCTCTCTAAAGAGGAACCCAAGGACATGCAATGAGAAAGCAAGTCAGCCTTCGAAAAGAGTCTTTCTGGAAGAAGCAGCTTCCTGGGAAACGGACTCTCTAAACTAGGTAAGAATTTCTTCCCTGACCTGGCTGGCTGGAAAATGGATGGATTAGAGATGGTGAGTTAGAGAGAAAACACAGCACAGTGGAAAAAAATTAACTTGGAATCAAAACACTTGGATCTGTTTCTGGCTTTGCCACTTAGTGTGTGGCTGAGTCCTTTCCCTTAATAGCAGAATAAGAAAATTTGACTTTGATCCCCGAAGTCTTTTTCAGTTCAGAAAAACTATTTTTAGGGGAGAAGGGGAGGAAGGGTAACTGGAGTTGGAGTTGGGGATGTTCCGGTCCCTTTGGCTTATGCTGGTTTGCAGAAAGCTGGGGGAATCCTGCTTCTCCCAGAACTTTCTTAGTCTCAGCAGGTGCCGGAACCTCTCGGAAAGGTTTCTGGTCCTAGGTAGTAGCTGGAGTTTCTGTCACCTAGTTTATGTCTCCCTGACTCTGACTTTTTTCAGGCCTGTATGGAATTTCTGCTCTTGGGTACGATTGCTTTAGTGCCGTGGTAACCTCTGCTCTTGGGGGACCCCTTCCTGTGTCCACTTGGCTTTTCTGCATTGTCACTCCCACTTCTGGACGCCTACGCTGTCCTGCTTGACCGTTCTTGGTGCTCAGTGAGGTCCGGCTGACGCCAGTGGGGTGTTTTCCTCGGGGTCCAGGGAACGGCTCAGAGGTGACAGGGGCTGGTGAGGGTGGTGGTGCTGGGCTCCCAGTGGATTCAGCTACTTCTGTATCCTTCTCTCTCATGGGGCGCAGGAATGACTCAGTTATGGAATAACACCCCCCTCTTCTTCCTAGGCTTTCTGTGCTTGATTGGGAGAAGGTCGCTCTGGGGTACTGACCTCACTTTGAGCCCTGCCAGGATTGCAGTTCAGAAAGAGAAGTAGAGGGTTGCAAAAAAACAAAAACAAAAACAAAACAAAAAAAGAAAGAGAAGCAGAAACATTTCAGAGATTTAGAGGAAGAGAGAAGGGCAGAGATCTTCTTGACCTGGGGAAGGTGGGAGATGATTACAAACTACCTCGTGACTCTGAAACCTTCTTGTACATTGGAGTGGGGTGGGGGTGGGGGAAAAAAAAAACCCCTTCGAGACCTACACAGTTGGTCAGCTCCCCCCCCATCCGGATTTAACTGGCATGGAGGACCACTTAAATACGCTGTTGATGGGGGCGGGGGAGAGTTCAAATTCCCTCCAGGTGATTCTAATGTGAGCCAAACTAGGAACAAGCGATCTGCAATCTTTTGCAAACTGTAGGAAGGCGGCACATGCTGTAGGAATGTGCAGCGCGGCTCTGGGCCTGGGACGAACTCGGACGGCCAAGCGCAGGCTCACTGCCGCCGGGGACACCAGCCTGCCTGTCGCGGAGTGGCAGGGCTTGCAGGCCTGGGGGCGTGCAGGCTCCTCCCAGAAGGCTAACACCGCTGCTCACAAAGTAAGAGACTTAGAGAAATATTTTAAATAAGTAAAGAAAACGAAAGCCTCCAGGCTTGTAAGGTCAACATGAGTGAGCGCTTGAGGCCAGACTCCAGGGGGACTCTGCAACCTTGAGGGGTGACACAGGGGCCAGAAGGGGCCAGAAGGAGCCAGAAGGCCCACTCGCTGCTGTGCTCTGGTCTAGACTTCTCCACTGTGACTGCGGAGCGTGAAAAGCACAAAATAAAAACGAGACAGCATGAAGGACAAAGAGGGTTTTGTTAGGAAATAATTTAAGGGACTTGCACTAGTTGGGAAGAGAGATTATGGGGCCTCTACAGCAACAGAAGCAGACGTGGCCAGGAACTGCCGAAGGTGGGGCTGGAGGGTAGGTTGAGTCAGTGCATCCCGAAGACCAGAATCCAGGAAGTGGTTCTGTCTGAGAAGAGTCTTCCAACAACGGTGACAATAACTCACCCTGATCAGGCACACGCCGGGCCGGGGCAAAGCCCTTGCATGCGTAGGAGGGAGGACTTTTATCCCCATTCGTGGAAGAGGCAGCAGAGGTCATGGTTTGTAAGCGGCAGAGGCAGCACTTGAACCCAGAGCCCCGTCCCCAGAGCTTTGCATTCCCAGCCGCTCTGCCAAGCAGCCTCCGAGCGTGGTGGGCAACTGTCCCATCGCTGTCTGAGGTTTGAAAATCAGACAGAAGGGGCCCGGGGAGGAGCCACCTCCGCCGGTGAAGGCTGCTCAGACTCCGGAAGGAGGACGGGGACGGGACGGGGAGGCAGAGGCAGCCGGGCTAAGGGCCGGGCAGCAGTTCTGCAGGTGAGGCCTCCGCGTCAGCACATCTCACCGGGGACCGGATAGAAATGCGCATTCTGGGGACCCGGAGCCGCGGGATCAGGACTCTGGGAGGGACTCCGCAGTCTGTGTCTAACGCCCTTCCGGGGGATGCCGGTGCCGCCTGGAGGAAGAGCTTTTCTGCCTGTCCCCAACCCGGCGCAGGTGCGACGAGGGAGCAAGCGCGCCGGGTGCCAGCCCAGGGACAGAGCAAGGGGCCGTGGTGGCAAGAGGTGGAGGGACAGACCTTGGCTTTAGGGGACAGGGAAGGACGGCGGGACTCCAGTGGCTGTGTCCTCCGCGCCGGCGTGCGGAAGGTCCCGTCCGTTTTCCCCACGTGCGTAGGGTCGGGGAGTCCTGTGCGCCTGCCCTGTTTTAGGGGCCCCTCCGCCCCACCGGGTGACACGACTGTCACAGCTGTCAGCCCGGGAGGGGCAGGTGAGCCTGAGCTAGAGAGGAAGCAGCGGCAGGTGCTGGGGATGCTCAGGGCGTGGAGGCGGCAGAGTCGGGTATGAGGCTGCCGCCCAGGAGGGCCACGTCCCCAGGTGCAAGCTCCTCGCCGTCCCTGCAACCCGTGCGCCCTCCTGTCCTCTCTCCCCAGCTACAGGTTGACATTCTAACAACCCGGAGTGTCCCGCGGGAGCCAGCGCAGGTGGGACCCGGGCAAAGCCGGTGGCAGGTGGGAAGGGGCAGCGTGCGTGGGACGGAGGGAGGCCAGAGGCCAGAGAAGCGGCTGGAGTCCCTGGGTGAGTCTTGACTATTGTCCCGTTCCGTCTGGTAGAAAATAGGGAGGGACAAAGCTGTTAAAAAAAAAAAAAAATTAAATGAAAACCAGTTACTCGCATAAGATACCTGGTCTGTTTTCCAACTTTTTAAAAAAATTGTTGGCCGGGCGCGGTGGCTCACGCCTGTCATCCCAGCACTCTGGGAGGCCGAGGCGGGAGGATCGCTCGAGGTCAGGAGTTTGAGACCAGCCTGAGCAAGAGCGAGACCCCGTCTCTACTAAAAATAGAAAGAAATGATCTGGACAGCTAAAAATATGTATAGAAAAAATCAGCCGGGCATGGTGGTGTATGCCTGTAGTCCCAGCTACTCAGGAGGCTGAGGCAGGAGGATCGCTTGAGCCCAGGAGGTTGAGGTTGTTGTGAGTGAGGCTGACGCCACAGCACTCTAGCCCAGGCCACAGAGCAAGACTCTGTCTCCAAAAAAAAAAAAAAAAAAGAAAAACATTTCATTGCAGGTTTTCCATCTGGTGTGGCCAGGATTCGTCTACTCTCTGTAGGGCAGCACAGCCCTGGTGTGTTCTGGTGCCAGAACACCAAGCTGCAGGTGGCAGCCTCACCACTACCCTCGTCCCCTTGAATTTAGAGGCACTTGTTATTTTAGCTCTTTTCTGTATTTCTGTCGGGGAAGGAAAATTGTGGCTATGCCCCTAATGAGCCCTTCAAACTAATGTCATCTGCACTATCTCTAAGCAAAGAACTCCTCTGAGGCTCTGCCATGCCTCGCCGAGGGGGCGTCCCCATGCCGTGGGTGATCGGATCCGTTGAACTGATGGTCAACATCTGTTCCATCAATGCCCAGCATGCCTCTCTGCACGGAAGAGCTGGAGAACGACACACCGTGCTTCCTAGACTCTCTCTCAGCTGGGGTCCCAAATACGGCTTTGATTTACTTGCATGAGATTTAGAAGAAAGAAGGGAGGTGCAGGACATTCTTGTGGCTCTGGTGGCAGATACCACCCAGAGTGCCCAATTTTGTGGCAGCGTCTGACCAGGTGGCAGCTGCCAAGTTCTGCAGGGAGGTTTCAGAGGCCAGAGCAGCAGTTTCATTCATCGCTCAGTTCTGTAGTGTGGTTCTCAGTCATTTCTGGAGACGTGGAGAGTTTGTTTACTCAGTTTTGTAATGACTGATAGTTTAATCATGTCAAAAAAGGTCTTTCTACTTAACTAGAGTAGATTCATGATCCGCCGCTGCACTTCAACCCACGTAAACTTTTCTTTTTTTTTCTTTCTTTTTTTTCCTTTTTTTTCTTTCTTTTTTTTCTTCTTTCTTTTTCTTTCTTTTTTTTCCTTTCTTTTTTTCCTTTCTTTTCTTTTCTTTCTTTTTTTTTTCTTTCTTTTCTTTTTTTAAAGCCAGTCAAATTTAGCAGTGGGGGGTTGAATAACGTAAACTTTTCTGTGAGATTTTTTTCCCCTGTTCTTATTTTTCCTCTGTGATTTGGCTCCGTTTCTAGGAAGGGTTTTGGATATCTGCTGCCTAACCCAATCTCTTCTGGAAGTCTGTTAATGATGAATTTTCAGGTAATAAAATTTCAGATATTTGTGTAGTCAGAGCTTTCTGTTTTCCTCACGTTACCATCTTTGGGAGTTTGCTTAGGAAGTAAGATCAGAGTTTTTTTTTTTTTTTTTTTTTTTTGCATATTTCTTATCTACCCTACCATCTTCAAAGCCTTGTTATAAATCCCAGTCATTCTACTATAAACCAGATAATACCTTCCTCGTGAATCATTTTCTGTTAGTGTATTTTGGGAAAGAAGGCTAAATTTTATATCCCTCTGAGCTCTTGGTGCTGGGTGTTTTTTTTTTTCTCCTTCTCCTAGTTTCACTTTGGAGCTTGTTCCTTTTCTTGCTGTTCACGAACGTGCCCTCATGGCGCCCGGGGAACGGTGAGGTTGACATAAAAGACTGAGAAAGCAGACAGGTGCATTTTCTCTTCCCTGTGTCTACATCTCCCAGATCTTAACCGAAATCGTGGGAGGCGTAGAAAGGAAGGCTTCCTGGAGGATGAGCATTTAAGCTGATTTTCAAGAAACTGTAGACTCGAGCCTGGCATCAAAGAGGATGAGTGAGTGCTCTAGGGGGACAGACGATATTTGACAAGTGCAGGGACTTGGCAGAGAGGTGAGAAAACGCATGGAGGGCTCAGTAAACTGTGGGCAACTCCTGGAGATAGAGTGAGCGGGGACCTAAGGAGAACTCTGGTGGCAAAGTGACAAACAAGGTTTATGTACTTTTGTAATGCTAACAAGTTCCAGGGTCCCGCACAGCCCGGTTTTGTTTTATGGTGGCAAAAAAAAAAAAAAAAGCCCAGTCCAGTAACAACAAAACATTCATTAAGCAGTCCTGATCCTCACTTGCACTTCTCAAAGAACATTAAAACCCTCACTTCCTCCTATCCGATTCCTGCTTTCTATTCCTCTTATTTCCTCATACCTCAAAGCTGCTTCTGTGACTGTTTATCTTCAGCCTTGACATCCAGCCCTGCTCTCTTCCCTGCTCCCACTCCTCCTTCCTCTTCCACCTCTTTAAGCTTAGTCAATGTCTTCTGGGCCTCTTCTCCCCCTTTGGTCCTTTCTTTGTCTAACTGACTCCCGATGCTACATCCCAAGAGATCCAGAATAGGCCCAGAGGTGAACTTTCTTGAGAGAGCAGGGAGGAGAGAGAATCAGGAGCTGTGGGCACTTTTACAGAGCCAGAAGCCGATTAGGCTCAGGAACCTGGACTTTTTTCTGGATCTAGTGGCGGCCGTGGAAAAACATCTAGCCAGGGAGTGACAGTCAGGCTTGCATGCTAGAATGTTTACTTTCACAGAATTGCAGAGAATAAACAGCACCATAATTACTTAAGTTTTATAACATAGTAAGCACTTAGCATTTATTTATTCAATTTAGGTATGTCTTGACTATCCTGATACAGGATAAAAGGGAACTCTGTAATTACAGATACCTTTAAACAACTTAGCTAAACGTAGAAAATCAGGACCAAGGACAAATGTCTCTACAAAAAACAGAGGTGTTGTGGTTTCTTTGATTCAGCTTCAGGCTTGTTTCAGAGTTACTGCCTGAGCACTGGGTAAAAAAGCCATCAGCCTTAGCACATCACAGCAATCGTGGTGGGTGACTTGAGAAGTGATTTCTTGGGACTGCTTTTGAGAAGTCGAGGACTAAACAAGACAGCGTAAATGTAATGTTAGAAAATGTAAGGTGAATAGATGGCGTTTAGGGACACGCATGCAATTCCTAGAGCATGAGAAGTTAGCATATCCGGTACCTGTCCTGGATCTGTTATTTCTCCCGGATTTTTGATAGGTGCCACATTAGGAGGGGGGGGCAAATATTTTGGTCTGGCAGAATTTTAAGGCGGATGGGTTTTATTCATTCTTGATGTAAAAAAACAAATCTCTGTAGGGCACCTGGGAATGTCTAAGTGTCATGCTGTCCGGACACACTTATGCCTTAACAACTGGGTTGTTATGTGATATGATCTTATAGCAACAATGTAAATCTGAGAAAGTTTGCTGGTGATGATGATGGAGAATCTGTGGACCCTTTCTTTCCTGCAGGAGATGAAGGCATCTCAATCCTCCTTCTCATTTGTAATGAGGTGCTTGGTAAGGTGCAAAGTAAAGACATCCTGGAAGAGGTGGCCGGGGTCCCCGTGTGGATTAATCATGACACGTAGGAAGGACTTGTACACAGCACACAAGAAATATTAATTCCTTTTTTTTTTTTTTTCTCAGCAAGAGAGTAGTTACCAGACACCAGATAATGTTTATATTGTCATTAAATCTGATGGCCAGGATAAATATAAAATAAAAACCATTGGAATATCTAAAATATCTAACACAGGAGTGGAGCCCCTCTTCCACGTTCCCATGGGCTGTGGTTTTGTGATTCTACTGAGATAGAGAGGACAAGAATCGGCCAGTTTGGAAAGGCCCTCGTGGAAGATGTGATACTTGAAGGGGGAGGATGGTTAGGTTTAGAGAGAAGGAAATAATCGGGTCAAGCAGAGAAACAGGAACAAAAGCTGAGATGCATCACGAGGAGCAGACAGGGAGCTCATCCTTGGTGGGTGAAAAAAGAGACTCAACTCGACTAAATTAATCAAACCTGCTCTTTTTTTAGAGGTCCCTGGGGATGCACAAGCTATCAATCTACGCAGCGTAGAGTGAAGGGTGGACAGCTCAGCTTGTGAATGATGTCAAAACTTATTCAGAAAACAATTACCTGTTTCATGTTTTATTCACCAGGTTTAATTTTTTTTTTTTTTGCTATTTTTATATTCCAGTTCTATACTAGTTCCTCTTTTCACTGTACTACAATGTTGAAATGTATTTATTTTTATCTCTAGGTCAACACTCAGTATGAACTAATGAGAAATTCCTTCAGTTTTACACAGGGAGGGTATGTTTCAGAAGTATAAAAAGAAGAAACTAAAAAAAATTTTGAAAAGAAAATGTCTGGTGGTTTTGGGCCCTTTCTTTTGAGAATGGGATTATTTTAAAAACAATTTTATCTCTATCTTAGCATTGCAAATGGAAAACCTTGATATTTAAATTTAAGTGGTTTTTTTTAAAAAAGCATTTAATAGGAATTCTAGATCATCAGACATGGCAGCAAAGGTGTAATTTTCTTAAAAAATTATATTTTTAGCAGGAATATTTGCATGCAAAGCATCTTATTTTTTCTCTGAATGTCATGCTTTTCCCAGAAACTATTAATTTCTTTTCAGTATTTTAAATTAGTATTTTCTTTCTACAGTTTATAGACAGTGGTAGGAAACTTAAACTTGAGACTCTTTAGTCGTGTAGATCTTGAACACAGGCTGAATTTTGTTATGTGGTGACATAAAAAAATTCAAAGTGAAATTTTATAAGGAGGTTGCCAAAGAAGGAAGACACCTTGAAGTTCAAACCCTCCAGAAAAATTTAATAAAACTAGCAGTGATTTTCCACACGTCTAAAAATAGCTCTGAGTTAAGCTTGTAAGTAAAAGCATTAATGTTTTTCCTTTTTTAAAAAAGTTTCACTGGCAAAGGTAAATAAAATTAACTATAAAGGAAACCATATGCAAATTTTAAAGAATCTTTCAAAATTCTATAGATGGTTCCAATATCCTGCCAAGGTTGAGAAATCCTGCTTCTTTTCTTGATAGATGACCTTTTCCTTGGCTCACCTAGCCTGCATTCCTGAAAGTAAAAGACTTCTTAATTTCATATTGTCAATTTTATACATGAGACATTTGTGCATTAAAAATTCTTCTCCTAGGACATGGGCATTCTTAGCTGCTATACCCTTGATAGTTCTATTCTCCTAGTTTTCTGTGATTTGCCCCACTCTTCCTTTTTTTTTTTGTTTTTTTGAGACAGAGTCTCACTCTGTTGCGCTGGCTAGAATGAGTGCCGTGGCATCAGCCTAGCTCACAGCAACCTCAAACTCCTGGGCTCAAGCATCCTCCTGCCTCAGCCTCCCGAGTAGCTGGGACTATAGGCATGCGCCACCACGCCCGGCTAAATTTTTCTATATATATATTTTTAGCTGTCCAGTTAATTTCTTTCTATTTTTAGTAGAGATGGGGTCACGCTCTTGCTGAGGCTGGTCTCGAACTCCTGACCTCGAGCGATCCTCCCGCCTCGGCCTCCCAGAGGGCTAAGGTTATAGGCATGAGCCACCGCGCCCGGCCTGGAGAGACTTGTTAATAGGAGGATGAAGAAAGAAAACCAAAGCCATTAGTTTTGACCAATACCGGCAATGCACGGACACAGGTGTCCCTGAACGGTGAGTGACGGCTAGTGTTGCATTTCCAGATAAAGGCTGCTCCTCGAACTGGTAAAGGGACCGTGAAATCCAGACTCGGTGCTAGAGCTTGTAGTCCCGCCAGCCCTCTGTCCTCTGATACTGTCACCTCTTCCTCTTCTGCTGACAGCCTGCATGAGCTGTGCTCTTGCATTATGGACCAGGACCAGGAGCTGATCTGGGCTGAGCAGGTGTGAGGCCATGACGTGTGTGTGCGTGTGTGTGTGTACACATCACAAGAAAACGTGCTGCGTGCAGTTTGAGCTTGTCTAGTCCCTTTCTTTATACTTGAAAAACCAGTCCTTAGTGTACCTTGGGTAAGAGATCCGGAGTAGCAATGAATATTCTTCTTCCTCCTCCCACTCTGTCAATATAGGTTTTTCTCACGGTGAAGCAGAGCCTGTTTGTTTTTTTTTCCTCCATGCATGTGCCCAGCTGTGTGTCAGTCTAGTGCCTTTGGGGCAGTCTTGCCTCCTTCCCCAGAATTAAATCAGTTTGTTAAACCAGTTTTCCATGACAGTGTTCGGTGGTTTCTTATAAAATTAGGCCACGAGCACTTTCATTTTTATCAAAGCAGAGGAGGAAATTCAAGCGAAATCAAAGGTGTGTGTGTGTTAGTCAAATCTGAACTAGGCTGGATGTCAGGTTCTTGTTTCAGCTGAGCGATTAACAAGCCGGGTGTTGTGCAGCTCTGTGTACTCGTCAGTAACACGAAGGGGCGGGACGGGACCATTTCTGGTTTCCTCCCAGCTCGATGGAAGGGAAGGATGCCTTTTTCTTACGTTTTATGAGCGTGTTTCCCGGTATTTCCTTTAACCTTAGGCTGTTAAGTATGAAATGTCCCATTTCCTTAACTATTAAGTTTAACAGTTGCTATCTCTGACACTTCACTGACACTTCTTGTTTTATTTTTATTGTGAAGGAGCATCCTCAGTCTTGCAAACGCATGATTTGGCTTGTGATTATCTTTCAAAAAAATTTTTTTAGAGCAATTTTTGTGAAACCATGGATAAGTTGAAAATTTGTCTTGTTTTTGATTATGGAAATATTTGCAGTTTGTGGAACTAATGCAGCGCAGACAGCTCGAAATATCGACCAAGTGCTTGGGAAGGACGTGGCTAATGAATGCACTGTATGTCGATGGTTTGAGGAGCTCTGTTCCGGTGATTTTAATCTTGAAAATGAGCCACGTGGGCAACCTGAGACCAAGGTGGATAATGATGAACTGAAAGCTGTAGTGGAAGCGAATCCATCTCAACCTGTGAGCGAATTAGCAGCAAGGTATGACGTTACTATTCCAATAATATTGGACCATTTGAAATAAATTGTCAAGGTAAAGAAGCTGGATAGATGGGTTCTGCATGAATTAAATGAGCATCAATAGAGAAACCACCTTGAAGCTTGGTTTCTTTGCTGTCACAACATAAAGGTGAATCATTTCTACACCATATTGTTACATATGATGAACAATGGATTCTTTTTGACAATCACAAGCACTTGGCACAATGGCTGGATAAAGATGAAGTGCCGAAACATAGTCCAAAACCAAATATTCATCAAAAAAAAGCTAATGGTATCTGTTTGGTGGTCCAGCACTGGTATTATCCACTACAGCTTCAGGAAACCTGGTCAATCGATTACAGCGATGTCTACTGCAACCAATTGAACGAAATGATGAGGATGCTCGCGACTGAGCAGCTGAGATTGGTCAATAGACAGGTCAATCCTCTTGTAAGACAATGCTCAATGACATGCCGCACAAACAATGCTGCTGAAACTAGAGTCTGGACTTGGAAACTCTCTGTCATCCACCGTATTCACTAGACCTTGCACCAACTGACGACCACTTCTTCCAGGCTTTTGCTCAAATATGGTGATAAAGAGAAATTCTAACCTCCTCCCCATCCTCCCCATAAGATGCCCACATATGAGTTTTCTGAAAGAGGATTTATCAGTTAGAATTTTCATAAGAGGGATGGATGGTTATCATTGCAAATACTTTATCTCTAAGAGTATTCAAATAGACACAAGGCTAATTGTCAATGATATGGAAAAGATTAAAATTAGAGGTTTGGACAAACAAACCTTAGAGTCTATGAAAGTAAGAATATATTGCGGGGGGGGGGGGGGTGTTTTGAGGGAATAATAGTCAAGAAAAATGATTTCTGTATTTATGCCTTATAAAATCTTACTGTGCTATATATAACTTTCCAAATAATATTCATTTCCCCCCAGTATGTACCAAACCTTTGTGAAGCAGAAGCATGAGCAGCTATCCTGGCAGAGATAACTAGAGGCTGTTTATTGTGAAGATAGAATTAAATTGTAGTGTGCAAAACATACAGCCAGTCAGAATAATCAAACTTCTTTCTTATTCCTGTCCTATTTCTGTCTCCTAAATTATCCGAGAATTCAGGCTAAGGAAGACTTTCAGTTGTGCATTATTCAGGAAACCATATCTATATAGACCCTACTTTAAGTAAAAAGTTGGAAACAAAATTATAAACCTTATTTTCTTCTGTTGTGGGCTTTTAGTACATATTCATCATAGCATACTATGAGATTTGAAGTTCTTTCAAATGTTTTCGTGTCCCGAGGCATTTGTGAGAATGAGCCTTTTTATGGTCTCTTTTTAAAATCGGAAAAAGGCTAGTGGAGGAGTGCAAACAGAAGGGTATTTGTATTCTCCCTATAAACTCACATGGCTCTATTTCCCTGGCTACCTGTAGCCTGCCACCCGGGCACATTCGAGAGCCATCAAGGAACAAGGCCGATTCCAAAAACCCTCATGAAATTCCGACAGTTTACAGTCACACATAGCTGCCTGATGGAGAGCAAAGCAGCAAACTTGATGAGGACGTGACTATCCAAGCGGCATCTCTTTTGTTATTTTTAGAAGAAGTGTTAACCGAGTACTTCTTTTTGAAATTCTGAAGCCTTTCCTTAGTTCCGATTTTACACGTTCACTTTCTGATTGGCTTTGAAAGAAGTCTGTATAACGAGGGAGGCACGTCTCGGAATAGTCGGAAGCTATCTCGAGGGAAAAAGTTACCAAATTTGACCTAAAACTTGGAACGGAAGTGTTCAGCTGTCCTCCAAGTATACTGGAGGGAGGAGCACGCCCAGGGAGGTGCTAGAAGGAGAAAGAAGACAGAATAGAGGGCTGGAGCCTTGATTCCTCTACTCGGACAGATGAGCTGGCGTCTGTCCGTGGACAAAAGTCGCGAGGATGGACAGTATTAGGAGGAAACACTAGTTTTGGGCCGGGCACGGTGGCTCACGCCTGTCATCCCAGCACTCTGGGAGGCCGAGGCGGGAGGATCGCTCGAGGTCACGAGTTTGAGACCAGCCTGAGCGAGAGCGAGACCCTGTCTCTACTAAAAATAGAAAGAAATTATATGGACAGCTAAAAATATATACAGAAAAATTAGCCGGGCATGGTGGCGCATGCCTGTAGTCCCAGCTACTTGGGAGGCTGAGGCAGGAGGATCGCTGGAGCCCAGGAGTTTGAGGTTGCTGTGAGCGAGGCTGACGCCACGGCACTCTAGCCTGGGCAACAGAGCGAGACTCTGTCTCAAAAAACAAAACAAAACAAAACAAAACACCACTAGTTTTGCCCTGAGTGGTCGGCAAGGACACGATCTGCTACTGAACACGCTCTGACTTTCCAAATCCTGAGCCTTGTGATTTGAGGTCCCCCCTCCCAGAGCTCATTTTGAGAGAGAACGTGGAAGAGCTGAAGGTTGAAAAGTGAGAAAATTAGAGCGTCAACAGGGAAGCTCGTGAGAAAAAGACAAAGTCAGAGGGCGGGGAGAGAGGAGGTGGCTCTAGGTGACACCTTCATCCAGGTCTTTCTGGTGCGCAGTGGCGAGGAGTCTGCCATTCTTGCTCGTGGGCTTTGTCTGCTGCGGGACTCACACTTTACAGGGAAGCAGCAGCGTGAACGATCGGTCCCCTCTGGGATTTGTCCCCTGGGAGCTGCCCTGTGTTACCTTGGGGCGGTCTCGTGACAAATTACGAGTTCTTTGAGTCTTTCCTTCTGAAGACAGAGTCTTTCTTGCTTTCTCTGGGGGCTGCTGTAACAAAATGTCATAAACTGTTTGCCTTATCAACAACAGAAACTTATTTCTCGCAGTGTAGGAGGCTGGGAAGTCCAGGGTCAAACTGCTGGTAGACCTAGTGTGTGATGAGGACCCATTTCCACGTTCACAGATGGAGCCTTCTCGCCGTATCCTCACCTGGTGGAAGGGGCTGGTTAGCTCCTCCCCGGGGTCCCTTTCTAAGGGCACTGATCCCATTCGTGACCTAATCACCTCCCAGATACCATCGCCTTGGAGATTTAGGATTTCAACCTGTGAATTTGTCCCTGTGGAGGGACAAACATTCAAACTGTATCAGAGCCCTCCAGCCTGGGATACATACAGTATGGCGATTCTTAGGTCACTTCATTCCGGCATTTTCTATGAAAATAATAAACTGCCGTCCCTGGAGTCAGTCCTTCCTGAAGTGTCACAACTGTGTAAGAGTCTCAGAATTCACATTATTATTCAGCAGAGACACCAAGGGAATACATAATAAATGTGGCTTATTCCGTTTATATATTTGCATTAGAAATGAACCTATTCTTAAAAATTATGACTAAAATGTAGTTGGACCCAACATTTTCTCCCTTTTTACTTTATACTGACAAATATTCCCGATTTTCATTCCCAGCGCTCTGAGATGGGTGACAAATTTCCAGTAGAGCACAAAAGTCATAAATTTCCCCTCGTTGTTGTTATTTATTGTTGAGACATGCTTCATTACACGGCTCCTGTCTTGTTACTGAAACAACTTAATATGGTTTTGCGCAACTAATGGTTTTCATCAGCATTCATCATTGAATTGTTCTCCGCCTAAGAAACGGGGTTGGGATTCTAAATGCTGTCTATGCTGTGACGGAGAATCTTGTTACCCAAAAGGTACACGGTGAATTTTAGGAAGAAGCCAATGTAAATCAATCAATGAAATGGTTTCTGTAGAGAGTTGTGTGACAGTTATACTAATGTACTGCTTATGCGTTAGGAGGTGAAAGATCTATTTTCTTTGTTACTGGTCAGCCAGAAAGAAACACCACTTCAGCGTGATTACGATGGGCATTTCTGTGTAGGGAAGTTCAATGAGCTAAGATCCAGCAGCATATACAGTCTTCCTGAGCCCTCGATAGCCCTCAGTTGCCTTATCAATAAGATGAAAAGGCCAGGCGTGGTGGCTCACGCCTGTAATCCTAGCACTCTGGGAGGCTGAGGCGGGAGGATCGCTCGAGGTCAGGAGTTCGAGACCAGCCTGAGCAAGAGCGAGACCCCGTCTCTACTAAAAATAGAAAGAAATTATATGGACAACTAAAAATATATAGAGAAAAAATTAGCCAGGCCTGGTGGTGCATGCCTGTAGTCCCAGCTACTCGGGAGGCTGAGGCAGGAGGATCGCTTGAGCCCAGGAGTTGGAGGCTGCTGTGAGTGAGGCTGATGCCACGGCACTCACTCTAGCCCGGGTGACAGTGAGACTCTGTCTCAAAAAACAAAAAGATGAAAAGAGGGCAAATATTCATTTTCTCTAGTTTTACCTCATGTCTGCTATTTTATGATTATCACATAATCTACTCCCACCACAAAACATCATTCCTATGTTAAAAGGGAAGGAAGATACACACAGACAACACCCAAAAGCCTTAGGAGCAAGTCCAGTATGATGGAAAAAGAACCCTGTTGGGGATGGGAAGATGAGGGTTCTAGTTTTAGCTCTGCGGACAACTCGCTTGGTGACCTACTCAGTAGTCCGTAATGTTATTATTTTCAGTTCTAAGATTCTGTGGGTGCCCCAACGGAGTAAAATCCAGGTAGAAGAACGGCATGTAACTCTACCTGGTATCATCAGAAAGTAAACTTTGGACATGGGAGATGTAGGGATGCTTGGGTTTGATGAGGTTTTTTTTTTTTAGCACAACAACGTAGGTATTAAAAGAAATGCTCTATGGCTTTTCAGGTTACCTTCGAGAGGACTTTGTTGACATGTGAAGAGGTGGAAGATCATCCCTCCTGCCCCACAAATCCTCTCTGAGTTTGGAACTAGTTGAGGAACTAGTCAGGTACGTCAGGGTCTGATGATCACCTGCTGAGGCTGGATTTGAATACGTAGCTTCGATGTTTCTTTAACAGTGGAAAATTTGAGTATTTCTGTGTTCTCCTAAGCAAATGCTTTGGGATGCTCTGTCAGAGTAACGTAAAGAAGCCAGACTCAGAGGCGCTGCGCTTCTCTGCTAAAGCCCAGTCACTGAGACACAAGAGAAGGTGATTCTGGAAGGAATACACTCCTGGCCCAGGTGTATTCGCCACGCGAAGTTTAGGATCTGGAGAAGGCTGGTGGCAAAGCGAGAGGAAGGGGTGCAGGACAAAGAACTGGGTCTGAATCCAGAGCTCTGTCAGGATTTTTGTTAGTCCACCCTTCTTTGGGGGCCCCCAAAATATTTTTCGCAAGCCCTCTGTCCTCTGCAGAGCTGACAGAGCGAGTATAGAAGGGCTGCGCTACACTTACACGATTAATAATCTCCCCAGTCATCTATGTCTCTGCTTGTTCAGAAAACACAGCGGGCACGTTGGGAAGCCGGAGAAACTGTTATTCTAGAAGCCCTTTCTTGGAAGCGTAAGGGCAGGGGCATTGGCAATTTTCCCTAACAGATTTTCTTATCTTTCTACTCGCGGTGGCAAATATTTAGTAGAAATATACTTTTTCTTATTAACATTAAAGCTGAATATACACAGGGCAAAACTGGTGTCTGTAAACATTTCTACATCAATTTAGCCAGAAACTTTTCCCCCCACTTTTTGTCTCGATTTAGGGCAAAAATGTGTTAATACCTGCCTAAGAATTTCGTAGAAGTGTCTGCTTTTTTTCCCAAAAGCTCCTTGGGAGGATGAGTTAGGCTAAGGTCTAATCATGCAGGTCAAAGGGAGGTTTAGAGACCTTGAGACCATGCTGAGATCTGGTTCCCTGGGGGAGCTAACCTAATATGCCGCTAATCACTTGTGCCCTGGTTTCTAATTCACCAAAGCTTGGGAATATAATATCTGGTTTTATATCGTTAGACCATGATCTAGTCATGTAGATTAGCTTACTTGGGTGTAGCGGAAACCCTGGGAGCTTTGGTGGTGGTGGAAATACTGATGTCTTGATGTACAGGAACAGTTCTCTGCCTCCCAAATGCCTCTTTACCTGTCTTTGTGACTATACGGATAACCCCCCTCTTCCTTGCCCTATGTACATCAGAACTAACGGGACTAGATTTGTGTCACAGCTGGGCAAGAATATTGAGGGCTGTTTGTGACCAGAAGGCCAGGAAGACAACGGAATAGAAAGGTTTTTAGAAATCTAAAGCCTTGATAAGATTTAAAATAAAACCAGGATTTGTGATCGTGAGGCAGAGTGCCAATTCAAGTCCCAGAGTCTACGGCTGTTGCCTTTTGCCAGCACCGTGAGAAATACACAGGTAGCCTTGCAGCGCATCAGCTGAATGCGAAGAAAAAGCATGAAGTCAGATGCAATTTTAGGCACAGCAGCGACAGGGCAGGTGGGGAGGAGGAAGAAGCCAGAGCCCTGCTTTTATTTTATCTGCAGGGGCTTCCCTGGCTTAGAATCTTGGCTCACTGCATTATCTCGGACAAGTTGCTTCAACTCTCTCGGCCTCAGTTTCACCATCTCTATAAAGTGAGGTTAGAAGATAGGAACTATTCTAGGAATGAACATGTTGGCCATGGCACGGTGACATCGGGGCAGCCACGAGAGGAAACAAGAATGAAGCCTGGAAAGTAGCTTGTTGGCAACAGGGCCCAGAAGGGCAGTGCCCACATGTCACTCGGGGGCAGAGGTTGGGGGGCAGGAGATGGGAACAGGAGGACAGGCTCGGCCAGGGCCCTCCGTGGGGTTTCTGGGGGGGAAGGAAGGCAGGGCAGAGCGAACGGGTTAGGACCGGCCAGTTTGAGTATCTCTGGGCTGCCAGGGGGATGCTTAGCTGTCGGGTAGCCGGGAGGGTGCAGGGCAGGGGACAGCCTGGTGTGGTGTGGGGGGGTCACATAGGAAGTGGGGGCCAGAGACTCGGACTTGGTTGGTCTGGGCTCCCGGCTGAGCCCTTGCTGTATCCCAGAACCAGCCGTTCCCGAGAAAGGTGGTCTCCCCTGGGTCCATCGAGGCCCTGAAATGCCAGAGCATCGAGAATACAGAGAAGCAAACATAGTGAACAGCCTTGGCCCTGGGATGAATGGATGCTGGGGACAAATTCAGATTCTGAGAAAACACACAACACCTTCCTTACTGGGAGGTCTAACGATTTAACACATGCGTCGTTCTATGACCCAAACATGTCCCGTGTCCTCAGTCTACCTGCCTGGGAGGCAGAGGGGAGCACACGGCATGTCGAGGGGTACAGCTGCGTCTGCCCCATGGCCCGGCCCAGATGACGAAGGCCTCACAGAGCACTTAGGAGCATTTGGAAAGATGTTACGGAGTTTTGAAAAGTGGGTCATGGTGAGGTGTTAGAATTATATAGGGTAATTAAGCTGACACAACTTATCTATGTACGTGATTTTCAAAGCAGCTCACTGATTTTATAAAATGTTTGTAAATATATACAGCATCGAATGGGCTAAAAGTTCTTTATAGAATTTTAAACATTTTAATAGGTTTGGTTGGCATTTTGTTGCTATCCAAGATAAAAAAACGGGACAGAAAAGGAAATACACTAATGAGAGAGTTTTTATTTCACATGAAGGTAGAGCTCAGCAGTTACCTTGACACGTGTTGGGGACGGCCGCTCTGTCTGTCCCGAGGTTAGCAGGAGCCTTTAGGGAGCCACAGGGTGACACACTAAGGGACAAGTTTTTACTGTCTCTGCTACCGTGTCTGTGACCCGAGTTGAATAGTGGTGGGTGTTGGATTTGCAAGACCTGAGTGTGGGGCTGTCGTTTCTACTTCCTGGACATGTGACCTTGAGCCATTCCCATCCCAAGGTGGGACAACAGTTATTTGACAGGCTGACTGTGGGCTTTCAGTGAGGTGCCATTTCTGGAAGTGTTCCACCTGAGAGCTCACCTTCACTATCCCAGCTTCCGTTCCCAGTCATGATGGCCACTCCACAGATAGCGCCTGATTTCTTACAAAGTTCACCAGGAAGGCAGATAATTCACTCGTGCAATTCTTAGGTTCTTCCATCGTATGCGCAAATGAACAGGAGTTCGGGCCTTGCATTCTGTCTGACTTGACTCGTCTCAGCCTTGGTTTTCTCATCATTAAAATGAGGATAATAATAGTATGAACCTAATGGGCTGTCATGATAATTAGATAAAATTACACAAGGAGGACACTTAACTCAGCACCTGACACATAATAATCCCTCAATAAATGGTTGCTATTACTAGTTTCATGTACACATGAAGGACTTTGATCTATACTTTTGGGATTCAGATACAAACCATGTCTCATTAGCAGAATTAGGAAAAAGCAGGAGTGATGAATGCTATTAAGTAATTCTTGGCCAAAAGAACTCCTGCAAAAGGACAAATGGATCTTCTATATCTTCAGCAAGGCACTACGGTAACACAGGGCATGTCTTTGAGAAAATATGACACCAATAAAAACCTATTGGCTTTTTGTAATTCTTAAAAACAAAACAAAACAAACAACTCACCAAATTCCTTACATATTTTGATTAACAGTGAACTTTTATGGTTACTGTGGCAACATAAAGTAAGAATAAAGAAACTATTGTTTCACTCAGATGGAAATTATTTAAGAAAGAAATACTCTGACCAGTCACATAAGTAACAAGCATCTCTTATTTACTGGGTACTGAACGAGGTATCTTAAGAGAGAAACTGTCAGTAAGAACTAATATTTACCATGAGAAAATGTATTCAAAGCAATTAGACCAGGCTGGTGTTAGTGCCTAGAGCCCCAAGATATTAATTCTTCCTTACTCCTCCCAAGGAACTTGGAAGACGTATGGGGAGGTAAGACACGTGGAAGATAAAATTTTGTGCAGCAAAAGGGTTAAAAAAAAATCCTATCACCTGAGTAGTACCTGCAGGGAACGCTCTAGGAATTCCATTGGTTAATCCTCAATAAAAGCTTCTAGGGGTGGTGGGATTTTAATGTCCCTGTGTGCCACAGTAGTTCTGAGATAATGCCTGGTAATTAGCATAAGCTTGAAGCCAAATAGCTGGAAAAACATGTTCCAGGACATTGGAGATCAAATCATATTTCTATAAAAAGAATCTGCTGGGTGTTCAGCTGACAGAACATCAACCATAAAAGGATAGTTTAATGCATTTCAATCATTATCTAAACACAAAATCACAGAGCCAAGTTTATGTGCATTGTTAATCATAGGGTGTGAATCTGGTAAAAGAAAAATGTAGCAGAAGTATTTTTCCTTTTCTGATTTTTAAATTACAACATTTGATTTTTGAGAATCACTAAAAAAGAGTGATTGCTTGGAATAACCTCTCTACGGGGAAGTCCATGCTCTTATTAGAGAAACAAAACCGTGCTGCAGAGAAAGAACTGTGGAAGCAGTGACTTACAAAAATACTGAAGTCCTTGCTTTTGCTAATATTTAAATTCTAGAAGAAATGTCCCACTCCAGGGATTCTTGTCATCTATTTGTGTTGGGATGTGTGTGGGTTTTAAATCAGCAGTTACTTTTTCAATTATAAATAATACTAATCACTCAGTTGTTTCCTAAACTATTTTAAATCAACTGATCTTCTTTGAAAATATTGAAAAAATTATATATCTTGCAGACAAGAAAATAAGGGTATTAAAGTAGATTGTTGTAAAATAAAATCAATAGCTTTCTGATATAACATGTTCTTGTATAGAAAACATAAAGTATTCCATTTACAATTAAAGAACATCTAGAAAAATTGTCTTAAGGAATATTCAGGAACTGGATGAATAAAATTATAACATTCTACATGATATTTTGACAGATTTGAGAACATGGCAAAAGATTTGAATAAATGGAAAGACCTAACTTAGAAAACTAGTCATCCTTTTTTTTGTTAAAAGGTCAACTCTGTTTAAATTTACTCTCTGTTGCAATATCAATCAAAATCCCCATTTGTTAGGGTGAGGAACTTGACAAAATGATTCTGAATTTCACTTTGAAAAATAAGCATTCAAGAACAGCTAGATGAATCCTGAAAAAAATATTAAGAAGGAACATTGCCTTACCAGATGTTAAAATGTATCATAAAATTGCTGAAATTAAAACACTGTGGCGCTGGCTGAGAAATAGATGGTTAAGAAACAAAGTGTCCAGTCTCAGGCCCAATTATGTTTAGGGATTTAGCATACGAGAAATCAGCATTTTGAATCAGTGGGGAAAATGTATTAGCGAATAACTTTTTGTTTCTGTGGTATGCTGATCACTCACTTCAATTTCCTGCGGATTGCTTAAAATTTCAAACATAGGTGTGTTTGTATGACTAAGAGTGGCTGCAGTTGGGTTGTTAGATCCAAAGGAGAATAACATCACAGGCAGCACCGTTAAGTGTCGCGGGCAGGACCAAGTGGAAGGTTCCTTCCTCCCTCCACCCTCCTTCCTTCCTAGATAGCTCGCATCTCCTCTTTGCTAGGCCTTTTTAGGAACTGTTTATGCCCCTAGAATCATACAATATTTGACAAAAGAAAAAACAAAAGATAGGGAAACTCATAGCTGTACAGTTATTAATAGAACTTCCCACTTTTGACTCAATGCACTTTCCGATACCAGGTAGTAGGTGACAAAGTTAAACAATATGACATTGTTTTACTAAGTAAAACAATATGACATTGTTTTCCTGACGTGTAGTTTCAGACAGTATTCAGCTGAATCACAGAATGTAATCTAGGTAATCAAGAATATTTTGTCTATGAAAGAACAACATTGACATGTGTCTTTACCTTGTGACTGGTATAATGCATCTACCCAGAGAATAGCTCTGTGATGATACTTCTGTTGAGAAGCTACCATGCTATTTATAGCTGCACCAATTAAGCTACTTCTGTTTCGAAGAGCACTGGATTCTTTATGAAGGGTGTCGACCTATTAGAATGACATAATAAACATAACAGATAATTTAAAATCACCTTCCCATTGGTCGATGTTCTCAAAACCCTGCAAAAGAATCAGTGCTTAGTATGGTGGGGGGTGGGGGAGGCAGGAAGAACTTTCTAAGGAATGGTGTGTTTCAGAGAAACTTTGCTCTCGGGACTCCAGGCCTCCTTTACAGCAAAAACAAAGAAAGAAAAAGAAAAAAAGAAAGAAACACTTTGCTTACAGATGGAAGCGTCTTGCATTAGGATTTCATAATGCTGATGAATCTTCCACCTGGAATAATGAATGTGAACTGTACATTCAGGGTAAAAATAACCTCAGTGCTGAGCTTCTCTAAGTTGCTTGACATGACATGTTCTAACTTATGCTTTAAGCTTGTCTGCTCGCAAATCTCTCTTAAATAGCAAAGCCATCTATAAATGAGCCCATTTATTTTGGATGACTGGTTACAGGAGAAATGCATGCCATTTCCATCGTCTTATAGGTCTAATTTAGCTGGACTGAAACGATGTCATTTTTTTATGGTGGGATTAACTCTGCCAGTTGTTGAGGTGGAGGCATTCTGCAGCTTCCAGAGCCCTGAGAACGCTCTTCTGTTTTGTGTGGAGGGGAATTCAGACTTGGATTCGCAGGAAAACAAACACCAGGTCTAGTTTGCCTTAGATTATTATCTGCTACCTAATGTGCTTGCAGATCTGGCTGAAAGGGTTGAGGGGTCGTGTGTGCAGAGGGGTTGGTTGTTTCGGCTGCCACAGGCGGCTTCTTGTCGTGTTGGGCTTGCTGAGTCTCCCTACAGAGAACAGCCATGTCCTGTCTATCAGGTTTTCAAAAACTCCTTTTTCTCGGCACTGTATAAAATGCACAGCTATTATTTTCCCGTGTGTGAACGTGCCTTTTCGCTCCAGCATGGCGAACGAGGAAGGCAGCCTCCCTTCAAATGTCATCCAATCCCTTCGGGGCAAATACTCTGGTCATCATTTGTGTGGGTAATTACAGGTATTCCTGCTGCAATTTCTAAAATTATAGGAAGTTTAATTTTTCTTGGTCGTGAGTTTTGAGCATAGAAAGTTGCCTGACTAGTTCCAAGGCTTTGTTCTCACAGCTGTTGCAATATGTTCTTTTTTTTTTTTTTTTTTTTTGAGACAGAGTCTCACTCTGTTGCCCGGGCTAGAGTGAGAGCCGTGGTGTCAGCCTCGCTCACAGCAACCTCAAACTCCTGGGCTTAAGCGATCCTCCTGCCTCAGCCTCCCGAGTAGCTGGGACTACAGGCATGTGCCACCACGCCCGGCTAATTTTTTTCTATATGTATTTTTAGCTGTCTAGATCACTTCTTTCTATTTTTAGTAGAGACAGGGTCTCGCTCTTGCTCAGGCTGGTCTCGAACTCCTGACCTCCAGCGATCCTCCCGCCTTGGCCTCCCAGAGTGCTGGGATGACAGGCGTGAGCCACCGCGCCCGGCCCATATATTCATTTTTGACTTTAAATTAAAGCTCTGTTCTTTCCACCACTAAGATGAGAGTGGAAGAGGTTAAACTTGAAAAACGAATGAGGGTCCTTCAGGTAACTCTGATTTTTCTTTTTTTTTAATTTCCAAGTATTACAGGGGTATAAACATTTTTGGTTACCTGGATCACTTTTATAATGCTTGAGTCATGGTTGTAAGGCAGTTCTGATTTTAGTTTAGCTGAAGCGTTTTGTTTTGGTTTTGTTTGTACCCCCAGGCCCCACACACGGGAGTTCAGTGACCAGCGTTTACCATGGGTCTTAAAATATTCATTGTGAAAATGAGAGTTGGGCCATTTATCCCTATTCCCCCCATGTGCTAGCTTATAAACAAAAGCTTTTACCCAAACACAATTAAAACATAAATAAAGAAGTGGTACATTTTAATCATGCTTCGCTTCGGTAATAAAATTTTCCTTTAATGGTAGTAACATTGTGTTTTCCTTCCCTTGAATAATTCACACATTTTGTTGCCAGAAGGTCTTCTCCATAAAAGAGATTAAGATGAATCATTAGACGGTTTTAGGAAAGTCGGCGTAAAATTAAACGTACTATTCGAAACATAGTCTAAGTGCAGACTCTGCATGTATTTAAATTTCCCACGTAAGGAGTAATGAGTCTTTGGCAGTAAGTTGTTTTTGTTTTTCCTGCATTTCTTTATTTTTATTTTTTTGAGACAGAGTCTTGCTCTGTTGCTGGGGCTAGAGTGCCGTGGCGTCAGCCTCGCTCACAGCAACCTCCAACTCCTGGGCTCAAGCGATCCTCCTGCCTCAGCCTCCCGAGTAGCTGGGACTACAGGCTTGCACCATCATGCTAATTTTTCCTATGTATATTTTTAGTTGTCTAGATAATTTCTTTCTATTTTTAGTAGAGACGGGGTCTCGCTCTTGCTCAGGCTGGTCTCAAACTCCTGACCTCCAGCGATCCTCCCGCCTCGGCCTCCCAGAGTGCTAGGATTACAGGTGTGAGCCACCTCGCCCGGCTAGTCATGGTTTTCTGTTTATTACCTGTAGCTGAAAGCATCCCCAAAACATTAGTATTCATGTTCATGACTTACTAAACTAGACACTCTTCTGGCAGCCAGATTTTTATGATGGCTCAGAGCATATTACATTTGGAAATGCAACTTGGCAATTATCCCCACACACACTTTTTTTTCTTTAAAAAAAAAAATTAGACTTAGGTGAATAAATTACTATTCTTTCTGCTTCATAAGGTTTGTCACTATGACTTCATTCAGGTGTAATTGCTTTCTTGGTTTCAGAATCCTGCATAAAAAATAAAGCTTTAGGAACCTTCCAGATTCAGTTCAACAGAAAGAAGCGTGGGCCTATTTGTAGACTTGGTGAGTGAAGGGTGGATACAGCCGTAAACCTAATTGCTGGATAATTGTGAGTTCACCATTGCAATTTGGTGGGTTCCTATTCCCATTGTGATTTGTTAAGCTTAACAATGTATTGGTTGGTTTTAATGATCATTGACTTGGAGATGAAAAGGAGTCTTGTCCTCCCAGGGGAGTAATTCCCTAACTACGCTGTGCCACGGTGGTTAGAAGGTTAGACCCCATCATACAGAATCAATGCCCACTGGAAAACCGAACGCGTTGGGAGGTGAGGATGAGGACAATAGCTAATTACTATTAATATTCAGTGTGCAGGGAAACTAAACCACAGGGCCAGTAGGGATCCCACGCCTGCTAGATGCTAGACAAGAGCTCTTAATAATAAAAGATAAGTGAAAAGTTTCGGGGAGACTTCATATATTGACAGCTGGGATTCGTACATTGAAAATTAGGAGCCTGCGGTCAGAATAAATTTTCTTCTGGTCAAAATAAATTTTTCTCTATCCAGCAACTGGTAATAATTCTACAGGTGATTCTTTTTAATCTCCTTGTGCACCTTACACCTAATAGGTACGAAATAATTGTTGTTCAAGAAGTGCTTCAAAATATATTAAAATTGGGCTCTAAAGACCGGTTTAACTCCTGCAATAGGGATAGTAATAATTTATAAAAATATTCTGCATAAACAGTAAATTATTCAGCGAATCACAATTCATATGTAACAAATATATCACTGGGTAAAATATATTAATGTTCACTGTGGGTAACATAAAATATCCAGATGCAGGGAAATTTAATAATTTATGGGGAAGATTCTTGTCCCCTTAATTAAACAGGATGTGAGTCTTGCGTGGAGTGCTTGGCTACGCCATGAAAATGTGTCAGTGCATGAGACAGACCAGTGTTTTTTTCAAGAAAGACTTAACAGTAAATTATAACAAAACAGTTTCACAATATAATTTTAGTATCTTACACTTGAAATGTTTACAAAACTGATTTTTCCTCCGTTTCTTAGAGGGATATGAAACAAGTCCACCCAAAAGAAGTGATCGATATAAACCGAATCGATTGGTGAATTATTTGTTGCAGGTCTATGCTGAAACTACAGATACCATACACTCTCACACAGTTTTAGTAAACTGCACAGATTTTGTAAACGAGGAACACGAAGAATCCTGGTTTTATATCCACATTCAGTGTGGAGTGTGCTCTTTAAAATGGATGGGAGATCCATGCTGGAAAAGATATTCCAAAAAAAAAAAAAAATGTTAGAAGCTTGTCCATTTTTTCTATTTTTGGATTTTTTTTTTTTATGGTACTATCAATGTACCTGCAGAATTAAGTTCTGGCGAATATGTATTTCGACGAACTCATTTTGAGAGAATGAATGAATAAAAGAGAGCTCTCAACCTTTATTTAAAAGTAAATTTATTAAGAACTCTGGGAAGCTGTTAAGAGCCATGGTGAAGGGAGTGAAAGAACAAATACTAAATTCCATGTACAAACTCTGCCGTGAGAAACAGAGAGGGGACGCGAGAAGGAAGAGTTTACTTATTTCTGCGGAGCGATGTTTGAGATACCTCTCCAGGGAGAAGCAGGAGTTTTCCCGATAGACGAGGAGTTGGGAGGGCAGAACAAAGTTTCACTCTGTAGCCAGGGATGCTCCTAAAATTTGCCATGGAACACTCTGGAATCTTAGAAGTTTAATGAGTTCATCATACTAAGAGCCTGAAGGCTTTTGTATTTTCCCTGATGGAGAAGCCGAGAAGCAGGTTGTGCAGTCGGGCTCAGCTCACGCCGGCTGCAGACACGAGGCTGCGCCTTGCAGTCACTGTGCCCCAAGCTCCATGCGAGTGGCAGTCGTGTCTGCCCCGCTCAGCCTGACACCCTGACGGCTGCAAGAGCATCTGACACGCTGCGGTTGCTCAGTGTGTATTTATTAAGCGAATGAAGAGCCACTGCAGAAATCTGAGAAAACGAATAACCAATGAAGACCTACATTTTAGGAACATCACTGACATACGGACAAGGAAGAGGAGGGTGCATTAGTTTTCTGTTGCTGCTGTAGCCGTGATCACAAACTTAAAACAACGCAAATTTATCGTCTTATAGTTAGGTAGGTCTGATGTCCAGCACACGTCTCACGGGACTAAAATCAAGGCACTGGCTGTGCTGCTTTCTGAAGCTGTAGCGGACGGTTCATGTCCTCGCCCTTCCCTGCGACTAGCGGCCGCCTACGTCCCTTGGCCCACGGCCCCTCCTCCTCTTCCTCCAGCCACGTTGCACCCTCTGACCATCGTCCAGCTTCCCTCTCTCCAACCGCAGTCCGGAAACGTTCTCCCATTTTAAGGGATCATGTGGTTAGATCGAGGCCACCCGAATAATCCAGGATACTCTTCCCACGTCAGGGTCCTTAAGGATAATCACATCCGCAAAACTCCCTCTTGCCGTGGGACATATTCTGGGAAGAGGGATGTAGGATCTCTAGGACTCTACCTGTCTCGAGGGTGCTCCGTATGGGAGACTGGTAAGGAAAAGGCTGTGACAGAACTAAAGCTGATTCACCAAACTGCCTTGCTGTCCTCTTTGGCAGAGAGGTAGACTGTATCTTGTGCCTTCTTTGCCGTTAGTTGTGACCAATCTAAGTTCTGGCCATGGGGAGTTGGTCACGCCTCCTCCACGCAGTCCTCCGTGCTCTCTCTTTTATTCCATCCACTGGTTGCACACAGAGGGACCTTGCGGAGTACTCAGAGGCACTGAGGGACAGCAGAGTCTCTTGCTAGAAGCAGCCGGGTCCCTTGTGGGGCAAAGACCCCCATCAAAGGAGACTGCATCGTAATTTGCATGATGCCTTTTTGTGTGTTAAGCCACTACAATTTGGAAAGTATCTGCTACAGCAGATGTTCTCTCCTGACGTGAAAATTTGTACCTAGCAGTGGGGTGCTGATATAACAAAAATAAAAAAATACCCCATAAAACATGTGCATTGACTTAAGTGTTTGGCCAGTGGGCAGCAAGGACCCTCATATTAGGGGCTGGAAACATTGTATGTTATAAAGGGGCAAATTTTTTGGATCAGCTATTTTCTGGAATAACTTGGAAGGCAGGCTTTATACCTAAAGATCTTACGGTTTGAGAGACAGCGATTCTTAACTATGGCAGCATGTAGGAATCATTCACCTGGGGAATTTTTAAAAGCTATCCATGCTCAGAGACCACTCCTAGAGATCAGGATTTAATTGTTCTTTGCATATGTGTGTTGGGGGGGAAGTAGGCATTAGCATGATTTAACAGTTTTCCTGGTGATTCTCATGTGCAGCTGGGATTGAGAACCAAAGCTCTCGGGCAGGGATCGGTGAAATTTTTCTGGAAAGGGCCAGACAGTAAATGTTTGAGGCTTAGGCTTTGGGAGTAATACCATCGCTGTTGCAGGTATTCAACTCTTCTGTTATAACGTGAAAGCAGCCATGACAGCATGCAAGCAAAAGGTTGCGGCTATGTTCCAATAAAACTTGAGGGCGGATCGTTTAAGGTCAGGAGTTCGAGACCAGCCTGAGCAAGAGCAAGACCCCGTCTCTACTAAAAATAGAAAGAAATTATATGGACAGCTAAAAATATTATAGAAAAAATTAGCCATGCCTGTAGTCCCAGCTACTCGGGAGGCTGAGGCAGGAGTATCATTTGAGTCCAGGAGTTTGAGGTTGCTGTGAGCCAGGCTGATGCCACGGCACTCTAGCCCGAGTGACAGAGCACTAGCTATTTGAAACTATTAATATATATCACTGTTAACTACAGTCATTCTATGGTGGTGGAGATCCCTAGAAACTACAGTCATTCTATGGTGGTGGAGATCCCTAGAACTTATTCCTTCTATCTAGTTTAAATTTTGTATCCTTCAACAAATCTCTCCTTGCCTTCCCCCTTCCCCATACTCTCCCCAGCATCTAATATCCTCTGTTCTACTTTTTACTTCTATGAGATCAACCTTTTTTTTTTTTAGCTTCCACATGCGAGAGAACACGTGGCATTCCACTTTCTGTTCCTGGCTTATTCACAACACAATGTCCTCTAGTTCCATCCACGTTGCTGCAAATGACAGGATTTCATTCTTTTTCATGGCTGAATAGTATTGCGTTATGTGCATATGCTACATCTTCTTTATCCATTCATTTGTTATTGGACACCCAGACTGATTCCATGCCTTGGCTACTGTGAATAGCACTGTAGTAAACATGGGGGCGCAGATGTCTCTTGGGTATACTGCTTTACTATTTTTCTTAGATAAATGCCCAGTAGTGGGATTGCTGAATAATATGGTGGTTCTATTTGCAGTTTTTTGAAGAACCTCCATACTATTCTCTATAGTGGCTATACTTGTTTACATTCCCACCAACAGTGCATGTGAGCTCCCTTTTCTCTGCAAATAACGCATTTTCATGATACCTGTATTTGCAAAAAAAATTAGTAAAAAGAATGGTATTGTTTTACATTTTTGCAAAACTTTACATCATCTAGCTTCATAGGCAACATCTAGATTCTCATTTTCTTCTTCATTCACTTTGCTGTGATGTGTTGAAGTAAATGAATAAAATCTGGCCCCTGCACACAGATGTGTAGGTATTTCTTGTTAGAAGACCAGTATTCCTTCTTTTGAAGAGTATTTTAATAGTCTTTTCAGATAATTGTGGATATTCTTTGATACTATATCGTCACTCAACAGGTGATAATTTTTTAAGAGTACTGCAATGTGGAATCTGAAACCATACCAATGAGCTTGTCATACTGCATTACATTAAAATCCATTGGTTTCCTTACACTTTAAATGGATCTTTTGCCTATGCATCATTTTGTTAATATCTTGCATTAATTATTTGGAAAATATTGTTTCACTGAGTTACGCCATTGACACATTTCATTATGTAATATTTGAAAGAATCACATTTGTTAATATCATCACTGATCTCCTCAAAAAACTCTTTAAGTATTCAGAAGCTGTCAAGCTCATGGTGGTGGATACAAGTTATCCAAAAATTCTAATTCTCGCTTGAAAGCTGGAATTTTATCATTGGCAACAAATACTGTCAGGTTGTTTGCCTCCAAGTGACAGGCTCACTTCATTTATTTTCAAGAGAATGACTGCCAAATACCCAAGCATGAATAACCATACTTTGTTTATCACTTGTTCTTTCAAGTAAAAATGGTATCCATGAAAAAGAGATGAGTTTAGTTTGCAACTCAAACGATCTGCACGTTGCTTTTTCTCAAGACATCCATTGTACTTGAGTGGGCAGCAGAAGTGCTTTACGTATTCTTTCCTTTTGGTCCCATAGAATATTTAAAAGATGTGTGTGAGATTTAATAAAACGAATGATTTTTACTGTTTCTTAAGGGCATTTGTAAGTGAAACTTTTTTTTTTTTAATGGTGAGATCATGGTGATGAGAATGATACAATGTACAATGATGTGACACAGGATGGAATTTGGTAACTTTTCCTGGATTTGTGCTAAAGCACCAACAGTTTTACCCACCACTGCTTTTGCACCACTGGTGCAAACGTCAACACAGTGAAAAAGGCAAATACCTCTTAGTATTACCATGAAAATAATTCTGACCTCATGAATCCACTAGAAGTGTCTTTGGGATTTCCAGAGTTTTATAGAACACTCTTTGAGAACTACTGCTTCAGGGGATATGTTTTTAAAGAATCAGAGTATTAGTGTGTGAGAGTTTTTTTGTTTTTTGTTTTTGTTTTTTTTTGAGACACGGTCTTGCTCTGTTGCCCAGGCTAGAACGTAGAATGCAGTGGCGTCATCACAGCTCATTGCAACCTCAAACTCCTAGGTTCAAGCGATCCTCCTGCCTCAGCCTCCTGGGGAGCTGGGACTATAGACATGTACCACCACGCCTGGCTAATTTTTTGTAGAGATGAGGTCTCACTCTGTTACCCTGGCTGGTCTGGAATTCCTGGCCTCAAGTTGTTGCAGAGGATACCCCAATGAAGGGAGGAAAAACCCTTGAACTCGCCACGTGGGTTCTTGGCTTCACACCGGAAAGAATTTGAGCGCCAGGCAAATATCCCCGGCAGTTCATTGAGAGACAGACAGACGACAGATCCTACTCCACAGACATTGCCTGAAGAAGGGGCAATGGTGACATTTTTAAATGTTCAAAAACCTCATTAGGAAATAGCCTTAAGTGACCAGCATTGCCTTGAGAGCAGAACATAAAGGTTAAACATAGACTGCTTTCACAGAAAGGTGAGCCCGAACAGTTTGTAGGGCATCCGGCTTAGTAAGTCATGCATCCTCGAGTGGTCCCCGCTGACGACCTCCTTGTGCAGGGAGGTCAGGGTCTGCTACTGGCCACAGTGGCTGCACTTGGGCTCTCCTGACCCTCCGTTTCTGCCTTATTCCTGGGTTAAAGTCATCCTCACGCCGTGGCCTCTCAAAGTGCTGGGATTGCAGGTGTACTCGCTGCATCCTGGCAGAGATGCAATAGCTCTTACTGGCTTCCTTTGCTAAGGTGTTTCAAGGAAGAGATGAGCTCAGGAAGAACTGGCCAGTTTTCAAGCCAGACAGAAAATGAAAGAATCCAAACACTTGGAGTAAAAAAATAATGGAAATTCAACCGCTTCCAGATCCCCAGTGGGGCCCCAAAGTCCCAGTAAGACTTTTTAGTTCAACAACATGACTTGGTTTTATGGCAAACATCAGATGAAGGGAGGGCGGGCAGGGGGGGGTGTGGAAAAGAGAAAGACCTGAGAATTTTACACGGACTCAGGTGCAATAGAAGCCAGTCAAGGCTTTGAAGAACTTGTATTGTCAAGAAATCCAAAATACCAGAGGAAAACACCTTTGATTGTTTGAGCTATAAAATCACCTTTTTGCTTGCAAACTTTTGGTTACACTCATTTCAGCTGTGGCCAAAGGGAATAATTGAACAGTAAGAACTCCCACAGGGAAGGGCTGAGGAGGAAAAGGACAAAGGGATTACTTGCAGAGACCGGAATTAAAGTTTACTCGAGTAACTTACCCTCTCTCCAGGGTCGGGGACTTTGAAGGGCTTGGCACACAGGATTTCAGGATTGCTGCAGACTAGTGAACACTGAGTGTCTCAGGATCCCTTTTGGGAATGGGAGTTTTAATTGCAGTTACCCTGTCTCTGCTCCACTCTTGTACACGGAGCAAGCCCATAACCAAACTCCAACCTCCCTCTTCTCACCTGCTTGCCTGACACAGGTCTGGTGGGGGTTCCCAGCCCCAGGAGGTGGAGTGGCCACTGGATGGAAGAACCTGATGACTCGAATGCAGCAGATCCTGTCTGACAACCCGCATGGGATTATGACACGAACAAGGAATAAATCTTTATCGTGCTGAACTACTGAGATTTTTTGTTGCAACACTCATCACAAATGTTCATTATGACAACACTTAGACAACTCTGAATGGTACAGAGGCTATTCCATTGTTCTACACATGAGGAATTCAATGAAGGCAGTTGCACAAATAAGAAGAAATACATATTTTAGAGGTAGAATCAATCTGTCACAGACCGCTGGGATGTGAGAGGAGAATGAGGGAGAGCAAGGAGTCTGGGACGTGTTCTAGATTTTTAACTTGGGTTGAAGTGGGTGGAGTTTTGAGTGGCACCCGGAACAATCTGGAACAATCCAGAACAACCCAGAAGAACCCAGTGATGTCCAAAAAGCAGGAACAACGTGCAGGCTAAGAGCTGGGGACAGAGGTGTGAGGAGGAGGCTTATGGGTGGTGGGTGAAGCCATGGGGAAAGAGGAGAGCTGGATGCAGTTTGTTGGAGAGAGAGTTCAAAGGGAAAAGAGCACAGAGGTCATTTAGTTAACAGCAGAGAAAGCAGACTCTGGAAAAAAGTGAAAACGAACACCCAGAAAGGAATAAAAACGGCAGAAAAGTGTAGATCACAGAAACCAGATGAGAAAACGTTTGAAGAATTGTGAAACAGTAAAGAACCAAATATCGCAAAAGGGTCAAATACGGTAAGGGCTAAATATTTATGAGATTTTAAAATGAAGAGAAGATAGGTGACATTCACAAAGATCACTTCAATGGAGCATTGATGTCAAATTCATATTACTGTGTAGTATGTCTTTTAATTTTAGAGATGGAAAAACAGACCGAGAAGTATTAAATCTTGATCACGGTCAACAGCAACTCTCGGAGCTTGGCTTTGAATTCTTGCCTATCCAACACCACAACCCATGCGCTTCTGCTCCGCGAAACTGAATCTGAAAAGCTTGCTTCATTTAACTAAGGGTCAACTCAGATATTATTTTGATTATAATGTTGCTAAGGCAGGGTAAAATAGAAGCCTCACTGAAATTATACTATATTTATTTTCAGAGAGCAAGGTATAGAGAGGTGACGAATGCTCTATCATATTCTCTGAGAGAACATTCTCTCTTCCCCTCCTTCCCTCTTCTTTGCCTTTTAAACTGATCATATGAATAATACTGGCAACTAGGAATTAAGTTTTATATAATATGAACGGGTTAAATTTCATATTATGAATATGAAGAACTACTATTTAACTGGGTTGGGGAGAAAGTTTGTAAGAGCTTTTGTCCACAGCTATCTGAACTACACCAGTATCCTATTTTTAAAAATGGGGTTATTTTGGTTTTAGAACACAGGATGTATCAATCTTCCTAAGTAACTTCTTCCTAAAACTATCATTTTTAAGTTGATAGAAGTTTTTCCCTCTTATAAAACTTAATTGGCAAGATCAAAGGCTACAAGAGTGTAATAGCTCCCTTCACATTGACCAGATATATTATTTGCAATTCTGTATTTAAAGCATAAAACCAAAGCCAAAAACAGAGCCAAATGTTTTTAGGAAACTTATTTTTTCTGTAAGAAACATAAAGGTTTATGTTACCTTCAACGCTGTCATACAGCACTATTTAAAAATAAGCATCTTATTATCAAATTAAATGAAAGACACGTAGAAACCTGAACAAGCATTTACTCTTGTGAGCCAAGGTGTCTGCAAATCTTGTGTGGGAAATTTTGTATGAAACGAAGGAAAGCAATTGGCATCATTTAAATCCATTATTCATTAAATTTTACCATTTTTATACAAAGGAAACTTTTTTGGTATGTGCTGATTTCCTAATCTGGAATGCCAGCTAAAATATTTTCATTTAGATATGTTATTTTTAGTAGTAAAGGGCCTTCCAATTTGGGACTCAGCACACAGAATTTAGAGCATACACAAAGTCAAGATACATAGAGTCAGCATCATTAAACATAAACCTCGATACTGCCCTATTTCAGTTGCAATTTTTGATAGCATAATTCAGTGTTATTTGTTCCCTTTGCATTTCTATAGCAACTGTTTCTGTGCAAGTTATGTGTTTGGCTGAAACTCTCCAGTAGAATAGAAAAGCATCATTTGTGATTTTTTACTTGAAGGCTGTATTGTAGTGATGAGACATTGAGAAATGTCCTGCCTTAGATGCATAAAATTTTTAAAAGGCTCTGTACCTTACACACCTACACCTGTGCACACATGTATTTACACGTCCAGTTTTATAGACATTAAGCACCATCTCATTACTCATATTCTTTTAAAGCAGGGTAGCAGATCCTAGATAATCAATCTCCTCTTAAAAATTAGTTGAGAGAAAACAATTTAAAAAGAAAGAAGCACCTACTAGCTCCATCCCAAAAAATCTGCTTTTTTTTTTTGAGACAGAGTCTCGTTCTGTTGCCCAGACTGCTAGGGTGCCGTGGCATCAGCCTAGCTCACAGCAACCTCAAACTCCTGGACTCAACTGATCCTTCTGTCTCAGCCTCCCGAGTAGCTGGGACTACAGGCATGTGCCACCATGCCCAGCTCATTTTTTCTATATATAAGTTTTTTAGTTGTCCAGATAATTGCTTTCTATTTTTAGTAGAGACAGGGTCTCGCTGTTGCTCAGGCTGGTCTCAAACTCCTGGGCTCAAACAATCCTCCCACCTCGGCCTCCCAGAGTGCTAGGATTACAGGCGTGAGCCACCGCGCCCAGCCAAAATCTGTTATTTTTAAGTTGCACATGTGGATTTTTGTAACCCATAAGTAGAAAAATGTATCTATCATGTATCCATTTACACAGGATGTAACAGAGTAATGTGATATGTTCTACATTTTAAGAGATACTACTTTGCAATGCACACTGCCACACAGAAAATTAAAAAAAAAACCAAAAAAAGTTTATGGGGGGAAAATCCCCCAAAACTCTGTTTATTTTTGTTTTTAAGTTTATTTCTATAGCACTTTTAAAACATTTTGTTCAGTGGTTCTCATCAATAATAATTCTATCAATTAAATTCAGAAGATCCGAAGCCTTCTGCTTATGAAGTTGAGTATCTGAAGAGGTGTAGATTTCTGGTGAATATTTTTCAGACTCTATTATATGCTGGAGGGACAGTGTCACAACTTCTGAATCTCAGGACTGTAACACATTTACAGAGAAAATCGAAAATAGAAAACTCACACATTGATTTTAGGTCATTTTCTGAAATTATAAAATAATAAACATGTTTATGCACAGATGAAAAAATGCTAAAACTTTGGTTTTTCAAATTAGAAGAGTGGCTGTCTTTCATGGTCATTAGTTATATACAGGAAAGTCAAACAAATATTTAGTAATTTTACAATACTGATTTTATTCATTCATTTATTGAACAAATATCAATTATTTACTTTGTGACAAGGTGCTATACCTATACCCCTGGGTGCATAATGATGGCTTAACCACCGAATACTTTCTGAAACTTCAGGATTGATTCTTACTGTCACCATGAAGGAGAACCACTTGGTGCACAGACTGAGCAAAACAACAAAAAAAAAGCAAACAAAACAAAAACTCTGTATCAGTGAATTACAAAAACTACTATTTAACTAGGCTGGGACCAAAGGTTGTAAGAACTCTTGGCCACAATTATCTGAAAAGAACCCAAAATGTCAAGCTGACCTCTTAATGGTGACTGGGTGGATATCAAGGTTCAGTGGTTTGTTCCTGATGCTCATTCAAACATTTGGACACTTGTTCAATATTTAGCTAGAACCTTTTCTTCTCATGGGGTTTAGAAAAGTGTAAAGTTTGACTTGCTACAGAACATTCATGATTCTGTTTTTAGCATATTGAACAAATAAAAACAGTTCACATTTTAAACGTATTTCCTTAAGTTCATATGGGGTCAAAGGTGCATGATGCTACAGTTATATAGGAGCCATCGTTGATAGCAAGAACTCTGCACTGTGAACTCAGAACTGGAGAGACAGAAAATAATATTGTGACAGTCTGTGATGTACTTTGTGAAAGAAAGAAATGACTCTTAAATGGTAGTGACTGGGGCTGGAGCAGAGGTAGGGAAGAGGCTGAGCAGGACCTCTGCAAGGGGGGTAATATATAAACTGTGATCTGAAGGATGAGGGGTTACAGGAAGAGTCAGAAAGAGGATCTTCCAGGTAAAGAGAAGAGAAAGTGTAGCAATAGGAAGTGAAGGCAAAGCCGGGCACGGTGGCTCACACCTGTAATCCCAGCACTCTGGGAGGCCGAGGCAGGTGGATCGCTCGAGGTCAGGAGTTCGAGACCAGCCTGAACAAGAGGGAGATCCTGTCTCTGTTAATAATAGAAAAATCAGCTGGGTGTCGTGGTATGTGACTGTAGTCCCAGCTACCCGGGAGGCTGAGGCAGGAGGATGGCTTGAGCCCAGGAGTTTGAGGTTGCTGTGAGCGAGGCTGATGCCACGGCACTCTAGCCCTGGCGACAGAGCAAAACTCTCTCTCTCAAAAAAAAAAAAAAAAAAAAAAAAAAAAGTGAAAACACAAAAGCAACGTGTTGGGTAGGAAAAGGAAGGAGGATAGCTTAAACTCCCCTAGAAAGGATCTTTCTGACATAAATGATTCCCTCTCGTGGACTGTACTCTGCTGTCAAAAAGCACAGCCTGGGTCAGGCTGTAGTAACCCACCATCCCCCACCCCCACACGTGCTAAACAACCGGGTTTATTTCTCACCCACTCCACACGTCCACTGCGGGTCGGCCAGGTGCTCCACGCTGCCTCCTCCTCTCCCCGGGACCCAAGATGACCGAGCGGTCACTGTGGGGAACTCGGTGATTTTGGTGACAGAGCAAAAAGGAAGAGCACGGCGAATTGGGAACGGGCTCTTAAAGGTTCCACACACGTCACTTCCACTCGCACTTCATTGGCCAAAGCAGTGACCTATCTCAAGGCAGCAAGGAAGTGACACCCTCCAGCGTCCCTTCAAGAGGGGTCGGACCGGAAGTATCCACGAGCGTCAGGAATATCTCCTAGAGGAGGTCTGTGACCAACCTGGAATTTCACGTGCATTTCTGTGTGTGTGTGTGTGTGTGTGTGTGTGTTGGTCTACCTGTGTCTCCAGGGAGAAGACCCATTGCTTTAATCAGATTTTCAAGGATTCTGTGACATAACAACGATGAAAAACCACTGGCCCAGTTGAGAACTGTCATGTAAACACATAATTGCTATACAAGGCAATTTGCAGCATGAGTTGAGAAGCTGAAATGATGAAAGAATTGTGTTTCTGTGTGTGTGTGTGTGTGTGTGTGTGTGTGTGCGCGCGCGCACAGTGATTGGGAAAAAGTTGAATAAATGCGTAGCTCGAAAGGTAGAAGCCAAAGTACAGAGAGAGACGGATCAAAGACACCGAAGCGTGAGGGGAAACGAGTGTTGTAAGGAGGAACCCGGAGATCCCTGGGGAGATGGTGCCCAGTGCTCTACAGAAGTGCTCACTTTGGGGATTAGAAGAGATAACTCCGCTCTGACTTGGAAGAAAGGGAGGGGGAAGGCAGGTGTCCTCGTGGGTCAGTCTGCCAGTGGAGGGGACGGAGAGAAGCTCTATTCTGTCCGTGACATATGAGCAAGGTCATCGGCTTGGAATGAGGGGATTGCAGAGCATGCTAACGGTCTGCAACAGCTGTAAGGGAAATCTGAAACGGAGCCGGCCGGGGACACATAGAGACCGCCAGTAGCGCAGAGAACCCAGCTGACGTGGCAGGACACGGATTTGTCCGAGCGCCAGTAAACGGAGCTATGTGATGTTTTTTTCGGCCCATGCTCAGCTGCTTGGACCAGGAGCTGAGAAAGTTAATGATTGGACTGATCCAGGGCTGCAGACCAGCAGGGCAGGTGCAGCGACATGTTTTGCTGATAATTTGAAGTTCGAGAGTCTCCAAACGGGCAAAAAGAACTAATTTTGCCTTTAGTTTCAAAAGTTGGTCAATAATGGTGAAAAGAAGGTCTATAGCTGTCAACTACCGTCACCCTTTATGAGTTGACATCCTTGCTCCCCACGCAGGTGTGAGGACGGAGCTCTGTGGCTACTGCGTGCTCTGGCGCAGGCTTCCGAAACTGGAAGAAAAGGTGAATGTCAGGCAGGAGAGACATGCTCTTTATCGTTGGGGGACACAGCAGCGGTGAAAAGCATGGCTGAGACCATGGCCAGGGCTTGTATATGGCTCTGAGCAATAGTGGCCACATGCCACGGGAAAGCGCGATCACATGGGCTCACACAGGAGACGACACCTTGGTTACATGCGTGTGCTGAGCCACGCCTCCCAGATAGGCCGGCTAGCAGGAGGCTGGGCAGGAGAAAACACTGCAGCAGTCGTCTTAGTTTGGCCTAAGAAACCTGTTGTCTATACAAATGCAATTTCCCTTCCATTCCACCCCCGAGGTAATAGGTTTTGTGGCCGACACACAGGCCCATAGGAAGGACTCTTGGGCACAAAGGCCACAGCAACAATACAGGGAACAACACAGTATCACCAGACCACAGCCAGGAGCTCAGCTCCCAACACCAGGAGGGTCCAACCCCAGGACGCCGAGAGACGTCCCCACCATTGCCATAGTGGGTCTCCATTAACTGCTGGATGGCCGGTACCTCGCCGTCACCTTCCTTCAATGCAGAGGAGACACCCTCCTGTGATCAGGTACATGCACAACATTCAGTGTGCACGACTGCGCATGTGCACCCGTTTTGCACCATGAATGCAACGGATGCGACAGTCGCACCATATGCAACGGCCGCCACAGTCGCATTATGAATGCAACAGCCACCACAGTCGCACCATGACTGCAACGGCCGCAACAGTCGCACCATGAACGCAAGGGCCGCCACCGTCGCACCATGAACGCAACGGCCGCCACAGTCGCACCATGAACGCAAGGGCCGCCACAGTCGCACCATGAATAAAAGGGCCGGCACAGTCGCACCATGAACGCAACGGCCACCACAGTCGCACCATGAATGCAAGGGCCGCCACAGTCGCACCATGACTGCAAGGGCAGCAACAGTCGCACCATGAATGCAAGGGCTGTAACAGTCGCACCATGAATGCAAGGGCTCCAACAGTCGCACCATGAATGCAAGGGCCGCCACAGTCGCACCATGAATGCAAGGGCCGCCACAGTTGCACGATGGATGCAAGGGCCGCCACAGTTGCAAGATGGATGCAAGGGCCGCCACAGTTGCACCATGAATGCAAGGGCAGCAACAGTCGCACCATGAATGCAAGGGCAGCAACAGTCACACCATGAATGCAAGGGCCACCACAGTCGCACCATGAATGCAAGGGCCACCACAGTCGCACCATGAATGCAAGGCCGTAACAGTTGCACCATGAATGCAAGGGCAGCAACAGTCGCACCATGAATGCAAGGGCAGCAACAGTCACACCATGAATGCAAGGGCCACCACAGTCGCACCATGAATGCAAGGCCATAACAGTTGCACCATGAATGCAAGGGCAGCAACAGTCGCACCATGAATGCAAGGGCAGCAACAGTCACACCATGAATGCAAGGGCCACCACAGTCACACCATGAATGCAAGGGCCGCCACAGTTGCACCATGAATGCAAGGGCAGCAACAGTCGCACCATGACTGCAAGGGCAGCAACAGTCACACCATGAATGCAAGGGCCACCACAGTCGCACCATGAATGCAAGGGCCACCACAGTCGCACCATGAATGCAAGGCCGTAACAGTTGCATCATGAATGCAAGGGCAGCAACAGTCGCACCATGAATGCAAGGGCCACCACAGTCGCACCATGAATGCAAGGGCAGCAACAGTCGCACCATGAATGCAAGGGCAGCAACAGTCACACCATGAATGCAAGGGCCACCACAGTCACACCATGAATGCAAGGGCCACCACAGTCGCACCATGAATGCAAGGGCCACCACAGTCGCACCATGAATGCAAGGGCAGCAACAGTCACACCATGAATGCAAGGGCAGCAACAGTCGCACCATGAATGCAAGGCCGTAACAGTCGCACCATGAATGCAAGGGCAGCAACAGTCGCACCATGAATGCAAGGCCGCCACAGTTGCACCATGAATGCAAGGCCGTAACAGTTGCACCATGAATGCAAGGGCAGCAACAGTCACACCATGAATGCAAGGGCCACCACAGTCGCACCATGAATGCAAGGCCGTAACAGTTGCATCATGAATGCAACGGCAGCAACAGTTGCACCATGACTGCAAGGGCCGCCACAGTTGCACGATGGATGCAAGGGCCGCCACAGTCGGGCAAGTGGGGGACGCAGACACCCCAGGACCCCAAGAGCCCCACAAACGCCTGCAACTGTTTCACCGCGGTGGGTCGGGAAGGCTGGAATCTTACCTGTAACCGCTTCGATCCTCGGGGATCGCTTTTGTCCTGCGTGACCGGACGGCGCCGAGAATGTGGCCGATAGGCCGGGTCCCTGGGACTTGGAGCCACTCCCAGCCCAACCCCATTGTTCCAACGAGGTTTCGGGGACCGGCGGGGCTGCTTCTAGACGGTTCCGGGCGGTTCTCGGGCGTCGTCCCGCACCGTGCGCGGCGGCCACGAGCCATCACGCAGGGAGCGGGCGCCCTCGCCGCGACGACGCCGGGTCTGCGGCCTCCGCCTCAGGGAAGGACAGAGAGTCACGGAAGCCACTTGCGCCATGTCCCTGGGGAGCACAGGGCGCCGTCCGTCCCTTCATCCCACAAACGCCACAACCCGGCAGGCAGGGGCTCCCCGGTCGCTGCCGCAGCGTTTCCTCAGCTCCCTCAGCTCCGCGAGGTGTCGGCAGCAAGAGACGCTACGTCACTGCAGGGCGCCTGCGCCGCCCCGCCCCTGCCCCGGGCTGCGCATGCTCCGTCTTCTGCTGTCCGACCAGGCGGGCCCTCGGCAGGGGGAGGCCTCATGCTCACTCTCCGCCATATTTACAGGTCCCTCAGCTCCCTCAGCTCCGCGAGGTGACGACACAGCAAGAGACGCTACGTCACTGCAGGGCGCCTGCGCCGCCCCGCCCCTGCCCCGGGCTGCGCATGCTCCGTCCTTTGCTGTCCGAGCAGGCGGGCTCTCGGCAGGGGGAGGCCTCGTGCTCAGTCTCCGCCATATTTGCAGTTTCCTCGGCGTCCGCCTGCTTTCTCACCGATGTCTGCACCTGGGCTTCCAGAATTTTCTCCGTCTTTTGCAACTCCCTCGCCTGGGCTTCCCGCCCCCCGGGTGAGGGCCGTGCGGAAGAACCGCCCACCCGGCCGGCGCCGCCGCTCCCCGGGCCGCGGGGACTCCTCCGAGGCCTCGAGGCGTTTCCAGGGCGGCGGGGACGCTCCGCCTGCGCCCACCCCACGACACGAGGACCGCTGTCGCCGGCCCCTAGGAGGCCACATGTCCCCCCCGCCGGGGCGAGGGGACACTGACCCGGCTGCGCCGCGTGTGCGGAGGGAGCTCAGCGGCGGCCGCGGGCCCCGCGCTTGGGCTCCGGCCTCGGAACTCGGAAAAAAAGGCGAGTGGCGGCGGGCAGGTGACACAAGCGCTTTATTTTGGGGGTGTGGGGTCACAGCAGGGGTGAAAAGCGTGGCCGAGGCCACGGCGAGGGCTTGCATGTGGCTCTGAGCAACGGTGGCCTCGCGCCGCGGGAAAGCGCGACCACGTGGGCGCACACGGGGTGACACGTTGGTCGCCTGCGTGTCCGGGCTCACACCTGCCCGCAGGCCGGGCTAGCCCTGGGGACCCGGCGGGAAAACCCTGCGGCGGTCGTCTGTGTTTGGCCTGAGAAACCCGTTGCCTGTGCAAATGCAATTTCCCTTGCAACAAGTTGTCTTTGTTTGGAGCTCATAACTCATAGGACCCATGCAACTATGTTTAAGGATTAGTAACATAGTTTCATTTCTTGTTGCTTATGCAAAATTGAGGATGCTTCAGCCACGTGAGGTTCTGTGTGTCCCCAATACTCCCTGACTCCTCTAGTAAAATCTGGCGGCAGAAAGGTAAGAGGAAAAAAAAAAAATTAAAACTCTGAAACTCTAAAAGTATAATTACACACTCAGAGGCAAAATCACTTAGCTAAGCATCTTTCTATTAATTAGTAAGTTGTAAATTTTGCTTATGTGGCTGACGCCGAAACATTGTATTTAGAAGAGCCATTAAATGAAGACAAAAGGAAAACATCTGGAGGAGCTTTTAGCTCCAGTGTAGACCTCGGGCTGAAGTAGCGTTGTATTGCATTTCTCTTTTCTCAATTCCCTGCCAAATCCCCGAATTCCCCCCCCGTATTTCTGCGAGGTTACATCATAAGCGTTTGATAAAAATAGTGTTGCTCTTCGCAAAGGCTTCATATGCATACTGAAAGCAAACACAGCCCTGGTAGTAATTCTGGTTTCCTGAATGATGCGCCTTGAAATCTGTCATTGAATTTTCCGTCCCTTCAGACGGAGGTTTTGTTTTTTTCGGTTCTCTGTTGTTGACTGACAGGTGAGGCGGGCAGGCCGAGTGCAACCGTTTAGAATTACATTTGGCGCTGAAATTAAATGTGACTTTTCACATCCTTCCTCAACACAAAGAACTTAGCGAGAGGCCAGTATGTTTCAGATTCTAAAACGGAGATTGTCGCCGCCCATGGCTTCTCCCCAGAAGACCCTCTCTCAGAATTTCGGTTGTTGGTAGCTAGCAGGTTTTATCTCCAGGAACTAAGATCCTTTTCTCGTCACTTCTGGCCTGCCAACTTGTAGACTGTCTTCAGCTGAGGCAGCGCTGCCAGAATGCATAACTGGAGAAGCTACTCAACTCTATTTATTTTAGAGTATGATAATTTGAGGGAAAATTAAAATTGTCAGTTTTCCATTACACCCTCAAGCTCTCCGGGCTGGTTATCTCATCAGATGTAAAAAACATACTTCTGCAGAAAACTGTGTAAACAGATGGAAGAGCCAAGAAAAAGAGGGGACTGATGTCTCATCAAGGGCCACACGGTACGTTCAGGGCAGGGCCGGGCACCTGAACATCCTGACCAATCCGACTCAAGGTCTTCCTGTTCCGGTGCCTGGACAGGGAGACATACAGATGCTGAGTTCATGCAGTAAACACTGAGCAGATGTCTGGTTATCTCGGGGGCAAGGACAATAGATTTTTAGATGTTCACATGTTGACCTGCAACGAGCCACCCCAGTGGCCTGGAGACTCTGAGCGCCGAGGGCAGAGCTCTGCTCGGCTCATCTTTGCTCACCTGGCCCCAAGCCCAGTGCCTGGCGTGTGACTAGAAACCCAATCAATGCTTAATACATTCTGTGCAAATTCAGAGCCTCTGAAAACATTGTCAGATAAGCTCATGTCTCTACTCAACATACAGCGATAGCTCCTCATTGCACCTGGAGTAAAACTCAGAGCCCAGCAGGTCTGGTCCTTGCTGCCCCTGTGGCTGCTTTTGCTCCGTTCTCATTCCCGCAGACCCTCCTTGGGCTCCCTGTCCTCGGGAGACACCTCCCTTTGAATCGGCTGTTCCTTATGCCTGGCCTCTTACTCTACATACCTCCTTTATCCCTGTAAGACTTTGTTCCAATGTCCCTTTTCAGTGACTCATTCCCACTGCGCTTTGTGACTTCTTCCCACCCAATCCCACTCAGCCTGCTCCGTCGTTTTTGTAACACTTACCGCTTTCTAACTCACTGTAAAATTTACTATCTAGGATGTTAATCTTCTGTTGTCTGTCCCCCCTCTCCCCCCCGCCCCGCCCCCGCTAGGATGTAAGCCTACAAGGCCTACAAGGGTGAAGGTTTTGGTCTCTTTTGTTCACTGATCTTGCTAGTGTTGTAGCCAGGGTCTGATGGTTGAGTGAAAAAAATGAATAAAGCTGAATTAGTGAAAAATAAAGCTGGAGTGGGTGAGTCTGAGAGTGGGAAAGATGCATTTTTTTATAGCCAGGTGTCAAGGGGAGAGACCATCGGAGGTGGTACATGTCTGGAGGCAAACACTCCTGTTCTCTTCAAAAGCCTTTGTAGATCAGGATGAACTTGGCCAACTCCCAGAGTCACAACGACAGACTTCCAAGTTACTGACTGCCAGGCTCTTGGTAAGAATGTAGCGTTCAACCCCTGATGAATTCAGACAAAGACCACGTGTGTGGACCGGAATATCTCAGAGTGGACCATGAGGCTTCCCTAAGTCCTGTGTCCCAGCTCCCAGCCCCATCTGTTGACCGGATTATTACTAAGAATTAGGTCCCCAGGTGAATCAAATGTATGCTAAGATTTGAGAATTACTAAGACATAGAAAATCTACAGAAAATGATGAGACGACAGGAGAACAGGATTTCCCCTGCTGCAGCATCATTGTTGCACAGGACGCTGGAAGTTAAAAAAAAAAAAGTGTTCCTTGAATTAATAACTCAGAGTAACACTGAGTTAAATGGATTTTTTTTTTTAGTAATAGAACTCCTAAGAACCTTTAATAAACTGATGTCGTTGTGAATTCCCAATAGGAGGATGTCGTAGGTAGCAACCCAGATTTATTCCATCCTGGGTGTTTCTTTTTCGGCACCTTTTATTAACTTTTGAGGAAGAGGTGGGTTTTTTCTTGAAAGAAAAAGTCGAGGCGTTTCTGTTATAAATTATATCTAATAATCATTTCTCATTCTAACTCTCTATCATTCTTTATAATTGTTTACTCTGTCTCTCTGTTTCTCTCTCTCACACACACACACACACAGACACACAATATAAGATGAACATAAGTTCACAGAGACTACACGAAGAAGCCTACGTACGGTGCACCTGAATGTATGAGCTCACCTGTTAAAGTAAAATTCGGTAGATGGGTGGGTGGGATTTCTGTCCTTTGTGTGAAGCAGTGTACGTTAGCGGGATGCACATACATAAATATCTCGCTGCGTATGAGCACACGTGGGGCCTGGTGCTCCTGTGTTGATTACACTGACCTATTCCTTCTGTCGTCTGGCCCCTGGCGACAGGATAGCTGTGTGCCTGGAATAAACAGCTTTCTCCCTTTTTGAAAGCTGTGTGAGGTCCACAGCGCACCACCGCCTTCTGTAGGTAATGGAAGTATCCACACGTGGGCAATTGCTGTCTGCAGACGTAATGAGCCGAGTGGGAGGTAATGAGAAGTGACTGTCACGCCATCTCTGGGGCCCTGTCTCTCCTACCGCACAATTACACCGTGACCCGGGAGAAACCAAGGGGACCGGAACAGTCTCCCCTTTTCTAATGGTCTTAGAATCAGCCCTCGCTCACCGCGGAGAGCTGAGATGCAGCGTTATGCATTTGACAGTCCAGAAGATGTCCAAGGAAATGTGTGCTCGTAGTACGCGAGGCGGTTCTGTCTGCACAGTCATACACCGTTTCCCGGGTGCAGGCTTGGCCTCTTGCCCGAAAGATGCCATCGGACTGAGATAGTCCTTCCTGCGTTCTGCTGGCATGCGTGTGTGGGGTGAAAGCTGTTGCTTCTCTTATCACAAGAGTGCGTGGGGAGGAAGCTGATGGGCAGCCCATTCCTGGTAGAGGGATGCATGCTGAAGCTTGAAAAGGAAAAAAGGCTCTTTTAAATGATGATGATAAATGCAGTGACAGCAGTTTCGAGGTGCTCCGTGTCACCCGTCTTATTCTGAGTTTTGTTTCGGGGAGAGCATCAATGGCAGCAACCATTTTCAGCGACTTGCGTGGCGAGGAGGAGACGGCAGGGTCGAGGGAAGGCAGAGAGGGGCCCGCTGAGCCTGCTTTTGGAGCGGGAGCAGTATTCATAGCAAGTGCAGAAAGGTGGAAGACTTTCAAAATTCCTTTCATTGTCTCCGTTTTGCTCTCACAGCTGAGGCTCAGCCCACGCTCTGGAGGAAGCCTGCCAGCTGCTCGCTGAGTGCTGAATGGGAACAAGCTGGGCTGCTGTGCTGCTTGGCAGAGAGGGAAGAGCGGCACAGGCTGGCTGCTGGCTGGGGACGCCGTTTTCCGCTCCTCTGCCTGCAGGAAGCCCCCAGGTGGCATTAGGGAGAATGAGCGTGTAAATGGCGGGGCCTGCTAATTTCTTACCACTTCATTAGTTGACAGTTCAATGGAAGAGGTCTCCTGCCAGTCACCTCTCGCCTGTGGCAGGGACAATCAGAAGCAGAGCTTGGTTGTGTCGTGTTGACCCACTTGTGACTTTTTGGTTGCTCCTTCGGTGTGTGCTGGTTTATTCTCTGAGCCTGTTACTAGCAATTACTCCCCTGCAGCATTTTCCTCAATTCTTTTGGTTCAAACTTAGTATCACCAGGAAAAGGTAGAAACTGCTCTTGATCCTTTTTGTGCCTTTTTGCAAAATGGGTTCGAAAATATGCCACAAAGAGAGAAAAAGGAAAAATGATACCTAAATGAGCTCTCCCTCACGGCATTCCTCGTAGCTCATAGGTTGTGAGTGGTTACTGTGTGCCAGGCATCGTCCCAAGCTCTCTGTAGTGCACTAAATCCTGTTACTTGTGTTTTATGTAGGAGGAATCTGAGGCACAGAGGGGTTGCGCTAATTGCCTAGGACACACAGTATTTGAATACAGGAAGTTTGGATCCAGAGCCCATGCTTCATGTACTAGAGAATTTTGCATTAATTAGTCACTTACTCAGTTAATTCCTCAATTAATTCAACAGACGTTAATGAAGCACCAATTTATGTAACTTACTATAGCCCGTGAATCCTCCCATTTCCGTTGGTCAGAAGGGCTTTGCTGAACACTCCCCGCCTCCCCAAGGCTGTGCTCGTGCACGTACAGGAGGCAGGAAAGGCAGGACCTGGCCATCAGACAGTTTATCAGGAATTGACAAACTTTTCTCTATAAAGGGCCAGACACTAACTATTTTTGGCTTGGTAGCTCACAGTCTCGGTCCCAACAAGTGCAAAGCATCGCAAGCATTACGTGGACGAGCATGTCTGTCTTCTGATAAAACTTCATAAAACCGGCCAGCAGACCTGATTCAGCCATGGGCTGCCTGCTGCGGAGGATAAAAGAAGCCCCAGGAAACATACAGAGCAGTGAATGCTGCCAGGAGGACCCAGCGGGGAGCTTGCGTGGTGCCACCTGTCCGTGCCCATGGGGGAGATGGAGGAGATGACGTGTCGGGGAGCGGGGACCTGTGTGGTATTTGGCACGTGGTCTCAGGGACTGGTGCAGCCCGAGGCTTCCCCGAAGGATGGGAAGAGTCTACGCACACCCATGAGGTTGGTAGGTGGGTCTCACGCCTGCATGGTTCCCACGACGACCTGCGGTGGCAGGTTGGTTCCCTGATGTCCCGTTTCCTTTTCGTTCTTGTTAGTAGGGCTCCAGTTCCGTTTGGCACCACACGGCTGCAGCTCCGAGCAGTGGCTCACCACTGACAGAAGTCAATCCCGATAATTGTGTTCTCCGATTGTCCTGCCTCTTCTGTAGTTAAAGGTGACTGGGCGACCCAGCTTTGATCAATCAGAAGTAGGGACGCCTGTGGAGTGACGTGGGAAGGGGCTCTTGGGAAACCTTTTGCTTTTCTGATCAAAGGGACAGACCCGCGGATGCCACACGTTCTCACGTTTCCTGCCACAAACGTAGACGTGAAGACTACCTGGGACAGCCGTCCGGGGCCCTGAAGGAGCAAGCCAGCTTGTCACGGATGGAGAATGGGGACAGGGACTAGAGCCCGGGCCTCGGGTAATGCCACTGAGCTTCCCCTTAGGCGCTGGGCAACCTACCTCCTCCCATCTTCTAAGAGTTAACTAAATGGTTCTTCTTGCTTTAAATCCCTGTTAGTTGAATAACAAACGTGTCTTTTAAGATATTCCAGGAGAAGTTAACTAGGAGTTACTTGTTTCTAGAAGTTTCCCATCATCTTAGATATTTCAGAAAATTGTATTAAATCAGATGAGAATTATTTCGAATTCCTTTCATTTTCTTAGTAATCTCCTTCTCCACAATATACTCATGAGGAGAAAAAAGTACATTACAGACAAATATTAGCTCATTTTAATTTATTATTACCATCATTTTTTTAGAGATGGGGTCTCACTATGTTGCCCAGGCTGGCCTTGAACTGGCCTCAAGTGATTCTTCTGCCTCAGCCTCCAGAGTAGCTCGCTGGGACTATAGGTGTGAGGTGCTCATTTTTTATTTAAATATTATCATAAATGTCTTAAATACAACAAAGGGTTAATAGTAGTTGTGTCTGGAAAATTAATTCTTTCTACCTATTAGAATTAGGAATACTTTTTTTTGTTTTGCTTTACCTTTTTAACTTTTCTATAGAATATACATAAACAGAAAAAAATTTAAAATGGCACTGACAAAAATAAAACTGATTTTATTTTTGATACAAGCTTCTTTTCTGGCTTGTACTGTTTTCTTATCCTTACTTTCCCTTTGGCTTTTTTGATCTTATTTATTATTAGTTTTCTTTCATGTATATATATATATGTATATATATATATATATTTTGTGTGTGTGGGTTGGTTTTATAAACTCTACATATTTTTCATTTTAATGTAGTCTGTAGTATGACGTTGCCAGTCTGAAGTATATTCTTGAAGTTCGACGCATGTTTCTAAGTTTCATCTTCATTCAGTCCTTCCTTTAATAGATGCAGCTGAGATCCAGCCACTACGCTAAGTGCTGTAGGACTAGGAGGAATCGATGTTGGAAACCCTGTGCTCTCCTGTCTCTCCCGTCTTTCCTTTGGGCTCACACATCTACTCTTTCTGTAAGACCCAGTATAGATGCTATTTTCTCCATGAAACCCGAAGTTGATCCACTTCGTGACCTTTTATTTAGCCCACTCGTCTATGTCTGCGTTACGTTGTTCTTCTGCCTCTCCGTGGTTACGTCCCGTTGGGCGGGGTGCGGTGTAGACCGGCATAGTCCTGCCTAGACGGGGTGTGTTGAACGGGCCGCCGGCCACTCCCTAGCATCCAGCCCCGTGTGGCCTCCTTGGGCAGCCAGGGCCACGAGCCCCACAAACTGCACGTTCAGACACACGCTTCCCGTGGATGACGTCCTGAATCCGACCTGTACCTGGCCACACCTTGTCTCGCTGTCTTTTTGTCCCCTGTCTCACCCCCGTCCCGTAGGCCTGCCTCACCCCGTGTCTCTCCTGGACCTTCTCAGCTGTGCCCTCTGCCCAACTTTGTTGCTCTGACGTGGCTTTTTCTGGGAGGCTCAGATCCCAGAGGAAGATCCGGAGACCCCTTATATTTCACACCTAGCAAGCCCTCAGTTAGTAATCCGTTTAACAAACGGGGATGGACAAGTGACCGTTCAGAGGAGATATACCTTTAAACACTTGACGCTTTTTATAGTGAGTTTGGGGTTAAAGTAAATAAAAACATACCGTTGGCTGCTGGTGTTATTTACTGGAATGTGGGAAGGCACATAGAGGTCCACGGTGGGACATGAAGCCAGGACACCCTGGTCGCCCGGTCCGTCTGCGACACCATTCTTGTTGACAAGTAACCCTCTCTCAGTGAGGGGAAATGAAGAAAAACACGACTCTCTGAACGCAGTTAGATCAGGAAATCGTGGCAATTTCTGGAATGTCAAGAGTAAAACTAAGGAAGGAAGGATTAATCCTGGTAGCCCAGAATGAGAAGCTGTCACCACCAAAGCTGCGAGTCTCTAAATGAATGTAACACCTCTGAAAACTCCCGCGACGGCGCCAAGTATTTACATGTGCTCCCCGAACGTGGCATCTACAGCAGGCGGCTTTGGTCGGGAAGCGCCATCTGTGTGATCACCCGCCCTTGCTGGAGTACTCTGAACTCCGCAGTTGTACAACAGACGCATTGAAATACACAGGATTCCTGCTCTCATGGTTCAGAACGGGTGTTAGAAGCTGAGGGAAAACAGCTAGCTTCCTTGGAAACTCAGACTCCATCTGACATTTTTCCAGACACCTTTTGTAACCACGCGACACGCTGTCCCCGAGAGATAACAACATTATCGTAATAGATTTACAGACAGTTAAACGGGTCAGCCTGACCCAGAGCTTCCCCAGCTGCCGTCACGATCATTAACGAGCCAGTTAATCCGGAAGGTGAAATCAGACCACTGTCTGGTTTTTCATTCAAGTGGAGTCTGCGTGGTCATGAGAAAAACAAGCGTGCAGGAGTCAGCTTGTAAGCGGTCCGGATAGATGAATAAAAACGGTTTTGCTGTCAGTCATCACTACCACGTATTAGTAGATGTGTCCTTGGAAAAACAGCACTAGTTGAAATTATGAAACCAAGAATGAAGGGTTGAGTTCCATCTCCATGCTGTATATTTTGTTTATTGAAATACTCTCCATGCATTCACCAAGGTATTTTATTTGGGATGAGGCAGAAGTGAGATGTAATGATGCATTTAGCACAATGTGCATGTTAGCAAAGGCTGTTAAGCCCCCCTGAATCACAGCCTCTCTCGCATCCGGTGGAAGTGATGACTTCATACACTTTCAGGGTGGCCATAAGCCAAGGACAGGGGCTGGGCATCTCTCACGTAAATGGGACAGTTTTCATTTTGCCCCTCTCCTGTTTTCCCAGTGGTAGTGGTGTATGGGAGGCAGGGGTGTGTTCACCATTGAGAAAGAGCACATTGCAGGAATGCATTGATTATCATCTCTAGAATTTAAAGGAAGACATGGATAAAAGGTGTGTCATTCTGCATTTATGCAATACAAGTCTGAACAGTAAATTTAACATGATCAGAAAATGAATTGTCATTAACATTCTCCTGCAAATTCTGGGTGAGACTTGCATCGTGGCCACCATCGTGGAGCACACTAACAACCTTTGAGAGAATCATTGGAAACCAGTATTTGTGGGTGGCTCGATGTTGAGGAAGCATCGTTCAAGTGATGTCGTAACCATCAATGTATGAATGGTACAGTTTTAGGAAACTGCAGAGGCAAGAAGAACTATGTTAACACAAAAGGAGTCTCTCCTTTTTTTCTCTGCGTGGGAAACGTAAGAAAAACATTATTGTTGAACTCAAACTAGGTCAAGACCTGGCAGTAATTTTTGGAATGTCAAAATAAGAAATGGGGGAATTAATCCTGCTCTAGCACAAAATGAGGAGTTGTCACGATTAAAAACCCACGAGAAGACATTGTCTGGGCCTGAATGGGAAGATGACAGTGCTTGGACACTGTGAAGAAGCTTCACCTGCCCCAGGTGAACAGGAGCAAAGTACGTAAGTTCCTCTCCTCCGTCCGTTTTATTTTTTTAAAAAAATTCTTAATATTTATTGTTTTTGAAACAGATTCTCGCTTTGTTGCCTGGGCTGGAGTGCAGTGGTATCGTCGTAGCTCGCAGCAACCTCAAACTCTTGGGTTCAAGGATCCTCCTGCCTCAGCCTCCCAAGTAGCTGGGACTACCAGCTCATGCCACCATGCCTTGGGTAATTTTTCTATTTTTTGTAGAGATGGAGTCTCTCTCTTGCTCAGGCTGGTCTCTCACTGCTGGCCTTAAGCAATCCTCCCACCTTGGCCTCCGAAAGTGCTAGGATTACTAGCTACCACACCCGGCCTTACCCATTATTTTAAATCTTCATCAGTACATCACTATCTCACATGGGCCTATAGATTTTTACGATGTTTTTGTTAAAGATGTTTAGCTCGGGGCACACACCCTAGAGGTGGCTCTGACCTGGAGAGCCAGATTACGGACTTTGAACTTTGCATCGTAGGCCTGAGGGTGGCTGGGAGATGGATGGGCCTGTCCTTACGAGGGCTGACTCGGTGGGATTGTGAGGCTCGGGGGTTCACACCTGGCGGGACATGAGAAAGTCCATCGTCTTTAACAGAATTAATGACATCAGAAAACAAACATGTTTTTTGAGGGGAAGAAAAAATGCATTTGGAATTTTATATTTTGGAAATGCTGGTTACCTAAGTTGAAGTTTGAGAACAACAACACTGGTGGAATGTCTAACAAAATTTTGGTTTCACTGAAGCCCAAAGGTCTTTGGCTGCAATTTCTCAGAAAGTCTAATGAAATCTTGCAATAGTCAGAAAGTTTATTTGGACATTCAGCAGAGTTCTCTCAACCTGGCTTTATCTAACTAAGCATTTCCAAATCAGTAGTCAGTTTCCCAAAATCAAGTCGGAGAGAAATGATTTGGTTTTCTCTGTTTAGAGCTACCTCAATCCTTACCTGTGTGCAGCACAATTTTGAGATCCAACAGAGGACTGCTGGTAAAAAAAAAAAAAGGATCCAGGCAGTTTTGATGTTTCAGGCTTGTTTCTGCTGAGGAAAATATAATAGGGCCCACGTTACCGAATCATTGCTTACCAACACTCCTTTCTTCTTGTACTCCTCCAGAATGGAAGCAGGTCCAATAATAGTAAGACTCAGAAAAAGGAGGCATTGTTAAGAGAGGAACAATGGTATTCTTGGGTGCGTGTGCGTGTGTGCGTGTGCGTGTGCGTGTGCGTGTGCGTGTGTGTGTGTGTGTGTGTGTTAGTGCAACGCCTTCGGTGCTCACCAAATGCAAGGTGCCCACAGTAACAAACAATTCTGTATAAAGCAAGGTCATGGGAGGTAAAAATAATTATCAGTGGTTATGAAAATTTGACTAATAATTATGCCATTATAATAAGTCTTGGTGACTGAGGTTTTCATAGATTGTTTTCTTACGATGTTGAGGGTTCTCATGCACGATGACTGTTTTTGGCAAAATTCTAAGTCCTGCATACTGATTAACGTGGCTTAGAGGAGTGGCAGTAAAAGGATTATACCTGTAATCAGAGTCATAATGCAGTAGGTTGCTTTGGATTCCTTCCTTTTAAATTTAGTAATAGGGTGATATTGTAATAAAATCAATACTTAAAATGAATGTTTTTGAAGAATTCATAAGAGTAATAAATTGTTTTGGAAGTTTGTAAAAACTTTTTCCCCAACATTTTCCTTGCCCATGACATGGTTAATAAAAGCAATAATGTTTTGATGATGAGGAAATTAAAGCACACTTTAAGAAAATTTCATAAAATTATTTAAGTCAAAGGCAGAAATAATAAGTAGGACCTCCAAGCCCTTTCCATTAGTCCACACTTTTTCTGTATTCACTTTTTGTTCTCAATTCAATTTAAAAATTTATATCTAGAAAAGTAAATGTTTAACAGAAATCCAAATCAATTTGATCTAAATATCGAAAACTTTGAAAAATATTTAGTTACTGCACTATTTAAGTTCTGCAATTACTAGTAACGAATCTTTTGCTTGGGTTCATCCTCGTTGTTCCTCTTTTATCCAGAGGGAAATATTCTTTGAGGAGGTTTAAAGTAAAAGCAAATGAATAACTTAAAACTCAACATGTTATACTAGTGATTTACAGTTAACCGTGTTGTATAATAGGAAGGTGTGTTGGCTAGATTATCAGAACTGATTCCAGACCAATTCTTTCGTTATCTAGTTGAGTGTCTTAGGAACAGCTTTTTCATTCCTCCTCTCCTCCCTCCCTCCTTTCATTTCTGCAAGAACCTCATTGTTCCCATGGAGGGAAGACTAGGGATAAGAAGGCTACCACACGACGACTTCGGAGAGCTATTGGGACTATTATGTGAGACATGCAAACAGTTTTACCCCTTTCCTCCTGTCGTAGTAAATTGTACCACAGTCTGTCCCGCTCCCAAGTAAAATCTTTGCAATCATTCTGATTCTTTTCTTCTCCCCAAACCTATCCAGCTACAAGTTTGTCCAAGTATCCTCCAGATTTCCTCTCTTGTCTCCTTCTCGTCTGCTCCCATTCCCTTGTGGGCCACGCAGACAACTACAGCGGCCTCTACCTGGCAACCCTGCTCTCTCTCCTGTCCTCATTCAAGTCATCCTCCGTCTAGCAGTCAAAATGATCTCTTAAAAATAAAAAATCATGTCATTTCCGTGTTTAAAAGCCTCCAGTGGTTTCCCACACTACTCGATAAAATGCAGAACAGCAGCCAAAGCCTTGGTGGCAGATTCGAGACGGCCACAAATTCCTTGACACTCCTCCCATAGAAAGGGAGGTGTCTTCGTGTTCTTCCCTTCGAGTCTGGTCTGGCCTTCGTGCCTTGTTTGATGAACAGAAGGGCAGAAGGTTTGATGTTTGATGCCAAAGGGCAGAAGTGATGTTCTGAGACTTTTGAGAGGGGTTGCGAGAAGGCTCAGAACTGGGGCCCAGGGCTGCTCAGGGGAGAGCGGCCATGGAGCAGCGAGGCAGTGGACGTCGAATGAAGAACCCGCCTGGACTGTGTTCTGCAGCTTCGGCTGCGCCAGATCATACCTGGATCAGAGAGAAGTTGCCCAGAAGAGCTTTCCCATGTTCCTGAATTCCAAATTTTGAGCAAAATGTTTATTTGAAGCTACAAGTTTGGGGGGTGGTTATGTCACAGAAAGCGAGAGCCCCATGGCCTCTTGTGCCCCAGGACTGTGGTTGCTGCTTCTCGCTTGGAATTTGTCCCCTTCCACGTGTCCTCACTCCTGTTGACCCAGCTGCTCTGGCTTCTCCGAACATGCCAAGCTCCTTCCCGTGCCAACATCTTCACGTGTGCTGTGATCTCTGCTCAAACTCTGACCCCGAACCTTTTTCGGACTTGTCTCCTCCTCTTTTTTTCTTTTTTTTTTTTTTTTAATAATTTAAAGAGGTTTACTCTGAGTCAAATTTGAGGACCACGACCCAGAGCCTCACCAAAGAGGCCTTGAGCAAGCGGATCCCACTGGTTTCCTTCTTGTCACGGAGCTCAAGCATCATGTTTTCAGCGGGTCTTGAGGTCTCTCAGCCTGAACGAGCCCCATCCCCTCCGGGTCATTCTAGTTCATTCCTGTGTTTTTCATAACTAGCACGTATCACTGCCTGAAATGATTTTGTGCATTTATTTCCTACCGACTCTTTTGCTAACTAGAATGAAAACTTTTTGAGACCAGAGTCTTAAGCTGTGTTTCTCACAAATGCATCCCAGTTCCTTTTATAGTCAATATTTTTTTTATGAATACATACATGTGGAAGTGCTTCGAACCTAAATGAGTTTCATTCCTGTTGCACCACAAGAAACTATGGCAAGAAACCACTGATGCTAGAAAAATAACAGACTTGGATCTACTCAGACGTACTCCAATAAGATAGAGATACCAACGACATACAGAGAATTAGAAATATCCAAAAATATCAAACTCAGTCCATTTGAGTCAGTTATAGTATATTTCCATGTGAAAATCTTTAGAAAACTGACAGTTTGCACTATTTTTCTATTATCAGTCGGCACATGGCTGAATTATCAGGTTTTTTTTAATTAAAAAATTTTTTTAGCATTTGTCCTTTAGTAATAAAAATTTAGAATTTTTTTCCTTCTTTGGTTTACCCATTCATTAAGTCATTGAACAAAGAGTCCATGAGAATGTCAAGTGTGTTAATCATTAAATGAGGAGGCATTTTCCCGTTTCAAAGAAGGAAGAATGAGCTTATATTCTAATTCATGGGAATTTTTGTTTTGCTTTACATTTTAGCATCCAGTGACCACGTAGGGAGAAGTCTATTGCTAATCAATAATGTTGAGGCTACTCAAGAGGAGAGAGAACATAGAGAACTTAACAAATTCGTAGAAAGAGCGTCTCTACAGGGATTTAAGAGACAAGAAATTTGATTTTATTCCATTTCAATAAAGTTATTGGTGTGATAAACTATGTAATTGTCAGCGTGTACCAGGAGAGCAAATTTAATACATATTACAGTAGTACACATTTCAATATAGTGAACTAGAGAAACTCACTGACTAGCAAGAAACTGAAATGTTAAAATGGAAATCCAGGCGTTGAGATTCCTAGAATCTCTGAAACCATCTTGTGTCTTTCTTTCCATCTGCCTGTCAACATGACTTTCTGAAATAACTAATCTCAAAGGAATATTTTAGAAAAAAAAAATATCATGTGGATGTGTTTTTTTTCCCCCCCTAATAAATGCCAATCTTAGGCAGTGTTTTTGTCAGGAGTCTCTGTTCAAGCTTTAAAAGCCAAAAGAAATATGAAAATGAATACACTAAAATGTAATTTAAAATGCAAATGCAAATTCTGCAGAAAAGCAGCAAAAGCTAATTGTAGTTTTTCTTCATGCTTGGCTCCGTAGACACACTGTGTTGATGTTACCTTCCTCGTATTGGGAATGCCCAGACCATGGCCGTATTGCCACTCTGACCTCTCAGATAAAATGTATTTGACTAAAAAAATACCCCAAGCCCTAGTCACAGAAGTCAATAGGTACTTAACCCTGTATAGAAGTAGGTGGACAGGCAACCAACCGTATGTGACAGTGTGGTTGTGAACTCATGAGAAATCTCCAAAATAGAAACAGTAGTTGCCTGTTATAAAGAAAGGGCAACTAATGTATATTCTTTAAGAGCTCATGTAGTATAGATTTAAAAAAAAAAAAATTCAAGCCCTGAATTAAGGACACCATTTGTTTTTCAACAATCAAGGCTGCACGAATACTTTATATTTAGATTAAGTTGGAGTCAATTCTAAAATGTGCAATGGTAGCTTCTTTTTATTCTTATTCCTGTCATACCTGAATGCTACGTGCTACATTTTATGGTGAGCTTGGGTAAATGTATTACTTGCAGCAAAACCTTGTTCGCTCTTTTAAAAATCTTAGGACTTGTTTATTAAAAAAAAAAAAAAAGAAAGATACAAAATCATTTGTGGAGTCCAACTTCTACTCTGTTTTCTTTATCCTGGAGTGGATGGGTGTGATAATAAATTCAATCAACATGTTATCGCAGATGTGAGTGTCTTGCACAGGTGCTTAGGAAAGCCAGCTGAAAGATATTATTTTGGGTGCCAGAGAAAGAATGGATTCACCAAATAAAATAACTGCTAGGAAACGCTTGGGTCAAAAAAATTGTAATTTCGAGTTGTGCTAAATGGCTCTGGGACTCAAGCAGGATCCATTTCTCCATTATATGCGTTAATTAGGACCACAGATCTTGTTGCCAGAAGACAGTCTTTCCCACTCCTTGTCCTTCACTGTCAGAACTTTCATGACCTTCCTCGATAGAGTTCTGCTGCTTCGTGACATTTCCTGCCCTCTAGTGGGGGTGCTACTGCATTAAGAAGTGGTCAGGCAGAAACAAGGAGGCTGGAAGAGTTTGGATAGTTGCACTAACCACAGCAGGACATGATGTGGTCCCGGACGACCACTCACGTGCCAACCTCCAGAGGCTGTTGGGATCCTCAGTGCGGGAGGGGTGCAGAGAGTCCCTCTGCAGCCTGAGACAGCATAAGGCCTCGGGACAGCTATTGTCTTATGTTGCTTTGGATTTATTTCTTGTATTTCTTCTTCTTCCAAGATTTACCATCTGGGTTACTTATTCTGCCGGAGAGCCATGGCTCCTTTTAGTAACACGGCACTTGCACACTTTGAGAGGAAAGGCAGAATCCCCTGGTAAACTCCATCAGTGACCTTGTGCATGGACTCACACCCCCCTGTTCGCATGTCTGATGCGGTGGGTTCGAGGACACAGCAAGTGTGTGAAGAGGGACGGGAGCCGAAGTTCCCTTCTGAACCTCATGGGAAGTGTCAGTTTAACCAAGTGAAGAACGAGTTTTAAAGCAAGCTTTGTGGGTATTAGTCCTGTACCCACCAGTCTTAAAGTTTTATCAAAGAAGTCAAAAGTGTGCTAAGTCTTCCTCATGCACAACTGCTTTATTTTCTCTGAAATTCCTTGCCTTTAGTTCCAAAGATACTGTTTTAATACCGTGTTTTTCTTTGGGGGAAGGAAGGAAGTTAGCCGATGCCTCCTTCCGGAAACCTCTTGCCTGAGTTCATCTGTGTGAAAACAGAAGACGATTCTTTTATAACAACACTCAGATATACATTGTTTTCGTAATGATTTTTGCATGAATATTGTACTATGTTTTATAAAATGAGGACGGAGGCTGTCCTTTACTGCGTCTCATGCACAGAAGAGAGATACGTTCTAAATGCATTTATTTGTGAAATATTATGCATATGACATAAAATTGAAAACAAAAGCGGGAGAGAGAAGAGAGGTCTTAATGTGGAAGGAAAACAGAAGGTGAATCAGACGTAGGAAAATGGGCAGAAACATCGAATTTCAGCCTATCTGTCTGATCTTTGGTTGTCAGTGTTTCTCTGTATTTTCCAGCTTCCTCAGTGAGAGAATGTTCCTCCCCTCCCCACCCAAACTGAAGCCTTGTCTCCTAACTAACTAAACAGCTATTTTTATAGATCAGGAACCACCTGGACAAGAAGGCAGGTGACTCTAACATGTGACTTCACTCCTCTGTGAGCTGCTTGGAGACATGTGCTCTGTAAAACGCACACACTCTTGCCTGGTTTTCACTCTCAAAAGATTGCCCTCCCTTTCCCTGTCCACGAGGAAAATTCCTTTAACAAGAGGAATGAAAAGTGAAGTTTTAATCTTGCACCTTAGAGAGTAATAGCATAGTAATTGGAGCTGTCTCGGCATAGCCACCAAATATTTAAAAAAATTACTTGGCGACTTTCACTTTGGCAAATAATAAAAAAAAATCACGCGAGATAAAGAGTAACCAAATATACAACATTTCACTTTAATCTCGAGATCAGCAGCAATTTCAGTAAATGTGAACTGGGCGGCTTTTTAAAATATTAAAATATGGGCTTGTATCAAAAGTTTAGGTTGGAGACCTTAAGTTGGCCTGAGAAGTCTCTCTAATTATCCTTTCACCTTTGGTCTGAAAAGAGACACCTAGCAAATACCTACTGTCAGTGTTGGAAAGGGAAGAAGTACAGGAAACCAAAGCCCGTTTATTGAGTAGCAGGATACTGGGGGTATTGCTGAAGACAAGTCAGTTCTGTCCAAATCCCTTGGCTGGTAGGAACCCGGGGAATTTGGCCTTGGTTGGCGTCGTGGTCCTTGGAGTGCGTTTCTACGCTGAAAGCCCAGGGGATGCCGGGAGCACAGGCTGGGTGTGTATTGTGAACCTGTCACAGACCACAAAAGAGCAACCTAAAACTCTGCAAGGAATGGTATTTTAGGAAGAATCAGTGCTTGTACTTGATGCTGTCTTCCCATTTCCTGCATATTAGGTTAGAAATAGCTTAAAGGTATTTGAAACATCTGGGTTTCCTTTCTGTTGACTGGAACCTGCCGTCTTGGGGCCACATGCGGCCTTCTGGGTCCTTGAGTGAAAGCTTTTGACTGAATCCAGATTTTACAGAACCAATCCTTGTAATAAAGGGATTTGTTCTGTGAAGTTTGGATTCAGGTGAGGGGCCGCACCTGGGGACCTGGGGGGTCACATGTGGCCTTGAGGCCACGGGTTCCCCACCCCCGGCCTGGACCGCAGCGGCAGAACTCCAGGTGGGCTCGTTCTCAACCTGAAGGTGAGGGCCTAGCCGGGCGGTGCTTTCTCTGCCGGTGCGGTGGATTCGTCCCGGCGTGACAGGCAGGATTCAGCGCTGGGTCAATTGTCAGCACAGACTCTATCGTCGTTCTGACCCGCTAACATGAGCTTTCTGTGTGCGTGTGTGGGAAATACTCTGTAGACAGCACTCCTGTGTTCGCGGAACAGCACCTGCGCCAGGAGCACGGCTGCTTGCCCTGCAGACACCTTGGCTTCCTCCCTCTGCTCTTCAGGTGGCCTGAGTCCCGCAGGAGCCGAGCCCAGGAGGGCGCCTGGGTTCTCTGGCCCACCAGCCACGGCGGGCAGCTTCTCAGGGCCAGGAAGGCCGTTCCGCCTGGCAAACAGCCCCTTCTTTTTAATCAAAGTCACTGACACCTTCTGCAGGAGAGAAGCAGCAGTGGGAAAGGGCTGGCCCTCACTGAACACTGATGATGTGGAAACTGGTGTCTTCATTCAGATATCTTAAGCTGAACTCATCTGAGAACACCCACAGGTCATTGCAGAAAAAGATGAAGCCTTATCATGATCATCACCATCATTATCATCGGGGGGATGCAGGGGGCGCTTAAATGGTACCCTGAAGACTCCTAGCTCCTGGAGTGGGACCATGTGACTTGGCACCTGTGTTTCTAGAACATCCCGTAAGCAGGTGCGATGCCAAGTGAACACGTGTGAACAAGAATACTCAGCAAGGAGGAGATGTTTATTTTATCGGTGAGTATCAAGTCTAACCAGAAATAGGCTAGAACTGCTTCATCTGCTCCGTGGACCAGCTGGGCTCCAAGACAACAGATCACTGGTGCAGACGTCAGGGGCAAAAAGTAATAATAATGATGATGATAATAATAAGGCTGTACGTCTGTCCCGTTAGCGAAGCCCTGGTAAATAAGCATTTTCCAGCGTACAAGCATGTTTCACTAGCCCACCCTCCCAGAGGAGGGAAACATCGTAAATCAAATCTGCGTGCTTTGCTGCTCACCGGACAGTGTTTTCCTCCTGAGCAAGTCGGGAGAGTGGCTAATTGTTTGGCTGCCTTTTGCACGTATATTATGAGTGAATATGCATATTTTAATTGATAGTTCATAAATCTGCAGATCATAGGAAGGGGAAAAGGAAGTTCAGTGTGTGCCAAGAGCAGAGCAGACGATCAGGTTTGAAACATTGTTTCCTTTCCCTTTCTTTCCTTCTTTTCTTTTTTCATTTTAAAGATACAGCTTTGCTGAGGTGCAAGTGACATACATTATTGCGTGTATACATGAAAGTGCACAAGTGATAAAGCTGTATATGCACATATCCACGAAACATCGCTACAGTTAAGGTCATTAGCATACGCTCCACTCCCAAGAGATGCTTGTGCCCCTTTGTAATCTCTTCCTCCTGCTCTTCCTCTTTGCCCTTCCCCAGGCAGGTACGGTCTGCTTGTTGTTACTGTAGATTACTTTGCATTTTCTAGAATTTTATATAAATGGAATCATACAATACGTAGTTTTTTGGGCATCTAGTTTCTTTCATGCATTATACTTTCCTTGAATTCATGCGCATTGTCATGTGCCAATAGTTGGTTCTTTTGTATTGCAGAGTAGTCTGATTATGTGGATACGGGACCATTGGTTTATCCACTCGCATGCTGATGGTATTTGGATTTTTTTCCTTTTTTTTTTTACTATTACAAATTAAGCTGCTATGAACATTCACATACAATTCTTTGTGTGGACAGATGCTTCCATTCCTTTTGGGTAAATAGCCAGGAATGAAATGGCGCACTCCTGTCTTGTGTGCCTGCTTATTTAAGAAACTGCCCAACTGTTTTCCAAAGTAGTTGCACCACTTGAGTTTCCCTCTGCAGTGTGTGAGGTTCCACTCCCTCCACATTCTTGCAGACGTTTGATATGGTTAAGTTTTAAAATGCTACTCATTTCAATAGATGTACCGTGGTACCTTGCTGTGGTTTTAATTTGCGTTTCCTTAATAACTAATGATGTTGAACGCCTTTTCATCTGGTTTTTTTTTTCCCCCCCGATCAGCATGAATTCTTTGGGGGAGGTATCCGTTGAAATTTTTTTCCCATTATTATTTCTTTTTCTTACTGTTGAGTTTTTAGAGTTCTTTCTGTACTCTTCAAGTAAGTCCTTCATCAAATATATGATTCGCAAATATTATTTCCTAGTCTTTGGCTTTTCACTCTCTTAATAGCATTTTTAAAAGAGCAGGTTTTTAATTTTGATGGAGTCCAAATTATCAATTTTTTTTTTTTTTGAGACACAGTCTCGCTTTGTTGCCCGGGCTAGAGTCCCATGGCATCAGCCTAGCTCACAGCAACCTCAAACTCCTGGACTCAAGCGATCCTCCTGCCTCAGCCTCCCGAGTAGCTGGGACTACAGGCATGTGCCACCAGGCCCGGCTGATTTTTTCTATATATATTTTAGTTGGCCAGATAATTTCTTTCTGGTTTTTTTTTTTTAGTAGAGATGGGGTCTCGCTCTTGCTCAGGCTGGTCTCGAACTCCTGACCTCGAGCGATCCTCCTGCCTCGGCCTCCCAGAGTGCTGGGATTACAGGCGTGAGCCACCGCGCCCGGCCTGTCAATTTTTTTTTTTAATAGCTCTTGCTTTCGTGCAGTACTGAAGCAGTGTTTGCCTTACCTGAGGTCGCAGTGCTGTTCTTCAGTATTTCCTCTTTCTCTTTCCTTCCCTTGGTGTCAGGAGAACTGGCAGAGCTGGTTTCTAGATATGAGGAGATTCCTGTTTTCTGAATTCAATGGCTCTTCGCAATCTGGCTCCTTGCCGTTTGGATTTGAAGCATTAGGAGGAAGACAGGAAAAGGAGACTTGAAAACTTTCCGTGAAACCTCACATTCTAACTAAGAAAAGAAAGCCACTAATTGCTTTCGGAGAACTTGTCAAGAAGGTTTCAGATGTACTCACAGTCGGTTTTTCCAAGAAAAAAGTAAAAGCAGTTTTGTGCAGTATTTTGAAATGTTAACCAGTGGCATTTATGATTTAGCAAAACTGGGAAATGGGAAGAACTTTCTTGGCATTTTAATTTTAAAGTGTAATTAAAATATTCTTCTTTTCACTAGTTCTCTCTAATTTAGATTCTATATTTCTGAAATGTGAACTTAGCTAATGATTCAGAATAGCCAATGTAGGTGCTAAATGAGCAATTCTAAAAACTTAAAATTTAAGTTATAATAATATAAGTCTGAATGTTCCACTTGGCCATAATTTTTGGAACTATTTGCCATGAATTATAATTCTGATATGAGCTCTATTTGTTGAAATTGCTTTAATTCAAGGCACATTCTAAATATTTTCCAAAACACTCTAGTGTTTTAAATCACCAAATATAGAAATGAAACTTTTCCCTTAAGCCACTCCCTTTAAAGCAAACCTCATTACCTTCAAGAAGAAAATTATGTGAAAACGTTCAATTAAATCAAATTCTTGTAAAGCAGATAATCTAAAAGAGTTGCTTGGTTAATACTAGGTGACCCTTTCACTGGATAACCGTTCTGATGTCATCGCTGATAGTGTTCGTTACTTTTGAGACTTGAGATCATTTTACAGAAGTCTTGCATGTTCTGCATTCTGGGGTTTAGATTTAAAACCATGACACTACACCAAGCACAGCGTCTACCGACAAAGCTGGTTTAAACAGTTTGAAATGCAGTCAGGAAGGCTGTTCTGCATTGACAGCCTAAAAGCCGGCTGAAGGGTTTGGAAATGCTCACGCAGGAGGGAGGGAGAGGGGGTTGAATTTCTTGCCATGGGCCACCATGGGAGCAACTGTTAACAATTTAAACAAGGACTATGTTTTAAAGCAAAACTGCCAGTAGGATTTCTTTCCTTGAAGCTGGCAAAGGACATGGCTAGGCTCATACATTTTTAGCAGCTGGAATGTTAATGAGACCATTTCCGTCGAAATGAGTGAAATGCTATTACCATTTGTGGACTCCCAACTGATTTCCGAAGCTTTTATTGAACTTCAAAAAGTGCTTCCAGAATCAATGAAAAAATACATTTTTAGATTCGACGTGCCCACACTCATGAACGATCAACACTGACACTCATTTGGCTTGGCTCATAAAGAGTCTGATTTTCTTTGAAGCGTGTGTTTTGATGGCTAAACAATAATAGAAATAAAATCTGGTAGAAGTTGTTATCTAATTCAGTGAACTTTTCACAATTTTAACTTTCTTATTTGGGGGAAAATAATAACCAAAACATCCACCGACGGAGAAGCCTGCCAGACTCGGGCCAGTAACTTGTTTGGCACAACTGGAAGAGAACCGCACCGTACCACCGTGGGAGGAAACAAAACTCTTCTCCAGTTTCTGAACCTGAAAGTGGCGTTCGTATCAGGTGGTAATTCCATTTTTGGCGTGAAATAGTTAATCTGTCAAAGCACTCATCTATTCTGGTTTTGGTTATACTAGCTTATATATATATTTTTGTCCTCTAAAGTATTTTTGTGTAAATTATCTCACTGGGCTCTCAAAATCGGTGCTATTATACACATTAGGGAAACTAGACACTCAGAGAGGTTAAGCATTTTGCCCCAGGTAACACTGCCAGCTAGCAGAGAAGCCGGGGTAAGAACACTTTCTTTCTCTAATGGTTTCTCCGCTGTCAGGTGAGGCCAGTGTGTTTAAAAAGCAGCTCTTCCTGTCAGTGAGATGTCCAGCCGTGTCCACTTCTGCTTCTGTTACTATCCATCAGCAGATGAGAGTGAAACACGGGTGCCAGCGGACGTGCTGGCAGCAGAAGGAAAGCACTGACGTCCCATGTGCTGTGCAGGTACCCAGCGTCCTGCTTGCAGAAAACACGGCTGTTCCGCATCCCGAGGTTTAGGTCGAAGACCTGGGAGGCTGCGCCGAGGAGAGTGTCTCTCGCTGAAGCTGCTTTGAAGTGATTTTCTGGGCGATTCCACCGACAGGAGGGCTCTCTGTGGCCACTCCACCACAGGACAGGCACACTCCGTGGTCTGCTTCCGAGCCAAGACGTAGCTTTGAGTGCTCGGTCCCCTTTGCAAATGGGCAAACTCATGTCCAGACTGAAAAATAAAACCAAATGCCTGGGACAGGAGCGTGGCAGGGACAGGAGCTGGGGTGACGTTCTCAGGCGTGCCCGGCTGGTGTTTGCTGCAGGTGGACACAGTGAATCCGATGGGTGCGTGAGTCAGCTTGGGCTGCCGTGACAAAGCATCGCTGGGCTGCTGGCTTAAACGACAGAGATTTATTTTCTTATAGTTCTGGAGGCTGCAAGAGTCCCTGATGTATGAAAGGGTTCATGCTCTTTCATACATCTTCAAAGTCTTCAACCTCAAGCTCAGTCCTTCTCAGATGGCATCTGTCTTTTTTCCTTCTGATTTTTCTTCCACTTTTAAGTACCCTTGAGATTGTATTGGGCTCACCCATATAATCCAAAGAAATCACCCTGTTTTAAGGCCAGCGGATCATCGCCCTTAATTCCATCTGTAACCTTAACCCCTCTTTGTCATGTGACGTAACGTATTTGCAGGTTCTAGGGCTTAGGACTTGGGTATCTGTGCGGGGCCGTCATTCTGACCCCAACCTTCCCTGCAGGCCCTACCCCATGCACCCCCCAGCATACCTTAGTTGCTTTATTTCTCTTCATTGCATTTATTACTACCTGATATATCGTTACCGATTTACTGGTTTATTTTCTGCTTCCTTCACTGGAAGGAAAGCACCACAAGGCAAAGACTTTGTCTTGTCTGTTGCCGCATCGAGAGCCACGCCAGAGACATAGTAGTCGCTCCACAATTATCCTTTGAATAATTGGATAAGTAAAAATCTAATTGGTCCCCGAAGGGTGTTCATTTGACCTTGATGGCATTTTCCTAGATCCATTCCCTTTTATTCATCTTTACTGTTCATGTGTTATTTCACTCCACGTTCACTTATTTCCCTTGGGAAGTTTCACTATTTTAGTAAATTCCCAGCCAGGGTGCACACCTTTGACTTCTGTTTTCTGTTTCTGAAACCCCAAATCTGTTCATGCTCATCTTGTCCTTCAAACCCCTCCGTGGCTCCTTGGCAGAGTTTCAGAGATTGTGTGCAACGTGCCTCTGCCCATCTGTTTGCACCTTTCTCTCTACATGCCATCGTCCGCGTTCCAGAAATTCCGGAATATTTGCCTATACTGTCCTTCAATCTAGAATGCCTTTCCTTCTTTGACTCTCTAGACAAATACCCCTTTTCCGTAAGGATCCACATCATTGAGCACATGCTTTTCCACAAAGCTTTCAACGGGGAAACCTATGCAAGGCTGACTGCTTTCTCCTGTGAGGTTGCTGTTGTCGGGGACCCCAGGGGAGGGGGCTGCTAAGAGGGGCCCAGGGGGTCCGGTGGTGAATGCATGCAAGAGATTTTGGGTATTTCTTGATTCTAAAGGAAAGGTATAGAGGCTTGGTTCTCATGATTCCGCCAGTAGAATTGAATCAGACCGTTACTCTGTTATTAATCGCACTGTGACTTCTTAAGCTGTCCCTGTCCTCCCCCCACCTGCCACAGACATGCACAGTCCACCTGGATCGTGCAGGTCACGAGAGACTTATCAAGTTTCAGGTTACACTATTGATATGCAATATACATCTTTTTATTGCACTAGGTATTATATATATTACAAGTAAATATAGTTTTATAAATCATATGTTTTATGTGATATTTTTTATATGCCATGAACTCGGAAGTGAGTTTTTTCCGGGTTCAGATTTTAACTCTGTCATTTACTAGCTTTATAACCTGGAGTGACTGACTTAAGCTTGCTCAGTCTTAGTTTTATCATCTAAAAAATGAATAGAATAAAAGTCCCATCTTATAAATGTATTGGGAGGAATCAGTGAATTAACACGTGGAGCATGCTTAGTTAGTTCCAGGTATATGTGCCTAATAAGTGTTAGTAATTATTGCTATTCTAGATAGCAAATTTTCTGAGGGAAAATACTATTTTTAATTCACCTCTGTGTTCTCATAACCAGGCATAATTTTAACTCCTCGCAGACAATCAATCAATATTTGTGGAGCAGTAAAAACATATTCACTATTCTCGGAATGTCAGGACACAGGGAATGTGTGGGGCACCAATCCCGAAATAAGCCTTAGTGTGAAAAGATTTTGAAAATTATGGTACTTTACAAACTCTTTCCTTTTATCCCTCATTCTGTGAATTAGAATTTTGACTCGTTAAATACAATGCATCCACGTATAATTAGATGGTGTCAATTAACTTGGAATTTAATAAACAAAAACTAATGTGTTGAGAATCTTTGTTCAGCAAACAAATGCTCATCAGAAGGCTGGTGTGTGGAGTGTGCTTGCAGGTGCCAGAGCCGCTACGCCGCGCTCTTCCTCGCTGGAAACTGACGGGAAACTGGAGCCCCGTGTGTAGGGAAGAACACGGTTCCTGTGCGTTCTTAACAAGAGTGGAAACTGAGGCTGGCAAGGGCCTGCAACTGGCCCTGTTTCCTCCTCACCCAGCCTTCAGGGACGGCCTTTCACCAGAATGAAAAAGGGACCAGCCGAGCCTGCCGTTCTCTGCCAGGTCCCAGATTGTTCGCGACGACTTTGACCTTGCGGTGGGCTTTGCCAGACCCCCCTCCCGGCTCCGTCTTCTGAGCCTCGGTGGCTGCAGGACTGGTTGTCTCCTCCCTCCCCGGTGTTTTCTGCTTCTCAGCTCCGTTAGGCTTTGCTTTCTTCCCCACAGACAGTTCTTGCACAGACGTGGTCCAGAGTGACTCCGGTAATTCTGCTTTTAAATAAGGTTTTAAAGAAACGTTGGCTCTTGGACCACTGCTTCAGAAAGGAGTTTGGCTCTTGGCTCGCTAGTCCTCGTGGTGCAGCCAGTTCCGTATCTTTGGCAGATAACTGACATTCACGGGGAAGAGCTGGCTTCTGCGAATCCCGGCTCATCCGTGAGCGCTGACCCCTCAGGTCCCTAGGACCGACTGTGTAACCGGATGCCCCTTCAAGAATCGTACGGTGTTCTTCTGTGATGCAGCTGCGATCTACCCAGAGCTTAGGGCAAGAGGTCTGATCGTATTCTCCTCCTACTTTCCCCATCAGCAATAGTTTATCTCATTATAATCTAACGTGTGCCCTCTATGGGAAATAATCCCTCTAATATTTGAGTCTGAATGTCTAATCTGAGAATGTCACGTGGCGAAATTTTACTGTTTGAACAGCCTGAATAGCAGCAGCAAGAATCAAACTCGGCCGCCAATCCCGGAGGTCCCTCCTCGGGTCTTAGCTTCCTCAGACGTCACAAAGGGGTGATATTAGCACCTGACTCAGGATTGCCGCATAGACACGGGTGAAATGAGCTGGTAACATGTGTTGTGCTTAGCGTGCTGCGGGCACTTTGTAAGTGCTCAATAAATGATACTTATTCGTATCACTAGTTTATTACCTAGTCCCCAAAGGGAAAAAAGATTTTAGTTGTACATGTCCCCAATATATTCCTTTATATAGTTGAAATATTGTAGATTAATTGAAAAAGAGATTTTTACTTTAGAATGGTTTTAGGTTTACAGAAAAGGTGCAAAGACAGCACAGAACATTGCCGTAGACCACACGCCCCGTTCCCGCCATTGTTAGCATCTCACCTCGCTGTGGTAGCTGCGTCCTCACCGAGAAATCAGCACTGGCACGTGGCTGTGACCTGAACTCCACACTCTATTCAGACTTCACTGGTTTTTCTCTCATGTCTTTTCCCCATTCCAGGGTCCCAGGTATGAGGTTTCATTAAACTCAGTCACCAGGTCTCCTTAGGTTCCTGCTGGCTGGGACAGGTGTTAACTTTGGCTGTTTTGCGGGGCGCTGGTTGGGTATTTTGTAAAATGTCCCTCCTTTGGGTTTCGTCTTAATGTTTTCCTCGTGATTAGGCTGGAGTTATGTTTTTGAGAGAGAGACGATAGAAGTGAAATACACTTCGTGTCACAGCTTGTTAAGGCTACCTGTTATCAATCTGGCTTGTTTTGGGGGTTAACCTTGCTCATCTGGCTGAGGTGGTGTTCATCGCGTTTCTCTGTGATAAAGTTACTTAAAAAAAAAAAAGGAAATTGGCTGGCAGAATGCAGTGGCTCACACCTGTAATCCTAGCACTCTGGGAGGCTGAGGCAGGAGGATGGCTTGAGGCCAGAAGTTTGAGACCAGCCTGAGCAAGAGCAAGACCCCATCTGTACTAAAAATCGAAAAGTTAGCTGGGCGTGGTGATGCGCACCTGTAGTCCCAGCTACTCGGGAGGCTGAGACAGGAGGATCCTTGAGCCCAGGAGTTTAAGGCAAGCTATGATGCTGATGCACTCTAGCCTGGGAGACAGAGCAAGACCCTGTCTCAAAAAAAAAAAAAAAAAAAAAAGGAAAAGGAATTAGCACATACTTTTAGGGTATGTGCAAAATTTAAAAATCTGACATGTCAAATCTAAAAATGCCAAAGGCTTACTTTGATAGAGAAGCAGAATCCTAGATCTCATTTGGAATATATTCCTCGAATCCTATCAGAACCAACTACTGTGATGAAAAGACAGAAATCTCACTACCTCGCTCTTGCCTCCACCACGATTGTGTCCCTGCCTTCTGACAGTTGGCTGGAAAGCTAGACATATAGGAAGCTGGTGGTGGAAATTAAAGAAGATGTTGTTTGGAAGATGTAAATGATGGGACGTGGGTAGGACAAGATTAGGTGGTCAGCACAGACAGGATGTCAGGGAAGAAGGAATGACTCAGGGATGAGGCTTCTGATCAAGGACACGGGGTGCTATAAATTCGGGGGACTTGAAGGGACAGGGTTATGGGTTAAGGTGTGAGTGAAAGGAGGGAGTAAGCTAGGCATGGAATGGGGAAAGAGCATTCTAGGTGCAGGAACAGCAAGTACAGAGGCCTAGAGGCTTTGCTGATGTGTTCTAGGAGTGATAAAAATGCACTCTAATTGCCAGTCATTTCTAGATGCTTTTTAGGAACTTGCTCTGGCTGGGGACTCTAGGAAACTTAGAGTCATGAATGAGAAGGGGCGTGTCTGGCGATGGAGACAGGGGTGGGGGAACCGTGAGCTGCAGTCAGCGTAACTGGGATAAACGGGGGCCCGAGGCTGGCGGCAGATCGTACAGGTGATCTTTTTTTTTTTTTTTTTGAGACAGAGTCTCGCTTTGTTGCCCAGGCTAGAGTGAGTGCCGTGGCATCAGCCTAGCTCACAGCAACCTCAAACTCCTGGGCTTAAGTGATCCTCCTGCCTCAGCCTCCCGAGTAGCTGGGACTACAGGCATGCGCCACCATGCCCGGCTAATTTTTTCTATATATACTTTAGTTGGCCAGATAATTTCTTTCTATTTTTAGTAGAGACAGGGTCTCGCTGTTGCTCAGGCTGGTCTCGAACTCCTGACCTCGAGCGATCCACCCGCCTCGGCCTCCCAGAGTGCTAGGATGACAGGCGTGAGCCACCGCGCCCGGCCCGTACAGGTGATCTTTATCCCACGAACAGGGGGCAGCCCTTGAAAGGCGTGAGGTGAAGCAGGTGGGTGACTTCCCCAGACTGCCAGCCTTGTGTTTTGAAAGGACACTTGGTCTGCTTTGGGGAGAACTGGTTGGCCTTGATGTCGGGTGGTTAGGTCAGAGCAGGGTGGTTCCAGCAGGAAATGACAGGCCCAGTCCAGGCAAGAGATGGCGGTCGCTTGTTTCGGGTTGGTGGTGGGTATAGAAAAAAGTGAAGGAATTCAAAGATCTCTAGAAGATCAGATTGACAGGGCTGGATGATAGCGTGGATGTAGGTTCTCTCTCTCTAAATATGTTAGATATTGTACATATTCCTCCTGTATTATATACATATGCATATACATATGAAATGTGTATGTGAGTGTGTGTATATATGTGTATGCACTCCAGCAGTAGGTCTTTATAAAGAATGCTGAAACAGAGCAACCTTTATGGTTAATTTCTCTTTTTTGGCAGATTGTCACACTTCCCCTTATTTTCCTTCCTCAATGTGATGGTCGGGAATTTCATGTAAACAGAAATATGGGATAATTGAGGGAAAATGGAAGAAATTGTCTCTTATTTAAATGATTATGACCAGTTTAATTGTAACACACATATTGCACTTTTTACCAACTGAATTATGCCAAGCTTCCCAAAACCACTAATCAAAGAAGTCTTAAATAATGACTAGATGATGACAATATATTACAGTTAAAGTGACAATAGAGAAGAATTAAACGTGAAGAACGCTGAATGATGCTTCATTGCCATTCTCCACGTAAAGCCTGCATGATTTAGGGTCACCCTGAAGAACGATATTGCAAAAGTGACTGAGTTCAGGAATTGAGACTTAAAAGTTACTGAATTTTTTTTGTTTCATTGATTTTTTTTTTCTGTCATGATTGTATCGTTCTTTTTGATGAATTTTGCAACTTTTAATGATTCTGATTTGTGGAGTAGTTAAAAAAGGTGTAAATTATAATTTAAATTTCCATATGCTTTTCATATGCTCACGTAAGTTTTATTCAGCTAGCAGTTAAGTAAGCGATTACCCTATAAATATAACTTTAATAGCCCAGTCACCGGTATGGTGTCTGCCCCTGAATGCTTTATCTAAGAAAGATTTTCTTGGGGATTTGTATTTCTGTTGTACAGGGCTTACTGTTCGTTGGATAATTGGAGGTGGGTTATGGCCACAGGACATAGCCAATGCGCATGAAACATGAGCACTTAGACCTTTTGCATAACGTTTTGGTATAAATTGAATTTCCTTTGGAAAATAGTGAGCGATGGGAAATGACACACGTTTTAAAGGGTGAACTGCGTTGCCGCAAAGCACTGAGATATGCTTAGGTTTTATGGATGGTTTACTTAGGTGGGGCTCTGGTTGACTCCAGATTTTGTCCTCATCCCTGGTGAGTGTTTTGGGTGCTCTGCCGTGGTGCGTTTTCTAAATGACATCACGAAGTTCCGAGACCCTAAACGGAGCCAGGGTGCTGTGCATCGCCGCGTCACCATGACCTGCTCACAGCAGGAAGAACATTTCAAAACACGTCATAAGGGCTCTCTCGCTAGATCTTTTTTCTTCTTGAAATATACGTCCATCGTTGAAAGTGAACTGTGGAAAATCACACGGTAGCCTGGAGAAGACCAGGGAACTATCGCGCTTTGCCGTTAAGCCTGTTTTCCTAGCGATGCAAATAGTGATTTTGAAGTTGATGTTTTCTGTCCTGAATGATTAATTTGGCTTCGAATGTCTGTCTCTGTGTCACCGTTAATTTTTTTTTTTCTTAAATATGAAGTGGAAGCGCCACGGACAGGGAGTTCTCAAAACGGCTGCCACGATGACTCACGACCACCGTGGCTCAGTGTGCTCTTTGTTGTTATCTTCCCGACAGCAGCGTTGCTGTCTGCCTTCCAGACGGCATCGTTTCCGGGAAATCAGGCTAATTTCTACTTTTCAGATTACTCATGTCCCCTCCCTTGCTCCTAATGTGTCCTATCTCTGATTAAGATAATCTGTAATATTAGTAATAATCCATGTGACTCCTTTGAAATTGTTTTTCCTTTAACAAATGCTATCAACTTTTTTTCCTCCTCACTTAACTCTATATATTGGTGTTCGGTTCAGATTCTACCACCTTTATGAACCCTTTTTTCCAATTCTTTCTTTACCTTAGAATGTTTCTTGGCTCTAAGAAGATAAATTTATTTAAGATTTTACATGTATACGGTATTACTTATAATGCAATTTGTGTTATGTTTTTAAAATTTTCATAAAGTATCTATAAGCTTAATCTCATTTTGTTTTCTTTCTACAATAGATAAAATTGTCCTCATTTTGTAGTTGAAAAAATCAGGGTTTAGAGAAATTAAATAAGTAATTTACTCATGGTCATATTTGTGGAGAAATGACAGAGTCAGGGCACAAGCTATATAATATTATTATTTTTAAAAATATATGGTCCATGAATTACAGATATTTAATAAATCACATCTGTGAAGCAATGTCCTTGGCATTGGGGCAAAGAGTAAACGATGAAGTTCCTATTTTCATAGCGCTCACATTGCACACTTGGGTATTTTGACTTGGTTTTTTCCCGCTGTACATGCAAAACCAGCATGACACCACTCACATCACCCGTGTGCGAGGGGTTCCAGGGGCACCTCCTTTACCGTGCTACATTGTATTGCGCTCGGCAGAGATTGCATCTTGAAGGTTGGCGACCACCCTTCCTCCGTCCAGCCTGTCGGGGTCATTTTCCCAAAGCGTGTGCTCGCTCTGTGTCTCTGTATCACACTCTGGTCATTCTTACGATATGTCAGAGGATTCCAACCCTCATGGATGACTTCGAGGGGTTCAAGACTTCTGGGGAGAAAGTAACTGCAGACGTGGTGGGAAGAGCAAGAATTAGAAGTGGAGCTTGAAGATGTCACTGAATTGCTGCAATCTCAGGATCAAATTTGAACGGATGAGAAGTTGCTTTTTATGCGTGAGCCAGGAACAACGTGATTTCTTGGGATGGAAGCTGCTCTCCGTGAACGTGCTGTGAACATTGTTGAAATGACAGCAAAGCATTTAGAATATCACATAAACTTAGTCAATAAAGTATAATAGCTGCAGAGTTTGAGAGGATTGACTCCAGTTTCGAAACAAGTTCTCCTGTGGGCAAAATGCTATTAAACAGCGTCACATACTACGGAGAGATTTTTCATGACAGGAAGAGTCCATCTAGGTAGCAAACTGTATTGTGTATTATTTTAAGAAATTGCCACATCCGCTCTGGCCTTGGGCCATGACCACCCTGATCAGTCAGCAGCTGTCAGCATTGAGCCCAGACCCTCCACCAGCAACAAGATTATGGCTCGCTGAAGGCTCAGATGATCATTAGCAGTTTTTAGTAACAAAGTATTTTTTAACCAGTGTATGTATATTGTTTCTTTAGACATAATGCTGTTGCACACGTAGACTGCAGTATAGTGTAAACATAACTTTTATTTGCTCTGGGAATCCAAAAACATTGGTATGACTTGCTGCATTGCAATATTCGCTTTATTGCGGAGGTATAGAACTGAACCCAAAATATCTCTGACATATGCCTATAATTAATTTACCCTAATCATGGAGCTTCTTTTTTGTAAAAAAAAAAAAAAAGAAAGAAAGAAAGAAAGGGCTATCATTATTAATGTGACCTCTTAACCTAGAATGAGAATGGAACTTGCGACTTTTTGCATTTGACTGATGGTGTGCATGTTCAGAGCAGTGGGCTGAGCCGAGGGAGACTGAATTGCAGCCAGGCTAAAGGATCTGTACGCAGAATGGCCTCCCAGCCTTGGCCAAGCCTTACACCTCGTGAGCGGGTGGGCCAGCCGATACAGCTTGCCAGGAGACCACAGCCTGGGTACTGCTGGAGAGCTTTGCTGACTCTGCTGACTTTGACAATTGTTCTGCTAACGTATATCAAGAATCCTTCCTCTGTATTTTTCTTTTCTTTTTTTTTTTTTCTTTTGTACTCTATTTTTACCATGAGGAATCCTTCCTTTTTCTAACTCCTGGCACAGAGCCATAATAATAATAATAATATGTATGTCATTTTAATAGATCCCACAAAATAGCAGGTCATGTATTCTGTGACTTAACTGTTCCACGTCCTCTAATCACTTAGCTGGAAGCTTGTTGACCCTAAATATGCTGGAAAAGACCCTTTGCCCTAAGCTTTTTTCCAAGAATTCTTAAGAGGCAGAATTTCTCCGTAATATTCTAGCATAGCAATACAAGTGTAGGGCCCTTACTGATGTAGAAAATACGTTAGAATGAAATTTTCACCAAGATTCAAACCCTGGATTCAAAGTGGAAGGAAACAGAACCATTACTTAATGTTTTCGATTTTAAAACATTAAGTATTTCCCAGATTTTTTTCAGTTTCTTTGAAAATAACATATTTTGCAGTCAGTAAGTGGAAGGAATCCAGGAAATAATAAAGAGGCCCCCAAAGATGATGCTAGTTGGCTGCTGCCCACAATTTTAACCATGATAGTGATTGAAAATCCATCCAGAAAAAATAAAGCTGTATGTATCATTAGAAGCTTTAATTGTCTTGGGTTCATGGGCTATTTCGAAGCAGTTTTTGCAATTAATAAGTTATTTTTGTATTCGCATCGTGATAGATAGGCTTCTTTAAAACAAACAAACACACCCTGTTAGGCTTGGTGCATGTATGTGACAATCAAAAGGATGCCTGCCTTTTTCAGATGGGATTTGGCCGAGTGGGAAAGGCGGCAGTTCTAGACGTTTCCAGCAGGGGTCAGTGTGTTGTCATCGTTGCGTGCGGAATGCTCGGTGAGCAAGCAGCACAAGTGTTGATCCTAATTGGAGCAGACACAGGGATCTTCTGTAATCCTCCGACATCCTTTTCAAATAATAATTCTTAGGTGGGTGGTGGGCTGGTGGCTGCAATGCCAGTGGAGCCCGCCCCACGACGAAGCCTAACCACTGTCAATTATTTTTGATGTATGCTAGCTTAACTTAAGTCTCCTTCTTACTGCCTCTTCCAGCCCACAGAAGGGTATTGCTCTTCCTAATTACTGAGACACGCTGCCCAGGATGGTCAGAACACGTGTGTTATTCTGGCTTCAAGCACTCTCCGAACCCCCATGCCTTCCTTTTGCAGCCTCCCTGTGCTCTCCCCGTTCAGCACAAAGAGGGAGCACACACTTCCAGCCAAATAGCTTGGGAGTATTTGACTTACAGTCTTAACTGCCATAGTCATTTGGCTTTAACTCATTAAATGCCAGCCCTTGGAGGCAGCTGGAGATATGATAAGGGGCATGTATGATCAGGGTTGCGTGTATGTGTAGCTCACAGTAGGTTAATAACTGAGACTCAATCCTCCCCCACTGCACACTTTCTAATAATTTGCTCAGGGCCTCTGCCAGCCAGTGAAATTCAGGGAACAAATTGTCATCCTTCATGTGCATGTTAAAGAATGGTGGTTGCCTGGGTCTCAGACTGTCACGCAGAAGTGCGAGTTCTCTGAGTCAAAAAGGGAAAAAAAAAAAAAAACCAATGTATGTCCTGCCCCACATTTGTAAGCTCATTTTTTTCCTCTCCTCGGCCCTGACTGCAGCCCTTTCTGCTGCCGAGCAGGGGAGCGAATGTCTCCGTGTAGAGACATTTTCTGAAATCCGATTCTGGAGAGCCGAGGAGTATTGCAGCAGGAATGCATTACCGGGATACCTAGAAGGTGGTTAACCGCTTGAGTGCTGCCGCCTGCACTGGGGAGAGAGGGAGGAACGGCACATCTAATACGTCTTTCCCTCCACGAAGCTTAGCCAGGGTGGGATTTTACAGGGATGCTGCCATGTATCTCTGTAGGGGGCAGGGAATGCACTTCGCAGGGTGAAACGTGGGTGATAAAGGTAAGGCCAGAGTTAGCAGCAGGTATTGATCCTGAACGAGGTTCGCAGGGGCTGGGATAATTTCCCACTTATATAGAGTTTGAGAGGTCTGTAAATATTCTATCACAGACTTCGGTATCAGATAGAAATATATTCGTGTAGGTGCCTTTTCAATATCCTCTAAAAATGTGGAGATTTATTTTACTCTTGTAGATTACCAGTACCCTTTAATGAATCCATAATAAAACCAAATCCGGTCATCTTTATTATTCTTTTGGCCAGTCTTGCCTTAAAGTTCATATTGACCTATTTAAGCAAGGCAGGTGGTAAAATTCTTTGATGGGACTTCTCTTTATCTCCTTTACTGTAATTCCGTATTTACATAGAAAACAAAACTGAAATACCTTCCTGAAACTCAGGGTGAGGTCTGAGGCATAAATGCTGTAGGTTGGTGAAGAGGACAGCAGTGAATTCAGCTGGGGCGTGACAGCCACTGGCAGGTGATGGCCTGGCTCTGACGGGCATCAGGAGAGCTGGCAGGGATCGTGAGCTCATCCTTGGCTCTTGCGGCAGACAGATCCGTTTGCTTATTTTTTTTAAAGGTTATGGTTAGCATGAATGGAAAAATGGTTCAGATGCATGCATCTCGTAAACGAATCATGTATTTATTTATTCAAGGAATACTTATTGAGTGCCTACTATATGCCCGGCACTGATACAGGTATTGGCACTATATTGACGAACAAGATAGGTAAGGGCTGTGTTCTCATGGAGCTTACATTCTGCTTGCTGAAATATACATACTTTGAAAGTAGATAAAGAATATGTTCTAAAAAAAAAAAAAAAACCCCAGTGCATTTTTATTTCCTCACTTCACACATTTGCTTCTTCCTATTTAAAATGTGTGCCGAAACACTCCTTATATTCTTTGAAGGTAAAAAAAATATATATAACTGCAGGGTGAACTACAGAATTTCAGTGACTGTGAGAAGAAGTACTTCAAGACCTAAATTGGGAACAGGGTGGATGTAAAACGGTTTACAAATAATTAGCAGATTAGGATGCTTTTTAGCTCGTGCATCCATTCATAAAAGTGAGCAAAATGCGTCTGGAGCAACTGACACCGGGTTCAAGGTTGCCCATGTCCTCTGCAGGAGGTCATGATCCCTAAACACGACCGTTTCTTGTTCTCACAGCATGGCTTCGGGAAAACCAAACGGTCTCTGCCCTCAGAGTCCTGACCTTGTGAATTAGGAGGAGCGAGAGGAGATGGCTCCCAATTAGGTTTAAAAACTTGTAAGGATTTTAACTCTATCCGTAGAATTTACCGTTAAACAATGGAACAGACTTGAAATAGAATAAATAGGTAATTGCCTCATTTGCTTATTCAAATGTAGCTCTAGGCTCAAAGAATGACTCCCTGTATCTAATGATTTATTTGGGGAAAAAAACCCATAATTTAAAACACTGAATCGAAACCCATCATTTAAGCTATGCTATATCTTTGCTTACTGTAAGGACGGTACATTTTTTCAGGTATTTGGGAGGCAGGGCCGTGGGCATCTCTCCTAGCCAGGTGCCGTAGTTTTACCGTCTCCACTTTGGACTTTTACTTGGAGAAGAAAAACTCCAGGGCCAAAGATAGGACCTAGTCCCTTCCCTTCCCTATTACGTTGGTTCTGACGTTCGTCCCCCTCTGTTTTTCTCCCAAAAAGATAATGATGTTCATCATCTCCTTGTTCACAGTTACCTTTAATGAACGAATAATCACAAAGTACCAGGTTTCCCTGTCTTGCCGGGCTCCCTGATTACAAGGAATCTTCCAACATTTCCAAAAGCGATGTTGAAATTTTCCTTTGGAAGGTGTCAGAAAATCCAGATACTCTCTTGCTTTTGAGAGTTCTGAATTCTTTTAAGAAAAGAGGCTACTGTTTCCCTAAAGACACATTTTCTATTTCTAGACTGACTTACAACTCCTTGTTAGATAATACACCAGTCACAGTAAATAGGGAGCACACCAAGAGGGAAAATGTTATTGTGTCTCTGGAGGGTTCTCTCTCCCTCCCTCTTCCTTCCTCTCCATCTCTTCCCCCCTCTTCCTCTTTCCCTCCCTCCCTGTCTCTAAAAGATTGCCTCAATATTTGGGTATTTATTATGCATGAGCATTTTTCTGCCTCTTACATGACTGTTGATTTTCTTGGTTACTGCAAGAGTATTAAAAATTATAAATAGATTTTGAAATAAAGGGAGTTGGTTATGTTAGAGTTTTTCAGAAACTGCTCAGGCTGAATTTTTTTTTTTTTTCAGGATACCAAGATAAATGTATAAGGAAATAATCATTTGCAGGAAATTATTATGGTAGACAACTTTTAGGACTTTTTTGGTTTTCAGCTTGAAGCAGAACATTTTTTTTCACTCGATGAAAGCGTGCTTTTTATCACAGCAAATTCTTTCCTTCTCTACTAGGTGTGGGGCAGGGTGTCATATGAAATCTGGGTACCCCATTAAAGTCTATTAACCTGAGGCCGTGGACAATACTCAGAAGCTTAGGTTATATCTTGAGAATTTAGTACCTCCAAGTTTTAATTCCTCTCTTACATTGTTATTTGGCCTTGAAGAAAAATTTTCATCTTGGTTCATAGTGCTAGGTGACTTGTTTCCTTTTTTTTTCTTTACTAGAAAATTAAAAAAAAATCAAATATGGGAACTGTCTGTAGAAATTATGTGCATTAGGAATGCATTTCATGGCATCCTATTAGTAACTCTATTTTACTTTTTAACCTTTTTTATTCTTTCTGACACTCTTTTCCTGTTGAATTGTGTATTTTCACATGTACGATCTCAAATAATTTAAGAAGGAAATTAGATTATAAATAAGTATATAAAAATTACAGTTACATTTGTTGATTATTTACTAGGTGTTAACATTTGCATTTAGGCACTTTACTACACTATTACACATGGTATTAAAAACGACCCCATGGGCTATGGGGGAACATCAAAGGAATGGTCGAGGGAACTCAGGGTTGAGGGATGAACCTGAAGACAAGGTAGAATTTCAGCTGCATCTTGAACTGTTTGTAGACGTTACCAAGACAGTACATGGTTGTGTTCTAAGGAAGGAAATAGCGTGAGGGAGAGGAGAGTACAAAGGTGGGAAAGGGCATGAATTGTGCAGAGACAAGAGGCAGACAGAACCTTCCATGACTTTCCATCACACGGCGCGTTCATTCCAAATACCAAAGCCGTCAGCGAGCGGGTCTGAAACAGAATTTCTGCTTTGTTGCCCATCCCAGCTCTCTACTTGCCCCGTTGCTTCTGCCACTGGGATTGTTTGATGTTCTCTAAACATCCCACGTACCTTCACCCCCATGCTATTGCCTTATCAAAGAAAACCCTCTTGTGCAGGGCAGCTGGAACCTTCTTACACGGCTGAAGGCAATGTCAAATGGCATAACCATTTTGGAAAGTTGGCAGTTTCTTAAAGTTAATAACATAGAGCTACCATATGACCCAGACGTTTCATTAAGTATTTACCCAAGAAAAATGGAAACATATGTCCCTATAAAGACTGACACATGAATGCCCACAGAAGCTTTATTTGTAATTTCCAACTGCTGGAAACAATCCAAATGTCCATCAACAGCTGAATGGATACACACAAATGTGGTATATCCAGACAGCAGAATACTACTCAGCAATAGCAGGGAACAAGCTATCAATGCACACTGCACCATGGATGAATCTTAAAATAATTATGGTGAAAGAAGCCAGACCAAAAAAAAAAATAGTATATAATGAATGATTTTTTTAATATAAAATGTTAGAAAAGGCAAACTAACCTACAGTGACAGGAAGCAGATCAGCTGTAGCCTGGGGATAGGGGGTGCAGGAGAATGAGGTTCCGAAGGGGCAGGAGGGAACACGGGAGGTGGTGGGTGTGTTCATTCTCTGACTGTGATTACGGTTTCACAGGTGTCAAAACTTACCAAATTTTACACTTTGAATGTGTGCAGTTTATTATACTTCAGGTGTACTTCAATAAAGCTGTAAAGAAAAAAACCCCATGATGCAATGTATCAGCTAAGAATGCATTCAGCTGCAAGGAGCTGCATGGTCAATGAATAGCTACCTAAATAAAGAGGGGAGTGTTTATCTTACCCATAACATGAAGTCTAGAAAAAGCAGCAGTTGGCATTGATTTGAGAACCTAATTGGCAATAGAACTGGCATCAGGGAGATTCATGTGCTCTTTCCTTCATGTGCTTAAGATGATTGTAGTTGCTCAGGACATTACGCCCGTATTTAGCAAAGCCATGTGATGAAAAGGTTAGACCAGTCATGTTTTTTGTTTTTAGCAGGAAGCAAAGCTTCTGAAAACCTCAGCCAACTTCTGCTTACATCTCATGGCCAGAACTGTGTCTCATAGCCCCTCCTAGATATAAAAAAATGGATATTGAGGGAAAGAGAAATGGTTTAACAATGAGGTCAAACAGGGAGAAAATGCGTAAGGATAGAGCTGACCTAAACAGCTCTCTCAGTCAGCTTAATCTATTTGACATTCATGGAATATACCATACAACGAGAGCAGAATACACACTTTTTCAAACCCACAAGGATTATTTATCAAGATGGACCCCACTGGACCATAAAACATACCTTAACAAACTTAAAATAACAGAAATTACATAAAGTGCATTTTCCAACCACATGGAATGAAACCAAATATTATTAACAGAAAGATATCTGGAAAATTCCAAAATATTTGGAGAGTAAGCCATACACTTCTAAATAACACATAGATTCAATAAGAACTATCAGGAGATGTCAAAAAATATTTTGAGCTAAATGTGAAAATAGAACTTGTCAAAATTTATATGATACAGTGAAAGGGGTGTTTAGAGGTCACGTATAGCGTGACATGCATGTGTTACAAAAGAAGAAAGCTCTGCAATCAATATCAACCTAAATTTCACCTTAGGATGCTAGAAAAAGAAGAGCAAACCAAACCCAAACAAGAATAATGAAAGAAATAATGAAGATTAGAGAAAAGTTAAAAAATTAAATTAGGAACCAACGGAAGGAGCTCCCAACGGGCAAAGCTGGAACAATTTGAATAAAAAATATAATAGTATTAGATGACAACCCGAAATACAAAATAAATATACATAGATTTATAATAATTAAATGATGGATTAAATAAAAAATGGCACAAATAGACAACGTACTGTGCAGAACAGTTTCAAGTAATTTGTGTACATGCTCCATTCTCAAGGTAGTAGAGTAATATTCCCCGTTCCTTAACTGAGGGCTGAACACAGAGACTTCTTTCTGAATCCCACAGTATGGAAAAGGGGAAAAAGAACTTTCCAGTGGAGAAAACTGACAAACACAGCCTTGGCCAGGTGATCACAGTTACCATCTACAGTAATAACTCACATTAATAGTATATACCCTTGATGTGCTATAACAAAATTGTCACTTTACCTCTGTGGTCGCCCTCCTAAAAACCCGTAACACCAGAGTAATTATGAGAAAAACATCTGAAAAATCTTAATTGATAGATATCCTACAAAATACCCAAACAGCTACTTCTCAGAATTGTCGAGGTTATCCAAAACAGGAAAAGTCTTGAGAAATTGTCACAGCTAAGAAGAGCTTAAGGAGATAGAATGACTGAATGTAACATGGTAGCCTAGGTGAGATCCTGGAATAGACAAAGAACACTAGATACTAAATAAGAATACCTTAGTAAAGTTTAGAGTGTAGTCAATAAATTATTCTTCAATTTTGACATATGTATCATATTAACATATTAGTGATAAGGGAAGCAGTGAGGGATATATGGGAACTCTTTTACTATCTTCATAATTTTTTGGGGGTCTAAACTGTTAAACTTTTTTATTTCAAGGTATTATGGGGGTACAAATGGTTTTGGTTACAAGGATTGCTGTCGTAATGCTTGAGTCAGTGTTGTGAGTGTGTCCACCACCCAGATAGTGTTCATTGTACCCGTTGGATAGGTTTTCACCCATGTCCCCCTCCCCGCTTCCCCCTGACTGATTTCCACTGAGTTATACTTCTCTGTGTGCACGTGTGTGCTCGTCTGTTAGTTCTAGTTTAATACTGAGTACACGTGGCGTTTGTTTTTCCCATTCTTGCAATACTTCACTTAGGAGAATGGTCTCTAATTCCATCCAGATTGTTGCAAAAGGCATTAAGCCATCCATCTTCACGGCTGAGTAGTATTCCATGGGGTACATGTGCCACACTTCGTTAACCCACTCATGAATTGATGGGCGTTTGGGTTGATTCCTCATCTTTGCAGTAGTGAATTGTGCTGCAATAAACATTTGAGTGCAGGTGTCTTTTTGAACTTAACTGTAAGGAAGCATCAGCCAAACCCAAATTGAGAGAGGTTCTAAAATATCTAGTTAGTACAGTAGTCCCGCCTTACCCACAGTTTTGCTTTCTATGGTTTCAGTTACCCGTGGTTAACCGTGGTCCAAAAGTATTACAGTATTTCCAAAGAGAAAGAGACCACATTCACATGACTTTTATTATAGTGTATTGTTATGATTGTTTTTTTATTAGTTATTGTTGTTAATCTCTCACCGTGCCTAATTTATAAATTAAACTTTATCATAGGTCTGTACGTATGGGAAAAAACATAGTATCTATAATGTTTGATACTATTCTTGTCTTCAGGTATCCACTGGGGGGCTTCGAATGCACCCCCTGGATTAGAGGGGACAACTGTACTTTTAAAAATATCGAGGTCAAAAAACAAACAAAGACTGAGAAAACTGTTACAGGTTAAATGATACTACAGAGACATGACAGCTAATTGCAATGCATTATCCTAGATTGGATCTAGGTCTGAAAAAAACAGCTATTAAATATATTATTGTAATAAATGATGAAATTTGTGTATGGACTATGAATTAGATAATAGTATTGTATGTTAAGTGTTCTAATTTGGATAGTTGAACTGTGGTTATCTAAGAGAATGCCCTTGTTTTGGGGAAACACACACTGAAATGTTTTTGAGATAAAGATGTACAATGTCTTTGATCTGTTCTCAAATAGACCCAAAACATTCTCCATATTTCTGTCTCTTACTCTCTCATTCTATCTATCAATCATCAATCATCTATTGAGAGAATGATACCGTGAATGGTGGTAAATAATAGTAAGTCTGCATGAAGGATATACGGTAGTTCCTTGTGCCATTCTCACAATTCTTCTGTAATTTTTAAATAAGACTAAAAGTCACGAAACAAGTTCTGTGTATCTGGTACTCAGCACGTGGTCCTCACAGCACAGGTATTGACATCACCTGTGAGCTCCTTAGAGAGGCTCAGTGTCATGCCCCACCCCTGATCTACTCTGTTAGGATCTGCATTATAACTACATCTCCAGGTAATTTTAGCATACAAGAGAAACTAAGCAGCCTCTCTTTGGGACTTTGTGTGAAAGTATTCAGCACTATCTGCGGGTGCTATAGAAATTGAGGATAGCTGGTCATTTACCTTTTTTTTTGAGACAGGGTCTCTCTCTGTTGCCCAGGCTGGGGTGCAGTGGTGTCATCATAGCTCACTGCAGCCTCAAACTCCTGGACTGAAGCAATCCTCCTGCCTCAGCCTCCTGAATAGCTAGGACTACAGGTGCATGACAAATGCCTGGGTAATTTTTCTGTTGTTTTTTTTTTTTTTTTCCCCTGGTAGAGGAGGAGTCTTGCTATATTGCTCAAGCTTGTCTTGAACTCCTGGCCTCAAGTGATTTTCCCGCCTCGGCCTCCCAAAGTACTAGGATTACAGGCACGAAACACGGTACCTGGCCCATTTACCCTTTTGGATCACCAGGTTGGGCCCGAGAGTGTGTGGCCTCTCCTTCCCAGTTGTCTCCGTAACCCGTGTTCCTCTCCAGTGTGCACGGCGCAATGACACATGCAGAAACTTTCCGTTCAGTGAAATCTGCTTAAATGTGTCCTCCCTTTATTCTACGTGTTCCCATTCAAGTCTCAGTTTGCCTCTTATCTCACCTGTGAGCACTTTTTCAAACTCCTTGGACATCCTTAAACTTCTGTAACACTGTGAGTCTTAAGAAACAATTTGATCTTTTACTTTTGACTGTATGCTATTTTATGCCTTTCTTTGTGAGTTCCAAATAGGTTGTGTGTTTCCTGCAGTTACGGACCAGGTTTCATGGACTAGAATCTGTCCTTCAGGTTCTCTGTTACAATTCTCTCCGAAGGATAGTGTTTTCTCTCTAGAATGTGTGGAAGAGAATTCTTGAGAAAAGAGAGAAAAAAAAAATTAGAACTCTTGTTATTTATCAAAAACTGGAAGAAAAGCAATGTATCGTATTAATATTTGATAAATTGTTAGAATATATAATTTATAGTTTTATAAAACATATACTGAAGATGCAAGCTCAAAACTTCTCATTTATATGGGTATGTAATATAAAAAGTTTGGAGACCATGGCTTTAGAGGGCTACAGAAGATATCCATTAAATTCTTTTTATTACATTTAGTAACGAAGGAAAAACTGAGGGAGGAGGAAATGACAGTCAGTGTTTGACCTAAGAATCCTCATTCGAGATGTGCGAGCAGGGCTCAGAGAACAGCCCGTTTCTTACTGGCTTACGGTGATGCGGACGGCTCTTCAGTGACGTTGTGCCAGGATTACCGTAAGAAATCAGTATTCAGATTTCTGCTTTGTATCAGTGGTTCCTCATCCAGTTGATGCAGCGGTCATTCCAGGACAACCTGACATCAAATTAAATAAACTCAGAGATTTTATGGTTGTAGGAAAGATAATAATAACTTATTTTTCTGTAAAATCTCTAATCTCGTTTCATATTCAATTTTTAAAAAAATGTTAGCTCTTAAAAGTAGTATGTTTGATATAAAATCCTGTGAAATCTTATTTGATGAAGGCCTGATCTATATAGCTCCTTACTGACTAAGAGATATAAAGCAAAACTTCTAAGGTGGCATTCCTAAAATCTAACGACCCTCTGTTGGAAGAGATGGAAGCAGCTAATCTCAGCAATTATCTTTGAAATATTTGATGCTTTATCACTTTCAAGACACAAAGTAACTGATGCTAGTTCTAATTTTGAGGTGGAAATCTGATTTGGGACATCAATAAATCATGTTATTTGCCTATGAACAGGTGCTTTCAAAGAGTTTGAAAACTAGTTCTTTTAAGTAAACGTTATAAATCAAAAACACCTATTTTAGGCTATTATGACCACATTCACACCCACTGTTGTTTGTTAGTGCACTTTGCAAACTTTAAAGTTAAAATTAAATCAATAATTTAAAAAGTGGTATCTAGAGATCCTAGTGTCTCATATGTAAGTTTTGCCTCGTCAGCTGTAGCCCAAACTGAAAGTCCTACCTTGCTTTTTGGTTAGAGCTCTATAATCACTTTTGTATTATTTGTACATGTTCCCGTAGTGAACACCGTAGGAACTTACAACACAACGGCATGGTAAGTGTTTGCATATCTAAACATATCTAAGTGCTGGCCTTACAGCTGTGAGCCACCACGTCCAGCCTACATTTTTCTAAACATATCGAAACATAGAAAAGGTACAGTAAAAATACAGTATAAAAGATAAAAAATGGGATGTCTAGACAGGGTGCTTACCATGAGTGGAGCCTGCAGGCCTGGAAGGTTTTCTCGGCGGGCGGGCGGCGGGCGAGCGAGAAGGCCCAGGACGGTACCCAGCACCACTGTAGACTTTGTAAACACTGGGCACTCAGGGTATCCTAAATTTATATTAAACAATTTGCTCTTCAATAATAAATTAACCTTAGCTTATGGTTACTTTTCTATTTTATAAACTTTTTAATCTTTTTCACTTTTTGACGTTTTTTTGTAATAACATTTGGCTTAAAACACACAAAATATTTTCTTTCTTTATGTCCTTATTTTATAAGCATTTTCTATTTTTAATGTCTTCTTTACTTTTTAAATGTTTTTTCTTAAAAGCTAAGACCTACACACACACATTAGCCTTGGTCTACACAAGGTCAGGGTGTCAGTATGACTGTTCTCCCCCACCCCTCGTCCCACTGGAAGGTCTTCAGGGACAGTGACACTCAGGGGGCTGTCACTTCCTGTGATGACAACGCTGCCTTCTGGGATACCTCCTGAAGAACCTGCCCTGAGGCTGTTTTGCAGTTCACTTTCTTTCACACAGGTAGAAGTGCACTCTAAAATAATGACAAAGAGCAGAGTACAGTAAATGCATAAACTAGTAACACAGTTATTGTCGTTATCAAGTATTATGTACTGCACATGATCGTATGTGCTGTGCTTTTACACGACTGGCAGCAGAGTGGGTCTGTGTGCACCAGCACCACCACCACCATGCGAGTAGTGGGTTGTGCTGCGATGTTATGATGTCTGACACGTCACCAGGCCATAGGGATCTTTCCGCTCCATCATAATCTCAAGGGACGGTTGTATACGCAGCTCATCATCGACTGAGATGTCGTTGTGTGGTGCGGGATTGTGCGTGTAAAGTGCACACATATTTTTGTAATGGATAGACGGGAGCGTTATTCCTGTGGAGTGTCATTGAGTATAGACATGCCAAATTAAAAAAATCTCTTTTGTTATGTCAACTTATTAAGATCATTAAGTTTTGGAAACTTAGGATGGTTTATTTTTTTGTTTGTTTTAGAGACTAATACTTCATTTTTAGGGGACCTGTTGCATTCTGTTGGTAACTGTCAAAAATGCTCGAGAGGACTTAAAACTTTGGATTCATTTTTGCACCTGTTGGATAAATTAGGGTAATTTGCTGGGTCAGTCTGTCTTTCAGATACAACTGAGCAGTTGGTAAATGGGACCCCAGTGGTCACAGATGCTGAACTAGCAGAGTTCTGATTTCTCTTCACACGGTAGAGTTATCCACACTCCAAAACTGTAATATAATTATCTGGGTAATTTATCAATCCAACAAATATTTGTCAAGCAGTAACTCTGTTAGCAACTGCATAATAATTTCTGTGTTTTGGATATATGTTTTATTACCTCCTTTTCCAGCTTAAAAATACTTCTTTAATATTTTTCTTTTAAAGACTTTAATAACCCACTCAAAAATTACCAAAGCTAACATCCTCGCCAACCCTCTTTTTACCCTCATACATCAATACTTTTCCTTGGGAGTCCTGTTTGCCTTGTCAAGCCCACATATTCCCCTCCTTGCTACAGAATATATCTTTTTCACATCTGTTCTTGTGCCATTAAAAAGAAAAAATCAGCACGCATTTATTGATCTGTATGCTAAATACTATACTTGTGTGTGTGGTATTCGTATGTTTATATTTCGTATAATGTGGAGGTAGAATGGGAATATATAAAGATAAATAAAATATAATTGTGATCCTATACTACCTTATCTTCTGGTGGTAGAGCTGAAAATAAATAATTCCATTTAAAGACTGTGAAAAGAGTGATGACAGAGATACAACAAATACACTATGAGAGAGCATAAAGAACAAGTAGTTTTAGTGGTTAAAGAGGAAAATTAATTGGTGTAGAAGCGTTTAAATATTTGAATGGCAACTACATGCAAAATGCTTTATCTCCGAACCGATGAGAGCTACAAATGAGGTGGTATCTCCTCATCCTCCTTTCTAAATCACTCTCCTCGAAACCAAGTTTGATTCTCTGGATTCCCAAGAGTTGTTGCCCTGTCTCCTGATATCCCTTTGCTGTCAGGTGTCTGGAAAGAGGAGTTGGATCAGTTTATCCTCCGTGTAGGTGACGTGCTGGTCCCATTGCTCAGCCAGGCCGGGCTCCTGACCCTGCGGCCCAGATCGACTGGAAGTGGTGTCCACCCGGATGCCCACGGGCAAATTTAATGTCACACGGCGTGGTAGACCTTCATCTTGGTTACCAACATCCACCCAGTTTCTCACCTTTGACATTCTCCTGTCTTGTCTGCGATGAACGGCTTTCAGTTCTGCCTCCATAACATGCCTCCCTTCTCTTTCCTGCGTTCCACTCCCACCCACAGAGCCCTGGTTCCCGCTCTGGTCACCTCCCTCCCAGATTCTCCCAGAGCCTCTGACCAGTCTCTGTACCTCATGTGTGTTCAAACCCTCTTACATCCTGCCTGAGGCAGCTATGAAAGGTCTTCTACCCCCACCCTGTTCAGCACATGTCCCTTCTGCTTAAAATGCTGTCCTTCAACAGCTCTCTTTGCCTCTAAGATAAAGTTCAAACCCCTCTGCGTGACTATAGAGCATTTCGTGATCTGGCACCTGTCTGTCTCCCAGACTCATCTCCCATCCCCCCCTTTCTCCAAGCCTGAACTCCAAGCAGCGGCAAGTGCAAGAGGAGGCCCTTCCCTTAGGTCTTGTCCTCAAAATGCAGGCTTGCCCTTCAGTTCTTACATTCAAATAGCATATACTTTCATAAGCCTTCTCTTTTAAATAATAGTTACTTTGACTTCTTGAGGTATTAAAATGCGATATTCATGAAATAAAACTAATACACTCTACAGTTTGCTAAAGACTCTAGTATTTTATTGTAGTCTTGTGGTCACTACTGATGTACATATGCAGATAGAATGTCCACATTTGGGGAAGGAGGTTCTCTTAGTAGGTCATCATTGCTGTGACTTAGGAGTGGTTTTCCAACTACGGCTATTCTGACTTTGACTATCTTCATTATACGTTTTAGTACTTATGTAGGTAATTTTGTTTGATCTTCCTAGAATATATCTAATTCAGTAGTATTTTTGGCCTGTGACTTTTCAAAGGCCAATGTCTAAGAGAGTTTAGATTGCAGTTCAGGTATGAAACATTTATATTTTGTATTGCTAAAGCAAATATATACATAGTCTATTCAAAATGTATTTATACAATGCTGCTCATCAAGATACACTATTTGTGAATGTGTGCTATTTAACTGATTTTCTATGTGGTAAAATATCTACACGTCATGTTACAGACAAAAGACTCATCTTCCTAGTATATAAAGAACTCTCAGAAATTGATAAAAAGCAAAAAGATCAATTACTCTGTTAGAAAATGGACAATGGATATGAACAAACTATTTACAGATAAGGAGTATGAGTGGCTCATAAACATGAAGACATATAAATTCAAACTGAACTCAAACATTATGACTCATTAATTTTGTAAAATTTCAAATGCTCCGTAACATATTCTGCTGTTGAAACCTTGTTACATGCATGTGTTGAATGTAAATTGGTGTAACGTGTATGAACGGCAACTTGGTTATAATTTTTTTTTCTTTTGAGACAAAGTCTCACTCTGTTGCCCAGGTTGGAGTGCAGTGGTGCAATCATAGCTCACTCCAGCCTCTACCTCCTGGGTTTGAGTGATCCTCCTGCCTCAGCCTCCTGAGTAGGTAGGACTGCAGGTATGCACCACCATGCCCAGCTAATTTTCAACATTTTTTTTGTAGAGACAGGGTCTTGCTATGTTGCCCAGCCTGATCTTGAACCCCTGGCATCAAGCAATCCTCCCGCCTCATCCTCCCAAAGTGCTGGGATTACAGGCATGAGCCACCATGCCCAGCTGGTTATAAATATTAACATAACAAATTACTTACACATTTTGATCTAGCAATTCACTTGGAAACTTATTCTAGACACATTTATACATTTTGGAAATAATCTATATATAAAGCCATTAATAGAAGTGTAGACTTTCACTGTATTGATTTACATTTTAAAAATTTAGCAATTTTTAAAGAAATTATAAATTTCATGAATATGCTATCCATTGAAATAAATTACAGTATCGTGTCCTTTTCCATGCATTACATCAAGCAGCTCACGTCTATTACAAGTGTTATTTACCTTGATTACATGATTAAGTTAGTGTGTGTCAAATTTCTGTAATGTAGTTATTTTTTCACACAGTAGTTAATAGTCTCTAGGAGGGGTACTTTGAGAGAGTAGCACATTCTATTCCTCCTCACATTTTGCCCACTAATTTTAACATCTATCAGTTTATCTTGTTTACAACAATTGTTTGGTGCAATTATATAGTGTTTGCCTAATGTTGATTCTTTATTTCTCTCTTCTGATTCATTAAGTGGAATTTTATAGCATGAGCCATTCCTTCTCCCGTTTGTTTATTTACTCAAGTATTTATATCAGGATAGATTTATGAATACTTTATAGGTTAAAATCCAATGCCATTATTATTTGTTGCTCCAATCGACTCAACTCTGGTCATTAGGACCATTCTGGCATGAGGTCATCGGTCCGACCGTCTCCTGTGTTCTTTCATAAAGCTCCCACCTGGTTTTTGAGCATTTTCTTACTTTCCTACAGCGCCAGATGGTCCAGGCTTAGCTTGTATTTTCCCTGTCCCAGCCCCGGGAGCAGCCACTTGTCAGCGCATCCCTGGTATCACCTTTATGGCATTTGTACCAGAAATACAGAGTGTCACTCTAGGCATGAGGAAACGACGACAAGCCAGACTCTGTCTTAAAAAAAAAAAAAAAAAAAAAAAACATCATACAAGTGCTTGTTCAGCATTCTGAAGAAAATAAAAATCAGAAAATCCAATGGGCAAAATTAAGATTGCAGTTCTTTAGGTATTGTCGGTCTATCAAAAAAAATAAAGCTGGAAATAAGACTAAAATATAGCATTAGGTTGTAAAAAGTCAGCGTACCTAGGTGTCGTACTTACATGTTCATATACATAGCAAAATGGAAATTTGGGGAATGAAGAGCTGCTTTGGATGTGTGAAGTTTAACACCGAATACACAGTGGACATCCCGTCAGTGTGGAACAAGCGTGATAACAGCTGGAGATATTTCACGTGGTGCATTTTTTTCTCTTTTCCTGTTGGTGTTCTCAAGCTTTGCTTAGAATACTTGCTCGAATGAATGTTCTACCTTAATTTCCAGAACTGTGAATTTAATGTCTGTGAAAACATCCTGATATTTAAACATCTGAACCTCATTTCAAGTGTTTTTGGATGGTTATTCATTTTTCCCTTTGCAACAAAGTAATTTGTTATTTTTTAAAGTTATTGTCATTTGAAGATTTATGTCTAAATGATAGAAGCAAATCAAGATATTGGTGCTGTTTTTCTCTGCGTGATTTTAAGGTTTCTTTCTATAATTATTTAAAGAATATGCTAAGTCATTCCTTCTTTTTCTAACATCAGGGACAAAATTCTTTTATGACAGATTTCACTAGTTTTTCAATGGTCTCTCTTTCTCCCTCATTTTCATTGAGCACAAGAAGTATAGATTGTTTGAGTTGGATTCGTGTCTGTAACACAGTAACACTTAAGGTATTAGAGAAAAATTTCCGTATATGTAGAGTTTATACATGTAACTTAAAGAAATGTGGTTCCTTACGTAGGTGAAAGTGATTGAAAGTTCACAGGCCGTAGCAAAAATGTTGGATGTTGCAAAAAAAGAAGAAAAATTTTACAGTGTGTTTGGAGAAAACAGTGGTCAAATAGTAGTGCTGTCTGCTGATTGCACACAACCAAGTTTAATTCACTTAAAAATGGTTGTGACTTCAGGGGTCATTGATATGCCGTTGATCCCCAACCTTTCTTTCCAATCCAACTCATTTTGCTACACTCCCATTTAATCACATGCTTTCTGGACATTTCCATTTGGATATTCTAGAGAGAGCTGAATTTAAAAAGTACCAAACGTGTACTTGTCATTTTATCATCCCATTTCCAAACCACCTTCACCTGGGCTCCTATCTTGTTGAATGACACTGGCATCTACTTAGCTATTCAAGGCAAAAATGTATTAATTTTCCCTTCTTTCATCCTCATTGCCTATCTCCCAAGATCATCATTTCTTGGTTTTTCTACCTACAAAATATTTCTTAAATGCTGTTGTTCTTCTATCCGTTTTTATGTTTAATTCTCTTATCCAATAGGACACTGATTTCTTTCACTTAAAATACCACAATTATTTTTACTTAAACGCTACCAGTAGTGTCCCTAACTTTATTGTGAGTTTCTTTCTCCTCTCTGATGCCAAAGTGATTTTCCTAAAATACGAGCCTGGGCCATTCCTCTGTCCTGTTTACTTCTTTAACAGAATCTCTATCTTCTCTCATCAGTACACAAGATTCTAGCCTTCCCGACCTGTTTTTGGTTTGCTGACTATACCACACCCTCACTCAGCTCGAGGCCCATGAGCTTATGGCCCCTTTGCCTGAGAAACACTCTCTTTGTTTCTCTGTCTTCGCAATGCTTTGGCCGGCTGCTTCCAAGTTGAGTCCTTGGGGTAGATTTCTTCAGTTTCACAAGGTTAAATATTTCACCTACGAGCTTGCAGAGCACTCTGCTCCTCCTCTCTCCTTATATTCTGAATTGAAATTGCTCATTTTGATTTACGTTTGCCTCGTAGGTTATAAACGTTGTGAGCATGGACATCACGTCTACCTTCTTTATCCTGATAACCCTAACATCTGCAAGAATTTCTAGACCTGGCAGGTAAGAATAAATTCTTGTCAAATGAATGAATGATTGAAAGTGCTCTGATTTAACCTCTTCAGTTTCATAAGGGGACATTGACCCTGTCCCATGCTCGGTTGATTACGAGATAACATAAGTCTTTCCATAATTGGTGCGGAGAAGATGGTTTCTTTCCCACAATCCTGACGATTCTTTCCGCGTGGAGGGTATTTCCTTTCACGTAACAACTGTGGCCTGTCTCCCTGTCGTCACATGCTTTTGAGTGGGTTATGTGACTGATAAATTCTGGAAGAACAAGTTGACTTTGCTAGCTAAGCACCTCTTCCTGTCTTTCTCTTTGGGTCAGCACTGCTTGGCTTCTCTGTGTGTTAAGGTTTACAAATGCAGGATCCCGTGTGGGAAGGGGTTAGTGCTGCCTGTGCCCAGGTGGGTGCCTGTTAAAATCCGGGTCCACAGTTAGGAACCTGCTTGCTGCGGGGTTCCTGGTTGCTGCCGCTTGCTGTGAGTCCCATTCTCCCTTATCGTACTGTTCAGTGTTAAAGGCAACACCTATATTGTCTTCCATTTACTTTTTCTTATTTTTTAACTAGTTTGGGGGGCGGGGGAAGGAAATAGAATAGTATTTATTAGCCTCACTGAATGCCAACATTGTCACACTAGCATTGGTGCACTCTAGGTGTTTCCTCCATTTATTCATTTAGGCAACAAATACTTAATAAGTGTCTACTAGATGCCCGGCAACCCCAAGCAATCGTCATTCTTCCACTTGAGCTTTAAAAACTAAAAATAGACATTGGCTAGTTCATGACTCTGTTCCCACTAGAATGCAAACTTCATGTTGAAGTTGCATGGGTGAGTATTTGGAGTTCATGCTGTTCTAAATGGGATTTCAAAGTGTGTACAGTGGAGTTGGAAAATATTCTGTATGTATTATTCATTTTAGGGCACCAATTTATATGTCCTTTCCTTTTCTCCTCTTCTTAATTCTTTTAGGTAAGTGAAATAAACTGTTCTTTAGGCTTCTAAGTGTTTCTAACATTGTAGCTCTGCCTTCAATTAATTTAATTTGTACTTAAAGGATATCTACAACTACATTTAAGCAAAAAACAGTTTCCATGGAAACATCATAGACTTTCTAAATTCAGGCTATGATGTAATCAACTAAAATGACTATCATACCCAAATTCTTGTTTATTTAATCTGTAGCATTTTTATTTAAATCTATTGTACCACACACAAATTTTCCACATCTGAATTTAAGTTGAGAGGTATAGGAGATTTTCTCATTGCTTCTATTTTAGAAATTTGTGTTTGATTTCACAGTATTATGGAATTCGCATTTCTGCTAGAGTTAAGCTATCGACAGAATGGGTTGGATTATGTAGAGTGTAACTATATGATGTTGACCTAGTTTTTACAAAATTATGGAAATTTTCTACCCATGCTGACAGCGTGTGGAAAATCACTGTAGTCAAAATATTACAGAAGAGCGAGTCTCACACACTAAGTTAATTGTTACTGTTTGACCTATTAACATATTACATTATGGGGTAGTTGAGGATCTTGCCTTTGATTTGATAAAGTATGTAATCTAATGAGATAATTTTTTCATATATATATATATATACACACACACACATTTTTGATTTAATTGCTTTTAATTTAGTAGTTTTGAATACCTATTCTGTACAGCTGTATACAATTGATGTTATTCTCTAAAGTACTGTAATTTAATAGTGGAAAACATCAAGATCTTTGCTGGGTTCAGATCAGGTATTTGTTTCAATAAATCTCACCTTTTGAGCCTATACACTCTAGGCAGAGAATTTCATACGTGGTTTTTTTTTTTTTTTTTTTTTTTTGCTCATATACAATTTTTCTTTTTTTTTGCTCACTTTTTTCCCGTTGTTCCTTACTTATGGCCTCAGTCAGAAACATAGACATGCAGGATAGAAAATTAAGAGCATTCGTTTGTGGAAAAAGTCAAGTTACATCTTAGAGGATAAAATAAAAAAGGAGAAAGAAATAAAATCATCAGATATGTTAATACTGTCCAAGCTTCCCCATGCACTGCTTGGAGGCCCCAGGAGAGCTCAAAAATGATCAAGGAATTTGTGGAGCTATAATTCAGAGGAAATGCTTTATAATAATTTTGCAAGATAGATCCAGTTCTGTTTTATTCTCCACATTTATAGAAGATTGCTCATTTTACAACACATCATATATATAACATTATTACATCTGTAAATATCTCTTCTCCTAGTCTCAAAGTTCCATAAGGATAAGAAATTTCCAGAAAGCAGTTATCAACACTGGCAACAGTATCAGAGAGATCAAAAGGGACGGCATGGACTGGGTTAGAGAAATTTGGAGATTGTTGGTGATATTTGCCAGAACAGATTCAGGGCGTGTTGGTTATATTTCCTCAATACACCGTTCTGTGTGCTCTGTGCATAGAGGATTTACTAGAAAATTAAAGGTTTGCAGAACTTGTTGGAAGATCCAAGGAGTGGAAGTTGCCACTGAGGATAAGGGGACCGTTGCCCACAAGTCAGAGAAACTGAACCTGAACTTCTCAATCTGATAAATGCAAGGGGATTGTTTTCAAAAGCTCGCCAGAAGCTGTTCTGTGTCTCGGTCCTCCGTGGGCTGCTCACGGCACCTGGGCCAGTCAGCAGGAGCAGAAGGTTGATCAGAGCTGCTCAGAAAGCCACGGTGACTCTCATCTCTCTCCTACGTCAGCTGCTTCCAGGAAATGTGAATTCTGCTCCCCTTCGGCCTAATTCTCACCTGGGTCTCTCACACAGAAAAGTTCTAACCCAGAGCCCTCTAAAGACAGGGGTTCTGGGGGATGGATTTTGCAGGCTTAGGCAGGAGGGGTCGTGGTGCTGAGCTGACAACAAGCTGTCTGGGACCAGAGCGTGAGCGAGACTGGTCACCACGGCTTAAGATGTGGGCCAGAAAATAGACTTCTTATGCAGAAGGGAAGAGGCTGATGGAGAAGGACAGATTGTCGTGTGACAAAATGAGATGACTGTTAAGGAGGCAGGGTCTCCGAAGGAGTCCGGAGAGGTTGAGAGGGAGGCGTGATCCGAGCATTTAGTCTTGGATACGAGGAAGGACGAGGTTTTCTAGGAAACTGAAAATGAGACAGCACGGTGCAAAAATAGATTAATTTACCGGGTTCAGAGTGATGAATTGAGGGAAGGTATGGGTGATGACCCCTATTTTCTCTGTGGAGTCGGAAGTCACGCTGCCTGCCGAGCGGGGATCTGGCTGGGGTTGATTTGGAGGAGAGTGGATTTGTTTGGAGTAATGAGGAGGGGAACGGGGACAAGAATTATGCGTGAACAAGTACAAGATCGCCGAGTGCAGCGAGAGCACAGAGGAGGCCAGAGCAGGGACACCAGTCTGCATAGCGCTGGGCTTTCCCCGCCTGAGCTCGGCGTCTTTGATGAATTTCTAGCTCGCTGGGGTTGCTCTTTTCTGTGACAGTCATGAGTGCCCTGTGCTTACCTTCCTGCTGGATGTTCACCCGAACACAGCAGAAATTGCCTGTGTGTGCCTGGTTTTTATCAGTCAATAGAACGAATGTCGAATGGAATGAACCAAACTGGCTGTAGCAAGAGAGACTTGATCCAGGTTTAGTAGGTTGTGGAGTCCGTGATGTAAAGACACAGAGAACCAGGGGGTCGGTGGGAAGCACCCGGAATGATGTCCCCAAAGGAAGTGAATCAGGAGTCCAGGCTGGGTAGGAAAGAAAGCAAGGCCTGGAGGGGGGCTAATCAGAAGGGCTAGAATTGAAGGGGAGAGGAGAATAAAAGTCTTGAGAGATTTAAGAACAGGCTTAGTGGGAATGAGGAAACTAGAAAAAACAACAACAGAAATTGCAGTCCAAGAGTGGATTACTGGGGATGTTTTTAGAGGTATAGCATTTATACCTGGCAGAGAAAAAGAATTCCAATTACATCCATGGAATGAGTGACGGGCACTGAAACTCAGAACATCAAAGAACTAAAGAAGATGGTATGTGGCAGCCACTAGATACTGTTGTACATGACACTACTCCGGTCTACGTCATGGTCTATGTGTTTGTGCCTCCTGGACAGAAGCGTCACACAGCCAGTGTGGCTGTCCACGGTCGTCCCGACTGGGCGTCATTCACGTGGACGTTGTGTTCACACACGACTGTGGCAGGTATGTGCATATGGCTCTTCCCGTGACACAAATGGGAATACGGGTCGCCGTAGGAAGGCTTTGTGAAGAGAGCACAAAGAGAAATGAAATCCAGCAGATACAGGGTTTACAGAGCTCAGGAATGGCACCCGGAGATACAAGGAACCTTTTGATGGACAGAAAGGAATAAATCAGGGGTGGGGAAACTTTTCATGCTGGAAGCTGCATTAATTTAGCTGTAATCAAATAGGGCCACATTCAAGAAACTTAAATTAGATATACGTAAAAATATACGTTATCTTGTAAAAATCTAACTACTATGCACTTAATAATTACAAAAAAAAAATGAAACGTTTTGTTAATTTTAAAGTTAACTAGCCTTTTAATAACTTTGTTGTGTCTGCTTTTTGTTGGAAAGCATGTGAATATCTGGTTGCAGGATGGAGGTCCGCAGTTTCAGCTGACCCTCTGGATGGGTGTCAGTCACTTGTGACCTGAAGGGCATCTTGATCTGGGTTAGATAGGAGAATGTAGATTCACAGCAATAAGTGGTTGAAAAGCAAGAAAGCATTTTTCGGGCACGTTGATGAAGGCATGGGTATTCTGCATTTTTCCGTATTTCAGTTAGATCTTTCTTAGCATCAAACAATGACTCTAAAATGTCATCTACTGAGAGCTCAATCAATTCCATCTGTAGTTCTTTAGGTGCCTTGGAGATACCAACTAGGTGAGGCCGAAATGCTAATTTGATTCTCAAAGTCAGTGAACCTCTCATTGTATTCTCCAATTAACAGCTACGTATTCTTCAGATCATTCACATATATCATCCTGCTCATCAATGGCCTTTGCTAACTGGGGAAAATGTTCATCTGAAATTTCCTTTTGAAGAAGAAGTATTTTGAAAAAAATACTTCTTTTTGAAAAAAAAAAAAGATAGCTTTTTTCAAAATGCTTGGATTTTTTTTGCCACATATCATATATAGACTTAGTTTTAACTTGCAAAGAAATATTCAAGTCATTTTGATTTGACATGATATCGCACAGAAATGCTGCATTCCTATAGAAATCTTATTTCAATAATTCACATTGCTGATTCTGTTCTTCATAAAATTTATTAATAGCTATCTGTTTTCACAGAGGTAAAATTTTGGCTAACACCCTGCGATAGCCAACACACTTTAGGATGATATGGCAAATCCACAGTGAATACCTCATTGTTCAACTTTACCATGTTACAAAACTGACAATGCCGTGTTGCATTTGTACTGATGTAGTTAACAATACTTACAACTTGTTGCAAAGTGTCACTTAAAATAATAGCTTTAGCACATAGATTTTGCTGATGCAGGATACAATGAAAAGAAATGAGACCATCTGGATCTGTTAATACTTTTCTTTATCTGTGCAATAAACCCTTCATGTTTTCCTGTCATGGAAGGTGCACTGTATGTTCATACACTCGCTAAATTTACCAAATTCAGTCCAACTTCACGACATTTGTCTCGAAAGTTGTTGAAGATATCTAATTCCCATGTTCTGTTCTCAAGATTGCCTGAAGTAAGTGACTCTCCGTAGCAAAGAAAATCTTCTGTTATGACCCAAATGAAATGTAAAACCTGTGCTGAGTCAGTTGATGCATCCAAAGTGATTGAATAATGTATATTTTCCTGTTGTATTGCACAACGTTGTTCTGTTAAGCTGAAGGCTAATTCATGCTGCTGGTCAGTTATGGTTTTCCTTGAAAGAGGCTGTTGTTTGTACTTGTAAATGTTATCGGGGTCTAAGCATCCTACAACTTTGACATGCATTCTTTCGCAATTTCTACGTCACTGAATGGCTTCCCATTTTCCCCGAGTACATAAGCTACGTCATAAGTTGCTTCAGTGGCATTATTTCCATGTCTCACTGATGCTTGAAAGAATTGTCTTTGCTTTTGCTTTTCATCTTTTATTTTCTGCAATACCTCTTGCGCCTCTCCCTCTAAGTTAAACCATTCGTGGTACTTATGAATGTTATAATGCTGATGAGCATTGAATTTCTTTAATGTTGATGTTACAGTATCAGCAAGCAAGCAAATCATCTTATCTTTAGCAGAAATGAGATAATATTGCAATTCCCAATCCTCATTTAAAAAATCTGTTTTCTTCCTTCAGCATTCTCTTGGTCTTCTTTGACATGATGGGCTGCTAAGCAGACAGAATTAAAAAATACTGTCGAGCTGTGCAGCTGTTCAAGACACACAACACACCATTGTCAAAAGCTGATATCAGACTGGTGTACTCGAAGCCCTGTAAACTCTCGCCAGCCAGCCTAGTGGTGCCAGTCAGGGAGGGGGAGTTAGCACTAAATCATGAGCAGGTATCAGCTTAGCCCTTACGGTTTACCAATGTTCTAGTTGTGCTGGTCAATCTGGGAGGATTATTTCATTGAAACTTAGTTTATTCCTTGGTATTTTAAATACGTTCATTTTCAAAATAAAATAAAAATATAAAAGATGAACAAAAATCTGTTAATAAAGATAAAAGGATTTGTTCTGTAAAATTTGGATTCAGCCAGAAGGCCACACTTAAGGGCCACAGACTCACCACCCCTGGGATAAAGGCTTTGGGACAGAGAGACCAGCAGGAACAAAGGCCTCAAAGGAAAAAGTTGCTTTGATGGTGTAAACAATACATTTTGTGCTTTTCAGAGCTGTTTAGAATATAGAATTTACCGTGATACATGTCTCGTGATGGTAGCCATGGCATCGTGATGAAAATAGTAATCCTGAGCATGGGGGTCCACCGGCCCAGGAGAATATATTCCAGTGAAGGGAAACAATTTTAGACCTAGAAGAGAAGGTCAGAGCAGGAATTTACCTACTTTTAATGGATGGACAGAAGGTGCTAATCAGAGCCAGAAATTCTCGGCTGCTTTTATAAGAAGCAAAGCTGGTTGGATTAAAAAAAAAAGAAAAGGATTCATTTTCTTTGTTACTAGAGATAATCATTTAGTCTCTTCTAAGCATTTTAGCTTCAAAACTATGAAAAGGGAAGAGAACAAAATTGGTAGATTGGACCAAGTGCTTTCTTAATTCGTTCTGTGAAATTATTCTGATATATTCATAGTGTTTACTTCAGAGAAACAATGGTTTCTTCAAACTGTTTTTATATTTACATTATACAGTATTATTTGTTAAAATCATGGTATATAATAAAATTAGTGTCATTATTTTGGTTTATGTATAAAGGGTTTGCTCTAAGGACTCCTGAAAGATTTATAAAAATATTGCAGTAATCCCTATATCATCCTGGTGTGAGAGATAAATTTTACTAAAAATTCTGTTGCCAGTAACTCTCAGAAGCAGTGAACTTTGTCACCCACATAAGAGCAATATTAGCAGAGGAAAGAGTATGGCTGGCAGAAAAGAAGAAAACATTCTTTAAGTTTCTGCCATCGTATTAGCTATGATTGGCTGCTATAATAAGTAAACCCCCATACCTCAGTGCATAAAAACAATTGGCATTTATTTTTAGCTTTTCTGAAATCCTATTGATGACAAGGGGTGAGGGGTGATGTCGGATGGAAGTGGGGAATTATATGGGCACAGAAATTTCAGACACCTTTATCATTTTTGATGTATGTCTTCCAAGATTGACCTGGACATTGTCGTATAGACCACTGATGGTAGAACTGAGAGAGAGAGAATTACGCAGGTGGTTTTTATTGGCCATTCACCTTCCATAGGCTAGCCAGAGCCGTCTTTCCTGTTTTATCTTAGTAATGCGTGAGACCGTTTGTGCATAATGATGGGGCGTAGGTACTGACAGCAGTAGATATGACTTATTCCTGTGAGATACTAGCGAATTTGTCTGTTTATGTATAAAATGTATGTATATATATTTAAAATATATACATAGACACTTTTCAACAAATGTGTGAGTGGGCTAACCTTATCAGTATTCATCGTATCAGAAGTTCAGTTTCAGTAAACAAGGAACATGTATGAGCATCCGTGGTTCCCTCAGATATCAGGAGCAACAAGAGGATTGTGCCTAGGAGGCTGTGGACAGCTCTGGCGATGTGATCTGGAGGTTCTTGCAAAGGCAGTGAGCACATTTCTGTGCACGTCTGCTGGCAACGTGGCACCTCCAGAGCCTGCATCTCTGTCGTGGAGCTCCAAGCCGCACCCGTGAGCTGATCTGGATGGTCAGCCTGCTTTGATGCTACCTGGGAATTTCACCCTATCCCAGGGCTCACGCTCTCCCTCACCTTTCTTCTTCTTGTCTTCGCTTTCTTTACTTCAGCGTGTGTGGACACCCAGTCTAGGTCCCGTATCAGTCAAGGAAACAGCACGTCTGTCTTACTTTTACTAACAACTTTCCCTCACTTTGTATTAAAGTAGTTTCTTAATGTCTGAAAGATAACTCACGTGGAAGAGGCTCTCCCCCAATCACAAAAGGTATTTTCAAAGGCTCTGGGTCTTTGCTGTAAGCCCCAGATTTTACCAGCACGGATTCTTACTTACCTGGTATGCACGGCTCCTCTCCCCTTCATGAGGAAATGGAAAATGCAGAGTGAAAAAACTTGAAGAACCACTTCAGACCTCTGTTCCCTCTACCCTTTGCGCCCCCTTTTCCTGTGCCCCCCCCCTCACCTTTTCACGTTCCTCGGTAGGGCCTCATCAGTCTCCTCCTCGTCCTCAGCCTCACCTCCCCGCCCCCGCGGACCCTCTGTCGCGCACCCCTGCAGTCTGGTTTCCTGGGAAACAGCCTTGCTAACTCCTTGAAAACTTAGTTGCCCACATTTACACAGTGACTGCCATTCCCACCTCTCATAGATTCTATATATTCTTGTCTCTAAATAAGCAAACAATTGATGAATCAAAGCAGTTTCTTCTTACTACACTCAAAACAGTAATCGTAGCTAATGGCATTTAGAATCAGCTGTAACCCTGTCTTAACACCTTTGTCTTATTACTTATACTAGAAGATCAGAAAAATAGTCATCACTTCTACTTTTTTATTTGTTTGCAAAGATAGCTTATTTTTTTTCTTCATGTCACTACTCTCCGAGGCACTTTTGTTTTGCTCGTGTTACCTAATGTCTGAGTCCATTTGTACTGTTAAAATACCCGAGACTGGGTAATTTGTAGAGAGCAGGCATTTATTTCTCACAGTCTGGAGTTTGGGAAGTCCAAGATCAAGGTGTTGGCAGGTTTTCGTCTGGTGAGGGCTGATCTCTCTGCCTCAAGATGGCACCTTGTTCCTGTGTGCTCACGTGAAGGAAAACGAAAGGGCAAAACGGGTGAATGTTGGGTGAAGCCTCTTTATAAGTCATTAATCCCATTCGTGGCGGCAAAGCTCTCCTGACTTAATCATCTTCCAAAAGCCCCACCTTCTAGTAGCATCACCTCGGTGATTAAGTTTCAACATATGAATTTTGGAAGGGACACAAAAATTCAAATCATAGCACCAATTTTTTTTTTTTACTGGATTTGTTTTCATTAAACTTTCTCCTTGTTTGTATTAATTCTAGTTTTACTGTCCTATGGGGTCTGAAGATACTCCAAGGGAACTACTTCTTTAACAAGATTATTGGGGTTTAGAGTGGATATTCAATTACATTTTGTTCATTTTGGTGCTATTATGTCAGTTAAGCTCATTCCACCTCGATAAACCGTAATTACAGAAGGTGGGAGGGGGAGTCTCTGAGATTCGTTAGCTAACATTTTGTATTATAATACATAAATTTCTTGATCCTCAATTTGTGGACAGAAACCCAGATTGCAACAGAGTCTTATGTGAGACATTCAATAAATTTAATGCAAATAAGTCCAACTGAAATCAGCCAAAACTGAAGTCATTCTGGGGGTGGGAAGAAAGCATATTTCCAAATTTGAAAGGTCAGAGATGTGATTGAAAGGCAGAACTAGTTTGCACTTTTCACCCACCTCCTCCTCAGTTTTCACCCCAATCCAGACTCTCATCCAGTCAGAAGGGAGAAATGCAAATGGCGGAAAGTTTCCCTGAGTTTCCCGCTCTGGCTTCTGGGAGAGAAGATCATGCACCCTGAGGTTATGGCCGTGTCCGTAGTGTCCCTAGGAAACGGGAGACTCCTCTGAGCATGCAGGAATTATCCCCAAAGTGCCATCAGGAATGTTCCCATAACCTTAATTTTTTTTCCAGAAGGCCCTGAGCACTATTTTTACCTAAAAATGTACATAGAGGCAAAATGATCAATTATTAATGTTTATAATGTGAGTGACTTTCTCTTCTCTGTTCACCACTTCTAGTTTTCAGTCTAATTCATTGAGCATTATATTCAATATTTACTGTGTAGATCCCGTTGTTTTGTTCTTTGTGAGGAATGAAAGATGAATATGATATGATTCCTGCCTCAAGGATCTCAGAATCCATTGGAAGAAAATGTTTATTCGTTTGTTTAGCACATATTAGTTGGAAGCAGGGATGGAAGGGACACAAGCTGATGGCTAAGAGGATGATTCATATGATATACTGATTAATTCTTACAGGGATCGTGGACATTCATGTTGCAGGGAGAATTGGGGCCTGTTTTTGAAAGGCAGGAACATTTTCAATAGGTGGGTTTTGTGGAAGAGAAAAGAGCCACGGCCGTCTGAGGAAAGCACACAGCTTTAGAAAAACACGCCTGTGGGAGGCGCCAGGTTGTGGGTAGCTGGGAAAAGTAGAACCATCAGGGTTTGGGACGGTACACGGGGCACATCGGGACTGGTTTGTGAAAGATCAGAATTGCATACTGAGAAATTTGGACTTTATTCTAGGTGCACTGTAGAGAAACTGAAAGTTTTGCATCAAAGATATATATGAAGAACATTCTTTTAGAAAGAACAAATTTGTGCTTTGATGAATTGGAAAGGCTCGAAACTGGTAACACGGCTAAATTAATTACAAGACCCTTGTAACAGTTGAGACGACCGTTGGATACCTAATCTAAATTTTACTGTTATTTCTGAATTGACTGAGGCGTAAACCTCAGAACAAAAGCAGCATCAATCAGTCTATTGTTGGAAAAAGCCACCACCTTCCTTCCCAGACACAATAAGAAGAAGAGCGAGAGAGGTCGAGGTCATTGGCCTCGCGGATTGAATAGTATTTTAGTGGGAGTTTTCCCCTCTCCTTGAAAGGTATAGGTGCTTTTTATAGAATGAAACCACTTGAGGAAAATCCCCAAGGAAATAAAGATTAGAGGCACCTGAAGAAAGACATTGCCATCTCATTTTGTAGTTGGAAGCATTTCTAAAAAAATAAGATGAAGAATGTGAATGATAATAAATATATAAGCTTAGTTAAATGGATAAAATTACTAGAAAAATATAACCGTAAAAGTGACTCAAGAAAAATGAGAATATCAAATGAATCAAACTAGTGTAGAAATTAAATCAGTATTTTAAAATCTTCTCACCCAGAAAACTGATTTTCAGGTAAATTCTACCAAACATTTAGGGATACAATAATTGTAAACACATAAAAATTCTTCTAGAAAACATAAAATGACAAAACACTTTCTACCTCATTTTATAATATATAAGCATATATACATAATTATAAATATAACATAAAATATATAATACTATATAAAAAATATATATATATAGTTGTCCCTCGGTATCCGTGGGTATTGGTTCCAGGAACTCCTGCAGATACCAAAATTTTTGGATGCTGAAGGCCCTGACATAAAATGGCTTAGTATTTGCACATAACACAGGTATATTCTCCTATATACTTTAAATCTCTCTCTAGATTATTTATAATACTGAATACAATGTAAATGCTATGTAAATAATTGTTATATTGTATTTAGGAAATAATGACAAGAAAAAGTGTATACATGTTCAGTACTGATGTAGTTTTTAATGTTTTCAGATGTTTTTGATTCCTGGTTGGTTGAACCCACAGATAGGATGGACAGCAGTACCTGATATAAACTTTAGTGCCCAAACCAGACAAGGACTAGTCTAGAGAAGTACAGTTACCTCATTCGTGAACATAGATGTTAAAATCCTATCATTAGTCCACACCCAAATGTATGAATCTCATAGCATAAGCAAAAAACTAAGTCAGAAGTTTTACAGAGCTTGATATAATTTTTGAAGGTTTGAAGACAAAAGCAAGCAGTATGTTGCTTGGAAATGCATGCATTCATTCAGGAAAAAATTGAGAACTGTGGCTACCTCTGTGAGAAAGGGAGGGAAATGCAGTCTCGGGGGCACAGGGCAGAGTTGTGGTGTTCTGGGTAACCCTCTGTCTTAAGCTGGATGGTGACTATTTGCAATTATTTTTCTAGCATCAAATAATTTTAGAGTTGGAAAGGACCTTCAAAGTAAACAAGCCTGGTTTCTTATTTTACTCAGGAAAAAACTAGGCTCAGAATTTCTAAATTCTTTACATATGGTCACACAAAATCCTCTGAGTTTCTTGCTAATGTTTTTTTCCATCCCAAAACACTGATAGAAGCTGAATGAGTTGAGTCTTCTGTTTGGATTTTTCTTTTATCCATTTAAACTGTCATTAGGCATGAAATTCTTTTGACAAACAGTAAATAACAATCCCATTACTTGGCATTCATATTTTAATATTTGTTTCCATCATTTACATTTAATATGGTTCAGAAGTTATTTTTAAATGAAATATGAATAGTTAAGTGCTCTCTATGTGTTTATCACTACGATAAGGTCTTTCTGTATATTACCAACTAATTTTATTGTATGGTTTTTATTAAATTTAGAGTCAAAGTTTATTCTTGGGAGCATTTTCCTAATTGTATTAGAATTAGTTTTAGTGATTTAATTTGCAGACACACTCAGTGGGGGTCAGGAACATTTCCTAGAAGAGTATGATGAAGAGAAGTCGTCCAGGTGAGAAATGCAATCGAAGGTGGCAGAGAGACAGGTGGGCCAGAGAACAGAGAGAGCGAGCGCCAGAGAGAGGTGGTCCTACGGGGAATTTGTACTCCGCAAATAGGAAGGCAATAGATTATCCATGTCCTAAAGCAGGGGACCTTGAACATACAGTATAGGCTAAGCTGGGGGAGATCTTTTCAGAAATCTGTAAGGTTCTTGGTATTGGATGTTCTACTTAGCTCCCCATTGCAACCCCAGTGCCTTAGCACTGCCTGTGACCCCAGAACTTCAGCATTACTTGGGGTTGTCTCTAGGAGGACTAAACGTTTCTTCTGTCAGTCTACAGAATAGCATCTCTGAGATAGAAATTAAAATGAGTTATAATTCTTCACACACTGTGTGTGTGGTTTTCATACCCAGAGAGGAGAGATTAGCACGTGATTTGAAATTGAAGCCATGGGAGACCATGGACACTTGACATGACAAGTAGAAAGTACCGATGGCAGAAGCCTGAGGGACACCAGCGTGTAAAAGGAGAACAGAGAAAGCAGAGCCTTCGACGAAAGCAAAAGTCTGGAGTTATAAACCCCCAGGAGAGAGGAAAGATGTCAGAAAGTTTGGGTGGAATCAGCAAGTCAGCTGAGAGTTTCATGAAGGCAAAGGTTGAGAAGTGCACTCAGGACTCGGTGACAATGAGATCACTGGTTTTTTAGAGTTGTTGGGAATAAACAGATGATGTGTAAAAGACTGAGAACTGAGTGAGGAAGAGGAGACAGCCACGGTGCACGATAGCTTCAAGATACTTGGTTCTGAACAGGCAGCAAAGGCAGGACGGTAGCTGGAAACAGGTGTGGGGAGGAGGAAGGGTCTCCTTTAGAAAGAATGAAAGTAGAGCATGCTAAGTACCTGTGGAAGCAGACACAGAGAAAGGACAGAACAATTAACAGAGTGACGTCACAGAGAACGTGGGAAGGGACAGTGCCAGGAAGCAAGTGAAGAGACTAACTATACAAGGGAGGAGGTCTGTCCATAAATTTGGTGGCAGAAAGGGAGTATAAAAGAATCCTTTCTTAAAAAAAAATTTAATTTTTATTTATTTTTATTTCAGAATATCATGGGGGTACAAATATTTTGGTTACACGGATTGCTTTTGTACTGCTTGAATCGAAGTTATAAGGTGCCCATCACCCAGATAGCGTGCATTGTACCAGTTAGGTATGATTTCACCCCTCCTCTCCTCTCTCCTGCATGATTCGCATTGAGTTTTACTTCCATCTGTGCACATGAGAGCTGACTGGTTAGTTCCAGTTTAATAGTGAGTACGTGTGGTATTTGTTTCCATTTTTTAGATATTTCACTTAGGAGAATGGTTTCTAGTTCCATCCAGATTGTTGCAAAAGGTATTAATTCATTTTTTATGGCTGAGTAGTACTCCATGGTGTGCATATATCACATTTTATTCATCCACTTGGGTTGATTCCACATCTTTGCAATTGTGAATTGTGCTGCAATAAACATTCTAGTGCAAGTATCTTTTTTATAAAATAACTTTTTTTTCCTTTGGGTACATACCGAGTAGTGGGATTGCTGGATCAAATGATATGTCTTCTTTTAGTTCTTTGAGGAATCTCCATACTATTTTTCATAGACCTTGCACTAGTTTACAGTCCCACGAACAGTGTATAAGTGTTCCTTTCTCTCCATATCCAGGAGGTCAAACTATCACTCTTTGCTGATGATATGATCTTATATCTAGAAATCCCCAAAGATGCTGAAAAGAGACTGCTGGAATTGATAAATAAATTTACAAAGTCTCAGGTTACAAAATCAATGTACACAAATCAGTAGCATTCCTATACACCGGCAACAGTCTAGCTGAGGAACAAAACAAAACTCAATACCTTTCACAATAGTGACAAAGAAGAGAAAATAACTAGGCATATACTTAACCAAGGAGGTGAAAGACCTCTACAAGGAGAACTAGGAATCACTGAGGAAGCAAATTGCAGGTGATGTGAACAAATGGGAAAACACATCATACTCATAGATTGGCAGAATCCACATTGTTAAAATGTCCATACTACCCAAAGTGATTAACATATTCAGTGCAATCTCAATCAAAATACCAACATCATTTTTTGAAGAGCTAGAAAAAATAATTCTGTGCTTCATTTCAAACCAGAAAAGCGCTCTAATAACCAAAGTAACTTAAGCAAAATGAACAAACCTGGAGGCATCACTTACCAGACGTAAAGCTATGCTGGAATCCTATAGTAACCAAAACAGCATGGTACTGGCACAAAAAATAGAGACATAGACCAATGTAACAGAACCCAGAACCCGGATATAAAACCATCCACATATTGACATCTGATCTTTGACAAAGCAGACAGCAATATACACTGGGGAAAAGAATCTCTATTCAATATTATGGTGCTGGGAAAATTGGATAGCCACACGTAGAAGACCAAAACAAGATCCATATCTCTCACGAGTCACTAAAATTAATTCAAGATGGATCACAGACTGAAATCTAAGACATGAAAACCATAACAATTCTAGAAGAAAATGTGGGAAAAATTGTTCTAGATATCAGCCTAGGCAAGAAATTTATGAACAAGACCCCTAGGGCAATCACAGCAACAACGAAAATAAATCAATGGGACTTGATTAAATTAAAAGCCTTCTGCCCAGCCAAGGAAATAACCAACAGAGCAAATAGACAACCTACAGAGTGGGAGAAAATGTCCTCATGCTATACATCTGATAAAGGGCTTATAGCCAGAATCTACAAAGAACTCAAGCAAATCAGCAAGAAAAAAATTATAAAAAACCCCGTTAAAAAGTGGGCAAAAGACATGAACAGAAGCTTCTCAAAAGAAGATAGACTCATGGCCAATAAACATATGAAAAAATGCCCAGTGTCACTAATCATCAGGGACATGCAAATCAAAGCCGCAAGGAGATATCACCTAACCCGAGTGAGAATGGCTTTTATCAAAAAGTCCCCCCAAAATCCTTTTTGATAAATTCTGTTTTCTCTGAAGACAAGGCAGTGGCCTCTACAGTGAATTGAGGGGACAGGCGGGAGGCCTGAACAGCGGTAGTGCTACCCAGAGGGTCTTACCTTGGGCTGAGCTTTGCAGCCACCTAGAGAGCTGTCGGTAACCTCATCTGCACCTCAGGCAAAATAAGCATAATCTCTGAGGTTGAGACCCAGACGTAGGTGATAATTATGTGCTACCAGACACTTCCCTGAACCCTGGGTTCCCATGAGAATCCTCTGGGAGGGCTTCAAAAGTTAGCGGTGCCTGTATGTCACCACAAAAGGGTCTCATTTTATTGGTCTTGGGTGAGGCTCAGGTTTTAGGATTTTTAAAAAGCTTCTCAGGATTTTAACATGTAACCAGGGTTGAAGAGCTCTGATTGTCAGTGGTGGTCGGGCAGCACTGAACACTGAACAGAGAGTGAAGCCTCAGGTTTGTGATAACAGCTGCTCGCACAAATGTGTGACGTATCCGTGGTCCTCAGCAGTCCGTGCACAGAACTGGAAACGATGAAGAGTTTGGATCTGTCGGAGCCCAAGGTCTCCTTAGCTGCTACTCTCCTGGAAGGAGAAATGGAGAAAGAGACTTGCAAATGTTGATAAAAAGAAGGGTTTAAATGATGATTATGAAGTTTAAGCTGAATAGGAAATGCGGGTACAGAGATGAGGGCGTCCGTAGGAGGAAGTGAAAAGGTCCTGAGGCAGGAGCTTCCTCTGAGGTCCAGGCACAGGGACAGAGCCAGCAGCCGCGTGAAGGAACCGGTGATAATTGTGGAAGATTGCCTGAGATGACTTAAGTTTTAAATTTCTTCTGTGTTGTTGGCATCACTGGCGTAAGCCGATCTAATGTCAGTAGTCAAGCACAAGTGACCAGGTGAGGATCAGAGAGGATCTTTGCACAAAATTAGGTGCTCTTTGGGGGCACGGTGTCGTCACCACAGAGCCTCGCATTTCTGGGTGTGTATTGGAAGTGGGACTCGTATTTGGTCCTGGCAGTTAGAAACGGCAGTCGGGGTAGATGCCCGACTATGACGCTGTTTTAAGAGGTTGGCCTTTATGTAAACTCACAGAAGTCTCCAGAACTTCAGATCTGTCTGGAGAAGTCTCTGTGTGACCCCACACAAGACATGCAGCTGGACCCCACATCCCCGTTCTCTGCCCTGAAATTGACCTTTCTTTTGGGGGTTCCTCACCTTGATAAACCACTTCCACCATGCCTGGCTCTTGGAGATTTATTGCTGTCTTGTTTACATGTCAGCTGAAATGATGGCACTATTTTCTTTAAGATTTAACAAAGCAGAAAAAAAAAAAAACCTTCAAGTAACAAATGACGAGAAAATAACTGCAGAAAATTTTTAAAAAGTCAAAACTATGGATGTTTCTCAATCCCAAGTTCTTGGTTCTATAAGAAATTAATTCTAAAATTCAAAGGCATTATTGGGTTCATTTCCCTTCCTTTTTCTTTCAGGACTTACATGGTTTATGTGACTTTATTCTCTGACGTATGGAGAAGTTTCTAGGTTGAAGAAAGTCTGAAGGCATTTAATAGACCACTGTTCTCTTTGAGTTTCTACCTCTTATGGAGGAAATGGCAGAATTATGGTGAGAAGTAGGCAGTTTGGGGGCAGATCTCTCTATTTCCCAGAAACTAGGAAGTATCTTTATGCCTTATAGGTCAACTGAATATATTTATTACATAATAATTTTAACGTGAGTATATTGGTTAACATAAATAATAGCTATTATTTATTGAGCATGACTATATGTATCAGACACAACTCCAGGTACTTATCGTGTATAATATAATTTTTGCAACAGCCCCTTAATTTACAGTTGAACACAGTGAAGTAAATAGATAACTTGTGATCATACAGATAGTACGTCATTGGATTTTATTTTTAATTTGAAAATTAGAATATCTTCTTAATAAAATGACTAAGTAATGCAGGCTGCTGGCTTCCTCTTCAGTTCCAACATGGGAGATGCCACAATGGTAGAAGAAGATAAGGATTCTTAAATTAACAGAAAAACCATAAAGAAACCCCTGAAAACATAATGTGGCTTCATCCAAGTGCGGGGTTAAAAGGCAGTCTAGAGTCTCGGAGGAGGTGGGCTGTCGTAGATTATGACAGGCTGGGGGGGTGCTTTACAGATGGATCTTTTATTCTCTCCCTCATGTTTATTTGAGGAATTTCCTTTTCCCATCATCACTTCAAAGCAATCAAGGCGTCAACAGTGCGTGTCAGCCAGAATAGGTGAGTTACATCAGAGTAGCGTTGGAGCCCAAATTCAATTGCTGAGCTGAAGAACTAAATGAATGGGCTTAATGACAGGATCAATGGGTATAACTTAGAAATAAATTGCAAAATGAAAGTCAAGCAGCTGTCATCGAAGAAAATAGGAAGAGATGAAAAAAAGTATGAAACAGTTAAGAGATAATTTGGAAGTAGAAATTAAAAGAAAGTTAAAGGGAGGAAATCCCAAAACACAACAGAAGGACAAGGAGGAAGAAAAGGAAAAGAATGGAAAAACTGTTTGAAGAAATATAGCTGTGGATTGAGAGAAGTTATAGATAATATATAATTAGCTTAATAAATTGACAAAAATATAAAATAAACATAAAAATGAGTTAATGTAGGAATAACCAGTAGAGGAATAAAATTAGAACATATAATTTTATAATCAATAAGAAACAATATTTCCAATATAAGAATGAAAAAGAAATGATATATGACAAATATTAATAAACATCATTAAATCATTACATAATAATATAATTTTAATGTAACAGTATTTGCAATAAAGTAATTTATAAATCAAAAAATACTGAGATTAATTAAAAAAACTATAATCCAGAAAAATACTCTTGAACAGAAAGTTACGAAGAAATTTTTAAAAAGCTACAGAATAAAATGAACTAAAAGAATGATGGAATAACAATTTTAATATCAGGCCAAAGAGAATTTAAGTCAAACACAACAGAAAAATGTTAAAAACTGATAAAGAAATAAGTAAACCTAGGAAAAGAGCAACATAAACTCATAGGAGATAGGGGAGGTATACATATATACATATATATATATATATATATAAATCATAATGAAGGAAAAGAAGAAATAGAGCAAATAGATAAAACTAAAATTTGTTCTTTGCAGAATGTTAAACACCACATGTTCTCACTCATATGTGGAAGCTAAAAAAAGTTGATCTCATAAAAGTAAAAAGTAGAACAGAGGATACTAGAAACTGGGAAAGGAAGGGGGAAGGGGGAGGGAGGGAGAAATTTGTCAAAGGATGCAATTTACAGCTAGATAGGAGGAATAAGGTCGTGTCCTATACAACTATAGGATGACTATAGTCAACAATCATACATAGTTTCAAATCGCTAGAAGAATGATACTGAATGTTCTTCACACAAAGAAATGATAAATGTTTGAGGTGCTGGATATGCTAATTACCCTGATTTGATCAAAAGTTGTCTGGAGGTCGTAGGACCAAACTATCCAAAGCCACCACCGCTGGGGCCTCAGGACTGGCCTGTGCCCTGTCCCTGTCCGCAAAGCCTTGCCACAGCCTCCAGTATGTACCCCGTGTATATGTACAGTTCTTATTTGTCAATTAAAAATATAAAATTAAATTACATTAACATACACTACCAACACAGAGTTCTGGTACAAAATCCCACTGGAACTAAAATGAAAGATCAGAAACGGATCTGGTATATTCTGGAATTTGGTTTATAACTGGAACAAGTCTCGACTGAGTGGAGAAGGGCCCCTCTAAATGTGAACAGAAAAACTTTAAAACCAAAAGAATAAAGGACGTGAGAAACAACTGCAGCTCTGAGGATGGGAGGGGCTTCAGAACTAAGGGCATGTTAATCCGTAAACGGAGATTTAACTGCATCACAGGTCAGGATTTCTGCTCAGAAGGATAAAAGGACAAAATTAACTCTGGGGTGACAAATGAAAGAAGATAATTTACAGTGTAAAAAACCCACAAAAAGTGAATATTTAGAATTTACAAGGAGTGTGAACAGGCAAAAGACAAGAAAACCAACATCCACAGAGGCGCATTCTGAATGAATTATAAGAATAAGACCTGATGCCATGAAACAGAGTCTCTGGGAGGCATTTAGCTCAACTTTGTCACGAGATAGTCTCCTCCTCCCACAAAATCAAATGTGTACGTGCAGATACAGTAAAATACAGCAGAAGGCCAAACCTTTGCCTGCAAGATTTAGCTCCTGAAAGATCAACCTTCTCAGGCCTGGCAAATTCTGGGTGCTGGGGATAAAATGTTACCCTTGTGGCATTCACATTTTAGTTAGAGAAAGTGCTGTCTGCTAGCTTCGTGTGTCTTGTCTTAGTTTTTGTCTTATCTCCAACATATAGAACAGTGCTTTGCACACAGTTTTTGAATAGGTGAATGAATGATTAATGACTCCCTGGCCCCCTATTAAAAGGTAATTTTTGGCGGTCCCAGTTGAGTTAGATCCTTTAGTGAAAAGGACAGCAAATTTTCTCCCATTCCTGTACCTGTGCTTCTCATCCTTTAGTTCAGTGTCTAATTTCACAGAAATATCTCACAAGGCAGCTGTACGGTATAGTGATTTATTCACAAATCCAGCTCTGTCGTTTACTACGTGCACTTTGTCACGTTGAATATTCTGATGCTTACTTTTCCCACCTGTGACAGAGAGGTGACGACACTTGGCTTAGAGGATGGCCGTAAAGGTTAGGAGTGATTAAACACACACACACACACACACACACACACGCACGCACGCACGCACGCACGCACACTGCCTGATACGGTTCCCAGCGTGGAAAGAGCACTCTATAAACGATAGCTATTACCAATAATTATATTTTGTTAAATGACATTACTAATGGCTGAATCACAGTGGAGAAAACGGTGAAGCAGAACCTTACACCTGAACTTCCTTTCTAAGCACGGTCTGTCCTTCTGGGGTTCCATTTCTTCTGCAGAATTGCTTGGCTAAGGTGCAAGAGATCAGCAAGAGGGGATGATCTTTTGCGTCGAGGGCCATTTTTGTGTGTGTTGAATCTATCCGTTCGTGAGTTCCTGAGTACCAGAGCCAGACCTCCAGGTACGAAGCTGTGCTTCCTGCTCTTGTCTCTTGCGCCTGTCCTCGAACCTCGGACCAGGGATTGCACGCAGGTAGTTTGTTTCGGGAAGTGATTTCATGGGTGTGATTTCTGGCACTTCCAAGCTGTGTTTGCGTTCATACCTAGTGGGCCTCTTTAAATACCGCCTTGGGAGCCTTCTGACTCACTCGGCGAGACTCCAGTTGACAACTGGCGAATCTACGGTTGTCTTTTCTTTTTTCCAAGATTCTTAAGGAGTTACCCCAAGGATTGCTGATGGTTCACTTCCAGGTGGTTCTTGTGTGAATGCCTGGCGGTTCCCCAAAGTGTCCCTTGCTGCCGCGTCCAAAATCTCCAGAGCACAAAGCAAGTGCCGTCTGGAGTAGCGAGCAAAGGTGGAGTCAGGATCTTGTGTTGTGATTATTGCAGCAATAGCTGGAATAAAAGATGGACCACGGGAGGGGCCCGACACAAGTCCAGTGCCTGTTCCTCGCTGGAGATTCATAAATGTAACCCTCTGTTCAGGGTGATGCTACAGGTGGTTCCAAACACCTGCTCGGTCACACGGCCGTAGAGTATCAGAGCAGAAAACAACTGCAGAGGCCTCCCCTTCTCCTCTCTCTCCGTGGTCCGTATTTGACTAGTACCAGCATATTAAGATACTCCCTAGCACTCTGGGAGGCCGAGGCGGGAGGATCGCTCGAGGTCAGGAGTTTGAGACCAGTCTGCGCAGGAGCGAGACCCCGTCTCTACTAAAAATAGAAAGAAATTATATGAACAGCTAAAAATATATATAGAAAAAATTAGCCGGGCGTGGTGGCGCATGCCTGTAGTCCCAGCTCCTCGGGAGGCTGAGGCAGGAGGATCGCTTGAGCCCAGGAGTCTGAGGTTGCTGTGAGCGAGGCTGACGCCACGGCACTCTAGCCTGGGCAACAGATCGGTGCAGCAGAGGTCAGAGAAACGGGATTCTGGGCCACATGTTCATAGAATTCCCTCGTCCCCTCTGGTCCTGCTTGCAAACGGCTCATCATGCAGTGAGTCACGGCCTGTTCACCCAAACTTGCGACTCAGTAGTTGGGACGATACTCAGCTTGTGGCAGGTAGCTTTGGTGGCATATCCCCCTCCGCCCTGTGGCTAGTGTGTTCTTCCTCACTGAGCGTCTGCAGCAAGCCAGGAACTGATTTTGTAAGTGAGAATAGTCGTCTGAGTCGTGAGTCTCAGGCATCCCACTCCGCATCAGAGCCACCACACATGCCCTAAAGCCACTGAGTCTGCTGTGTCCTGTGGCCCATGTGTCGGGCAGCTTGCAGTGGGGTTAGGGACGGCTGCGGTCCCTTCTCTTGCTCTGAAACCCACACAAAACCGGCAACTCTCTGCGTCGCCAGAAACAATTTGAGTATTCGTAAGTGCAACACACACTTTGGATTTCTAAAATCCAGAGAGGATTACTATACGTTGTGCCGCTGTTCAGCAGTAAGGATACTACACACAACAACTCATCTTCTATCTCAGAAGGTTTGCTTAGGGATTGCGGATGTCCGGCTTGCTCCAGACCTGATGCAGAATTTCCATGAGGCGGCAGCTTGTAAGTGTTAGATTCTCTGGTCTCACATAAAAAAAAAAAAATCCATCCTAATATTTCTTCTTGCTGAGGCTTCTCACTCCTTCCTCAACCCCCTGGTGAGGCACGTCTGGTATCTCTATGTTATTCATCGCAGACTAAGCTTCAAGGTACCATCCGAGCAGCATCCTGAGACCGGTTCTAGGTCTAGGTTCTAGTTTTCTGTACTAAAACGCTAAATCCTGAAACATGAATCCTTTGAGGTCAATAGATTTTCTCCCATGCAACTAGTTTAAAATCACGTTACAAAACATCCCCAGCTCGGGTCTCGAGATGCCATTGATTTTTCTATCAGGTCTCTGACCCTGGTAAGTTGTGTGACCCAGGCATTGTGTCCCTTCTGTGACTCACCCTCACTTTGAAACCAAGGGCCTACGTTGCAGCGTGAGCTGCCCTGGACGTGCAGGTGACAGAGGACTCTTCATTAATGGAAAACGCTTCTTACGACTTTCTGAGTGTTCCAAGCAAATCCTAGTGGTGGCCTCGACCCCTGTGTCAGAGGATGCCAGGACTTACCGGCACCTCACCTGCCACCACAGCGCCGGGGTCTTCATCTCCGTGTGGCTGGTGAGCCATCCGGGTCCCAAATCCCACCCCAGTGCCCTGCTGCCCAGGGCGACGTGTCTCTTCGTTTGTGACCCAGCAACAAAACGCGGCTTCCAGCCCGGGCTTGCGCGCAGGTGGTTTGTCTGGGGAAGTGGCTTCAAGGGGCCAGGGCGGTGGGTCAGGAAGCAGGCGGTGGGGAAGGAGAAAAGTCAACGAAAGATCCGTTATCAAGTTGGTCACCACTGTGGGAAACTGGGCTTGACCCCCCAGGACTCCTGGAAAGGCCCGTAGAGCTGCCGGGACTGTGCACGTGAGGGGAAGAAGGAGAGAGTCTTGTCCGCTGGATCTTTTCCTCTGTGGATGCACCTCTGCCCCTGGGGCTTGTGGCTTCTTGCACTTCAAGCTGTGCGTGTGTGTGTGTGTGTGTGTGTGTGTGTCTGCCGGGTTCCCCGAGGAACCCCACCTTGCACAGTGGATTGCAGCCGAGGGAAACTGAGGCCTGCAGTGTCAGATGGGCGAAAAGGCTGTAAATTGGGCACAGGAAGGAACTAACTATAGTCCCTTCTTTTTTCTAAAAATTTCCCCAAATCTGGTCTTGCATTTTTGTGTTGTGTTCTGGGTGCCTCACTAACCTTTTTTGTCGTTAGAATCATAAACCATCAGAACATCAGGGAACGCGGGAGGGGCCCACGACCCCGGTGAGGAGGACACTCAGGTGCGAAAAGGCTCCTGAATTCCGGTCAGTCTCACAGCAATCAGGGCTAAGATGAGACTCGGACCCAGGACCCTCGGTGACCTGCATTTGGGACTCGAAACTTCCAACCTCTCAGAGTCCAAAAGGTCATGTCATTGCTAATCTGCAAATGATCTGATCTACCTGCAGACTTCAGTGATGCTGCTTGTGAGTCTCTAGTCCTTTACGGTCCGCCAAGCAGTTCTCCATGCCTCGGACCGTTTAATCCTCACAGGAACCTCATGAGAGGTGTGCTCTTGTCACTTCATGGATTAAGAAGTAGAAGTTTCGAGAGCCAGTCGGTTTTCTGCCCGTGGTCTCACTTGGAAAATAGAATTCGGTCTTCTGAAATCGCTGGAATTCTGTCTTCTGAATTCCTTTATTACAAGCCACGGGAAGAAGCTTTATAAATGGCAAAGGAGGACACACACCTACAACCAAGTCATTATTCAGAAATCTTTCATCTTTCGTGGAGATCTGCAGTTTCCAAATCTAATCACACACACACACACACATATACTCACACACACATATACTCACACACACACACACACACACACACACACTCTCACACACACACATATACTCACACACACGCGAAGAAAAGTAAGTATTCATTTAAAATATGTAAAGCTCCTAGAGCCATTAACAATACAATTATTGTTTACTCATCTAGCCATTCATGTAAAAATTATTGAGTACTTATCAAACGCTGGCGTCGTTCACGGCTCTGCGGATTGTAGTTAGAACGTCCTGCTTTCATGCAGTTTATTATTTATATTAAAATTCGCACAATTATTTATGCCCATGGCCAGGACTCAGACTGACTTCCCATGGGCTGTGACAGTTTTTACTGAAGCAGATATGGGGGAAGGAATGACGCTGGTGTCTGGAACATGCAGGTGAGCTGAAATATACGTCCTTTATGTGGTAGATATTTTCAACATTGCACCCCTGTGGCGGAGGGAGACCAGCGGGAGGGAGGAAGGTGAAACAAAGAACTTCTGCTTCAAGCACAGAGTTTCCTTACCATTTTCACTTAAAGTAAAATAAGTAAAAATTGTCACACCCTCATCTTCACTCCTCTTGCACCAAGTTCTCTGCTCAGCCACCAATAAAAGCATCGTCCTCATTTCTAACTTTCAGCACTTGCCCGCTGCTCTTGCCGGCGTGTGGTTACCTATGGAAGACATTTTATGGCCTGAAATTGTCTGGCTTAAGAAGCTTCCCCCCCCACCCCAAATATGCATAGCAAAACTGATGGTAACATATGGCCCTATATTTTTTCCCTTCTTGCCAGTTCACTAAAATAAATTTACTTTCGATTTACATATTCTTGTCTACATTTCAGAGATTTAAATATATTTGTAAGGTCTGTCCTGTCTATCTTTTCTGAGATTATGCAACAGCTTTGCATGCTGTTTAGGAAATAACAGAAACTTTTATGATTTTTTAGAGTCTTTCATTTCCTAAGAAATTTAGAAAAGCTTATGAGATCAGAAAGAGAAAGGCCAGGATGTCCTTAGAAATGTGAAATTGTGTGAAATGTATAATAATTGTTTCTATAAGCTATATAGTAATAGACTCTTCAAATTTGAAAACAAATCTACTGCCCTATAAAACTCAAAATAAAAATTCTATTAGGCGCATATTATTCTTACACAACAAAAATTTCAAGAATGGTTGAAAAATATGGTCATCTTTTTTAGAAATGTAAAAATATAAGGGGATCGTGGTGAGGATGGCTTACTGTGGACCTTTGAATTTACTAAAATAGAAATAATGTTATTTTCATCCAGAAACAAGACTACTCTGTTGTTCAGTGAGGAAAACTGGCCGGCTCTAAGAGAATGACTCCAAAGACTGGCTTCTCTCTCCTGGGATCCAGCCTCAACCATTCTTGAGATTTTTGTCCACAGAGTGTCGGATGTAGAAAGGAACGGTCCCGTAGACGTAGAGTTCCTCGTGCCTTCAGCAAGAGTTTCCAAAGGTGTGACGAGCGGACAGTACGCTCAGGCTTGTCTGGCTTGTTTACAGTCTAGATTCTATTGTGGAGAACAGGGCTGGCCTGGGTCTTTATAAATCCGTAGCAGGGTTAGGTCATCAACTTCCTCTACCGAGTGTTGATGAAACACCACTTAGCCATTACTGCTGGGTGGTGGATAGGGAGCGTTTAAACTCTAGAGACCCTTCCTTGTGCCCTGAAAGTCACACGGCAGGTGGTATTAGGGGTGAATATGAGGTCAAGGGTAAAGCGAGACATTTGTAAGACAATTTTTAGAAAAGTGGTTCTCAACTGAAAGCAGTTTTGCCATCCAGGGGACATTTGGCAGCGGCTGGAGACTTTTTAGGTTATCACAGCTGCACGAAAGGCTACTGGCATCTGGTAGGCAGGAGCTGCAGGTGCGACTAAATGCCTCACCACGCACAGGACAGCGCTCCGCCACCAAGAACGCTTGGTTTAGAGTTCTGCTTTCTTTTGTTCTTAACACTGTCCTTGTGATGTCCAAAGCAGATGTGTTAAAATATACCCAATGGCTTATCGTTACCAAGTAACGACTGCAGAGGCTGTCCTCCTTTTACACCATCCCGGAGTTTACCCCGTTTTCCCTCTTCTCTGTCGAGCCTCCCTTCATTCCTCTCCACATCCTTCATTTCCCCCATCTCACAACCCCGCTGTATCCCATTCCTGACCCTCCTCCCTGGAGCATCATCTCGTACCCGAGTTTCAACTGAGGGATTGAATAAAAATGTGTTAGTCTTCAGGCTGCAAAATGGCCTCATAGAGTATAATATGCCTGAGCTAGGATATGTCCAAGCGAGAGGACTCCTTAATGCATTTTACCTCTCATACTCAGGTGACTTGTGATTCCTTTTTATTTGTGGCCTTTGGCATTATAGGGTAGTGATCTCCTGACAGAGGAAGTGCATATCGCTGCCCCCAAATTTGCTGCAAATATTCATATACATGTAGGGCATGGAAAGAAGGAGAAACTAATTAATAATAAAAATGCATGATCGTTTTTATTTAGAAAGCAAAAGAATATGGCGAAGTATTAAATAGCATTCCTTTTTGCATAACGGAGTAGATCACTTATAATGTCACCAAAGAAGAGAAGTAAGAGTAAGGATTGATTTCTTCTCCAAATTTTCAGAAAGGCACGAACTGTGAGAGAACTATTGATGAGAACTATTATTAGAGACTCATGGTCAAGAAAGGTAGAATTCACATAGCAGAGCAGAAGAAAAATTATAAGGCTGGGTGGTGATTTGAAATTGTAAAAAAAAAAAGCTTTACATTTAAATTATGTTCAGAGACATGGAAAGACAGGATTAAAGGCCCAATGTGAGAGCGGTCTGGCCGCGTGTGTGCAGGATCATGAAGGTTTAAAAACAGTATAATTATGCTTGTGGTGCGGAGACTGGGGCATGTGTGATTGTGTGGGAGAGTCTTATTGTGAAAGATCAATACTTTATGATTGTGGAGTCTGACATTCCTAATCTGATAAGGAAAAAAAATCCCTCACGTGGTACAGCCTCTCCCGGTCCTCTTGAAAGACAGACAACACTTAAAATATTATTTCTCTTAATAAATGACTGTCATGCTATGAAACTATACCTTTCCAAGCATTTTCACTGGAATATAACATCATAAAAATGCAGAGGGAAAGAAAAGAATAGTAAGAGCTAAGGGTCCATTTTGCTCTGAAAATCCTTCTGGAAGGTTGTTCTCACCTTCTGACCTCAGTGGCAGATCACACGCAATTTTTTACATCCCACGTTGGGATGTGTCACCTGTGTTAATAACCCCTTCTGATGACTCCCGTCTCCACCCCAAACACATTTCCTCAAAAGGGAGAGGCGACACAATGCATAGTAGCCAGTAGAGTATTTTTGTTTTTAATTTTACTTTAAAATTTCCCTAAGCCACTTTTTGTAATTGCTTACTTCAAACAAATGAGCCCAGCCAATTTACCCGAGGAGACAAGAAATGCTTCGTGTCCTCAGGACTTTTCTGTCTCCCATCGAGAGTTGAAATTTGGCATCGCACAGCGCCGTCGTAGCCAAGAAATTAAAGGATTTTCTATTCCAATAGCTAGCTGCGCTCAGAGATGTTCGCCTAATAGGAACGTGGGTCTGCAGTCAGCAGCGCCTGGGACTGACAGCAAATGGGGCGGGTCAGAAAATTTTCTCAAAAAATACCTGCAGCGGCTGTGTTTCTGCTAGAAAATAAATAACAAATATATTGATGGGCCTTTTCCTTAGAGGAGCAGCGGTGCTGATCAATGCTGTTAGGAGGGCTGACCGGCCACGTCGGGGGGTGCGTGTGACAATCGGAGTTAATGCCACGGACACTGATGTCCCTGTTAGTCTAATTCGCCAGGGAGAGTCCGGTTCTCCTAAGCTGAATTCTCTGGATACTCTTCCAGCCTGACACTAACGCTGTGTGCGTTTGGGGAGGGATAATGTGTTCCCCGTATGTACTTTCTTATCACTGGCGTTTCCTGAGTTGAACCAAGAGGGCGTTTGCTGAGAGAGGCATAGGACCCCCCCTCTCCACCCTCACACCCCGTCTTTTCCTCGCAGTGAAAACATTTTGCATAAACAAATTCCCAGTCATCACTAATCACATGAAACCTGACAAAAGCGTGTTACCCTACACTGTGAAAATACTAATCAAAGCAGCTTGTCAATTGTTAAAGTTAATGATTTAGATATGCGACGCTCCGACTAAATTTTAGTGGGTAATTACATAATTACGCACAGGTTAGCACAATCAAAAACTAGCGGTTGCCTCCTTTCGTCTTTAAGCTGTGCCAGGGAGCCTCCGTCTCCTCCTGGAAGTGACTGCACATCTCGCGACGTTTGAGAGCCTCAGTGTGACAAAGGAGAGATTGTCACGCATCTGGGTTCATCTTCCTAGAAGTTCAAGATGAGAAGGGGGTTATTCTGTTAGCGCTCAGTCAGGTTTGTGGTTGGAAACACTGTATTTTCAGTTTTATCCCCTCTTCAGCCTAAGCAGGTTTGTTATCAGTTAGAGGGTGATGCATTCTACTTCACAGTGCTCCTTTTCCTCATCTCAAACTTCGGGACTTAAATGCAAATATCTGTTAGTTTATATATTTAAAGCATTCCAGGATAACTTTCCTCAAAACAAATTTCTGGAAAGCAAAATTTTTTCTTTATCAATTTGTACTGCACTGTTGAAACTGTGTTTCAATCAGAAAAAAAAAAAAAAAAAAAAAGAGAGAGAGAGAGAGAGATCTCCAGAGGATGGACTTAAAATACGTTGTTGAATAGGGCATTGAAGTACCAGGATATTCTCTAGGGCTTTCCAAAGATATGGAGTGTCATTTAACTTTGGAATTTCTGCCTGAAGCTCAAAATGTGGGAAGGAAGAGTGGAAGGAGACCCGATGAGGTACATTCTCATTTTCTCCCCTTTCTTCTCCTCCTGGGAGACGCAGCACGGGGCTCCTGCAGCTTGGCCTCAGGCATCACCTTGTTATTCTTTTCAGCTCCTTACTAGAAAAAAGACGCTGACCTCTTACTTGGGTCTCCCTGTCTATTTAGTACTTGTGAAAGGTGACCCATCGCAGGGCTTCTATGTACCTGCTGGTGTTTCCAAATCACCTTATGGTCTTTTCTCATTTTAAGATTTTATTTATTTATTTATTTTTAATTTCAGCACATTATGGGGGCACAGATGTTTAGGTTACGTATGTTGCCCTCACCCCACCCGAGTCAGAGCTTCAAGCGTGTCCATCCCCCGGACGGTTCACACCGCACCCGTTAGGTGTGGATATGCCCACCCCTCCTCCTCCCTCCCGTCTGCCCGACACCCGATGAATGTTATTCCTACATGTGCACTTAGGTGTTGATCAGTTAATACCAATTTGATGGTGAGTACATGTGGTGCTTGTTTTTCCATTCTTGGGATACTTCACTTAGTAGAATGGGCTCCAGCTCTATCCAGGATAATACAAGAGGTGCCAGATCACCATTGTTTTTTTATGGCTGAGTGGAACTTAATGGTGTACATGTACCACATTTTATTGATCCACTCACATATGGATGGGCACTTGGGTTGTTTCCACATCTTTGCAATTGTGAATTGTGCTGCTGTAAACCACCTTACATTCCTATCTTTTCCCTTTCCTTCTCAGAATAGAAATAAATAAACAAAGTATCATCCTTCTGTTCCTTGTCCCCTAGTTAGCAAAGAGCCCTTAATAACTTACCTTCATTTAAAAACGCCTGTCTTCATAACGTTATTGCTGATGAGTGGATATTTTCCTAGTATTAGTCTTCTTTTTTCTACCATTCTGTCACTTTTTTTTTTTTTTTTTGAGACAGAGTCTTGCTCTCTCTCTCAGGCTAGAGTGCCCTGGCATCATCATAGCTCACAGCAACCTCAAACTCCTGGGCTCAAGTGATCATCCTGCCTCAGTCTCTCAAGTAGCTGAGACTACAGGTGCACACCACTATCTCCGGCTAATTTTTCTATAGAGATGGGGTCTCGCTCTTGCTCAGGCTGATCTCAAACTCCTGGCCTCAAGCGATCCTCTTGCCTCGGCCTCCCAGAGTGCTGGGATTATAGGCGTGAGCCACCTCACCCCACCTCTCTCACTTCTTTTATCCTTGTAGTGACTACTAATTAGTATTTCTTAGAAATACAATTCCAATATTATATTTCCTGTGTGCTTTTAGGAAGCCTTGTTTGATTCACCCTACTCCTAGCTTTAAATCTGAGTTCTTTGGAGGACTAAACTTTTTCTTCCTAAATTTAGACATATTTTGAACATAACATGTCAGAACTGTTTTTAAATGAAGTGTTTGGTCACAGCAACGAAGACTGAAGTCTTTCTATTAATGGAAATCTTTCCCAGGGCCCATACCTTCAGATGCTTTAAAGCTGATAGAAGCAAAACATCGTTCTAGAACTTGAATTTAAAACATTTCCATACAAATTCAAACCAAATAGACAGTTTTCACAGATGACACCAAATTTTACAGTTTTTTTTTTTTTTTTTTTAGCCTATGTGAGATTGATGTATATAAGACTTTTGCTTTAGAGTCATTGATCAGTGACTGAGAATTCTTCCACCACTCAGCATCCACGCCTCTGACCAGGTTCGAGGTCAGGGTCAGAGGCCTGTTCACCTGTGAAGTGAGAACATCAGCGTGCCAGGCAATAGTTTTACAATGCGTGTGCCCTGTCAGGAGCCGAAATGCGCAATACAAGAGAATAATACTGAGAAATGAGAGGAGCAGTTTCAGGGCAAAAAATTTACCAGAAGTGACTCCAAGAGAATTCTTTTGGAATGATGGATTATTTCTCAAATCAACATAGTCTCCGATTTTACCAGTGAATAAAAGGGAAGGACAAGCATTAAAACTGTGCCAGGCAAAGCCTAATGTTTACACGTCAGAAAATGTACTGTGTCAAGGACTTTTTCTGATCATGTGACATTTTTCGGTGTCTACATTCTTTTGTCCGTAGACTTCCTCATTCTTCAGAAAGCTGAGATTGATGGGGAGGAGGCAGCCTTCACCGTGGGTCTGCATAAAAAAAAATTTTTTTTAAAGATATATTTTAAATTATAAAAACTTTAAATTTTATGAATGTCCAATTTTTGTATTAAAAGCAGGCACTGAAAAAAATGGATGAAACGAGGAAGAGAGACAACATTGATATAATCATTGTGTTTGTGCTTATAGCAGGGCTGGTCACTAAATGATTTCTCCAGAAAATAAAATCATAGGAGACAGAGACAGTAATATCTCTGTTAAGCATAAATGAAATAAAAAATTAAAGCAATAAAAATATGCATAGCAGAACCAGACTTGGATTGCTGATCCAGACTCTGAAAGCTGGCATGCCGATCCTTTAACCGGGTTTCCTGGGTATTATCCAACGAAAATAGGTACGGACTTTACCAGGGAAGCAGCAACAGGTTATCTACTAGATTACGATCAGTTCTAGAAAAGCTGGGGAAATGAAGAAATCATCCCAGGAGTCTTTATCTTCTTCACCACCTAGAAAGTTCACATCTACTCATCCCCCATCCCCCATACGGGCATCAATCCCGTGTTTTGCATGTTACTTGCCCACCTAAGTCCCTTCATGGATGACTGTCATCTGTCATATAAACTACAATGTCTTCTTTCACAACACGACCCTTAAGGAAGCCAATGTTCAGTTTTGTGTAGCTACTTCAGTTGCACCATGAATTGCAACTGTTTGTTGTTTACAATTCCCCTGAACATGACTTTTGCATCTGTTGTTCTCTTTGCCTGGATGCCTTACTACCACCTTACTCTTTGTGTACCTATCATATCCTTGCTTAGTTTTTGCAGATCAGCCCAACATCACCTTCAGAACAAGCTGGATGTGTATGATCACCTATCTATAGCTTCCAGTTGCTGTAGATGCCGTCACGGTTTTGCTCCTGTCTGTCTTGACTCTCTCTCACACTGTAAGCCTTGGAGGACAAACTCCAGGCTTCATTCATCTTTCCTACCAATGTTCAGCTTCATTTCTGGAGTCAGGGAGTTACAAGATGAAAAGTTGTGTAGGAAGAGTGGGTAAATCTAGAACACATAATTAAGTCAAAAATAGTTTCTGGAAACTATTAAGTCTATCACGTTTAGTTTGGAAAATGGATCCAGATCCACAAGCCAGTTTTGGATTTAGGGACATCTCCCAGGAAGGCTCAGAAGTCCGTCCTTGAGAATGGAGAGGAACCTTCACATGAATCCACAGCTGCCTTAGCCATCGCCAGTAGTTGAATTGATATCGTTGAGTAAGAGTCTTTTGTCCCAAACCATTAGTGTTGTCTGGAGTGTTTTTTTTTTTTTTTGGAAGAAACCGATGAATAAATATTTTAACTGAATACTTAATTTTGAGCTGGCTAAGTGTTTTAAAGATGCATCCATTAAAGTATAAAAGATTGACACCTCAAGGTAGTACTGTGTGCAAAGCCCCGAACCAACGTGCAAAATCGCTGACCTCAACAGGGTGGTGAGTAGAGGTAGAAAAGGTGGGGTGAGTGCGCCTACAAACCGAAGACAGAGTTCGTAACGAAGAGAAGAGCAGAGCATTAGGAGATGACTTATTCATCTCGCATTTTCAGCACCTAGCCCAGGGCTCGGTGCTCGGTAGATGCCCGATATAGTTTCGTGGAATAATTGAATGACGGAGTGAATGAACAAGCCAGGCAGACAGCAGGGAGATATAAAGAGCTGCTATATTTGGGTGAGTTTTTAGTAGAAGAAGATCACAGAATGGAAAATGTTCTCCTCTGATCATGAATAAAAAGCAGAGAAATAGATGAAGTATTAGCAGAAGGAGAACAGAACAAACCTAGATTTTTTTTTTTTGAAACCTTTATGGATACATAATTTGCTATAAAATTCACCGATTTTTAAGTGTGCATCTTGATGGCATTTTATTAGATTTAGAGCTGTTCAGTCAAAAACACAATCCAGTTTTAGAACATTTTCATCACTCCAGAAAGTTCCCTCCTGCCCATTTCAGCCAATCCTCGCTCCTAGCACGAGTCCCAGGCAAACGTTGATCTGTTCTCTGTCGCTATAGTTTTGCCTTTTATAGAAATTTTCATATAAATGTAATCATGCCATGTGTAGTCTTTTTTGTGTGGTTTCTTTCAGTTAGTGTAATGTTTCCGAAGTTTCATATTGTTGCAAGTGTCAATGATTGCAAGTGTCATTCCATTTCTATTGTGGATTAGTATTTCATCACCTGAATTTATCATATTTTGTTTCACCATTCGCCTCTTGGTAGACATTTGAATTGTTTCCAGTGTTTTTTTACTTATGAATAATGCTTCTATGAACTTTCATGTATACGTCTGTGTGTGAACATATATTTCCATTTTATTTGGTGGGAGGAGCAGGCACTTTTTAGGAAACTCAAAACTAATCTCCAAACTGCAATTCCATACCTAAAGTGAGGCTTATGGTTTCTTTTCCCCCAAAACTGAAATAGCAACAGGACGTTGAGGATAGGTGATCATTGTTATGGAAGCCGTTTTCTCTTAATATGCATTGACTAAGTAATTAAACGTAACTGGAGTCAATTGAATTGGTTTGTTTGAATTCCTAAACAGATTTGAGAGTCACTATGGTTTCTTTCCCCCAAGTGAAGCAAAGCACACTAGAAAAAATCCCCAAGAGCAAAAGTGTAACAAGGTTTTGTATAGCTATAAGTGTGCACACTTTAAAACTAGAGCCCATTTTCATTTAATAAATCTGATAACTGTCTTACAAAAAAGTACCTTGTTTGTACCTTACACATCTTTTCTTTAAATCACATGTCAAGTATTTATATATTATTCATGTTTTACATTTAAATTATACTATTGCATTTTAACAATTTCAGAGAAAGAGACCATATGTTGGTGTAACCTAATTTATATTAAATTTCAATCATCTGTTACGATGAAGAATTATTACTACTAGTCCGTATACCCAAATGCTAAATGATATCATTTTCATAAATTACAAACAATAATGTACGTACAGGAGATGCCCAAAAACTTAACAGCATTTTATTGGTAGGAAAAGTTTCACTTTTTGAAACTAGATAATTTTATTACTCTCACTTAAAAAAATCTTTCTTACCAATTTAAATAATTATCGCATAAAGTCACTTTTGAACATTCAGTGTACAACTTGGGCCAGATTTTGCGATGAGATGAAAATGATCAACTCTAAACTGCAAAGAAATACTGTTTGGTTAGTTGAAGAAAATAGTTCATGGTTCATAATAAGCACGGCATCTACATGGGCCATACAGATGAGCAAGAACCAGGTTTTGAAATCTCCTAATGATAGGAAAGTAACAAGCATCGCCAGACCAAGGCGTGCTAAAAGCTTCCCAAATAAAACGGCTGCCTTTGGCTTGAGAATTTATTCTCCTACCTCACTCTAGTTAGGGAGGGTTTGTATTTCATTTCTCACAGGCAGGGTAGACAAGGTGGAAATCAAAAAGCGTTGATAAAAATCAGGCAGTAAGAAAACTGAAAAAAAAAAAAAAAAAAAGAAAAAGAGGAAACACCTGAGTTCTCTGTTACTGCCCCTGGAGCTGTCTGTCAAGGCACCTGCCCGGTAGGCAGAGGACAGGTGTGTGGGAGGTGAGGCCAAGATTAACGTCCCTCCCCTCACGGGCTGGAATCCCCACCCTGCTGTCCCTGCGAGCGTCCTGTGTGTGTTCTTTAGTTCTGCTCACCCTCCTTTCCCTCTCTGACCACACGAGTAACCCAACTGCCAGGGTTTTTGAACTCCGCGCTTCCGGTGGACAGTTGGGTTTCTCTGTACCACTCCATGACAAACCCTTCTGTCCTCGCGATGCTGTCAGGTGAGTCAGGCAGGGACAGGAATGAAGTCACCATTGTCCAAAGCGAAATTCACTTATGTAAAAGATAAAAAAAAATAACGGACTAGACGACACATTATGGAAAGCAAGGCCTTTGCTATTTTTAAAATCGGTGATCTAAAGTCAAGACCAAAAATACACGTGACTCCATGACTTTGGCAAGTAACTTGACAAAAGTGAAACAGAGGCTCAGAGAGGTTAACCGGGGTGATAGTCTGCTTACAACGACCAGCATTTCTGAGACTTCTGTGACATTTCAACTTTATGTTAGTTGTCCCTTCTAAGTGCTCTTGCTGCATTCTTGCTTACTCTATACCTTGTTTATAACAAACACTAGCGTTTTGAACAGGCCAAACTTCACAGGAGTTACAAGGAAGATATACTTTTATTATTTCTCGCAGGACCACCTTTCAACATGCTTTTCCCATCCGTTAACATCTCAGGCAAAGCCCAAAGCTGCCCAGTCGCTTTCAGGTACTGAAATAAAGATCAGTCCAGTCGAACTTAAAATCACAGCTTTCCATCCAATGTAACCCTCTCTTCTCTGCAGCCCAGGCTGGCCAATAATCTGAGTGGGGTGGGGTGGGGAGCTTCCCTGCTGCTTAACGCCCTGTTCTCACCAGGAAAGGCACCAAACCTCGCTAATCCGATCCTGAGGTGACCGGTACAGCACCATGCGACCTTCTAATTCCACAGCCTACTGCAATGGCCTGATGGCTGATCTCCACCTCATGGCCTTGAAAGGACCCCGAGGCCAGGAGGGGGGGAGAGCTGTGGTCAAATCTGAATTTTTAGAACCTGGCTTAGTGCCCAGTACAGAGTAGGGGTTCATGAAATAGCTGTCCAATTAGTGAGTCGACAAATTAACAAATGTGTTTGTATAATGAAGAAAATCCCAGGATATTGATGATGTAAAGGAAAAGTACAAAATATAGTTATTTAGTAGAAGCATATGAACCAACTCTTTTCCTGTTATTGAATATTTAAAAAATCCCAAATAGGAAATCCTCTCCCACTTCAGATAAATTAGGCATTATTTGCACCATAATTATGCTCCTTCGAAACACTCAGTAAAAATTGGGAAAAGTGAATACTGAAGTTGTTGGACTTCAGACTTTGGAGTACCTCAGTCAAGCAGTCACTTCATTTAAATGTCTCAAGTCAGATAGAAGAAGTGCTGTAGCTTGGGAGAGTCACAAAGTGTCCCTTGCAAAAGGTCAAATGGTGTTTCCACGGCCCAGTTACCTGCTTGGTCCACACAACATTTCATCTGCTTGATTCTTTTTCAGAATATTACAGGGGACAAATGTTTTGGTTACATGGATTGCTTTTGTACTGCTTGAGAGAAAGTTATAAGTGTGCCCATCACCCAGAGTGTGTACATGGTACCTGTTAGGTGGGATTTCACCCATCCCTCCACCTGTCTGATTTCTGTTGAGTTTTACTTCTTGCTGAGCGCGCGAGTGCTGTTTGGGTAGTCCAGGTTAGCAGTGAGTACATGTGGTGTTCGTCCATGCTTGTGATATACTTCACTTAGGAGAATGGTCTCCACTTCAATCTAGGTTGTTACAAAAGGTATTAATTCATTTTTTTGTGGCTGAGTAGTACTCCATGGTATATGTATACCACATTTTATTAATCCACTCAGGAACAACCCCGTTAAAAAGTGAGCAAAAGACATGAACAGAAGCATTTCAAAAGAAGATAGATTAATGGCCAATAAACATGAAAAAATGCTCATCACTAATCATAAGGGAAATGCAGATCGTAACCACAATGATACATCACATAACCCTAGTCAGAATGGCTTTTATCAAAAAGTCCAAAAACAATAGATGCTGGCGTGGATGTGCAGAGAGAGGAATATGTACACACTGCTGGTGGGCTGCAGCCTAGTACAACTCTATAGAAAACAGTATGGAGATTCCTCAAAGAACTAAATGTAGACCTACCGTTTGATTCAGCAATCCCTCTACTAGGTATCTGCCCAAAGGAAAAAAAGTCATTTTACCAAAAACACATTTGCACTAGAATGTATATTACAGCACAGTTCACAATGGCATAGATGTGGAAACAACAGGGTGTGTTGTATATGGCTTTTATAATTTGGAAATATATTCCATCTATGCCTATTTTGTAAAGAGTTTTTATCATACAAGGGTGCTGAATATGGTTGAATGCTTTTTCTGTGTCTACTGAGATGATCATATGATCTTTTTTTTTCTTCTGTTTATGTGCTAAATCACATTTATAGATTTATGTATGTTGACCCATCCTGGCATCCCTGGGATGAAGCCCACTTGGTCATGATGAATCATTTTTTAATGTGCTGCTGAATTTGGTTTGCTAGAATTTTATTGAGAATTTTGGCGTCTATATTAATAAGGGATATTGGTCTGTAGTTTTCTTGTTTTGTTGTGTCTTTTCCTGACTTTGGTATCAAGGTGTTACTGGCTTTGTAGAAAAAGTTGGGGAAGATTCCTTCCTTCTTCATATTATGAAATAATTTCTGCAGTAGGGGTACCTATTTTTCTTTGTAGGTCTCATAAAATTCAGCTGTGAAACCATCTGTTCTTAGACTTTTTGTTTCTTGGAAGATTTTTTTTATTGCTGCTTCAATTTCATTGCTCATTATTGGTCTGTTTGGGAGTTCTATTTCTTTGTGATTGAGGCTTGAGAGATTGTGTGTTTCCAGGAGTTTGTCCATTTTCTCAATGTTTTTGAGTTTATCTGCGTAGAGATTTTTATAGCATTCACAGATGATATTTTGTATTTCTGTGATATCAATTATAACATCTCCCTCATTTCATATTGACCTTATTTGGAGCCTTTCTTTTCTGTTTCTGGTTAATCTAGCGAGATGTCTTTTAATTTTGTTTATCTTTTCAAAGACTCAACTTTCTGTTTCATTTATCTTCTGTATTATTTTTTGTTTTCAATTTCATTTAGTTCTACTCTGACTTTAGTTATTATTTTTTTTTCTTCTGCTGTGTTTGGGTTTGGTTTGCTCTTCCTTTTCTAGTTACTTGAGACAATTTGTTAGATTGTTGATTTGTGATTTTTCTGTCTTTTTGATGTGGGCATTTAAAGTTATGAATTTTCCCATTAGGACTGCTTTTGCTGATCCAATAGATTTTGATAACTTATGTCCTCTTTGTCATTTAGTTTGAGGAATCTTTTAATTTCTATCTTAATTTTCTCTTTGACCTATCATTCAGCAGTAGGTTGTTTAATTTCCATAATTTTGTGTAGAATTGAATATTTCTGTTGGAGTTGATTTCTAACATTATTTCACTGTGGTTTGAGAAGATACATGGTATAATTGCTATTTTTTTTAATTTGTTGAGACATGTTTTGTGGCCTAAGATATGATCAATCTTAGAGAATGTTTCATGTGCTGATAAGAAGAATGTATGTTCAGTAGTTTGGGGGTAGAACGTGCTGTAAATGTGTGTTAGGTCCATTTGCTCTAGAGTCCAGTTGAAGTTGAGTGTGTGTTTATTTTCTGCTTGGAGGTTCTGTCCAGTTCTCTCAGTGGGGTGTTGAAAGCCCCATATTATGATGCTGTCATGTATCACTTTGTTTAGGTTTAGGAGGTTACTATGTGACTTTGGGTGCACCTGTGTTAGGTGCATAAATATTTAGGATTGTTATACCTTTTTGTTGAATTGCTCCCTTTACCATTATATAATGACCCTCTGTGTCTTTCTTTACTTTTGCTGATTTGAAGTCTATGTTATCTGTTATGAGAATGCCTATACCCACTTTCTTTTGATTTCCATTTGCATGGAATATTTTTTCTATCCCTTCACCTTGAATCTGAATGAGTCCTTGTGGGTTAGATGTGTTTCCTGGAGATAATAGATGCTTGGCTTGTATTTTTTTAATCCATTTAGCCAGCCTGTGTCTCCTGAGTGGGGAATTCAAGCCATTCACATTCATTGAGAGAATTGATAGGTGGGACGCATCTCTGTTCATCTTGTTGTGTAGAAAGTCATTGCTTTGTTTTACCTCTTGAGCTATTATTTTATAGGGGCTCTGAGGTTTAGCTTTTGGGTGATTTTACCCTGGTGGGTGTCCATTGTGATGATCAATATGTAATGCAGATCTGAGCACTTCCTGCAGGGGCACCCTGGTCTTAACAAATTCCCTCAGTGTTTGCTTATCTGAAAAAGTCTTTATCTCTCCCTCATATAAGGAGCGTAGTTTTACAGGATACAGAATTCCGGGCTGTCGACTATTCTGTTTAAAAAGACCGAGTCTGGGGCCCTGATCCCTTCTGGCTTATAAGAACTCAGTTGAGAAGTCTTCAGTTAGCCTAATGGGTTTTCCTTTTTGAGTTACCTGATGTCTTTGCCTTACGGCTTGCAGGAGTTCCTCCTCTGTGTTAACTTTGGCCAGTCTGATGACTATGTGTCAGTCATCGTGATTGCCTCTTCATGATGAATCTCCCATGTGTTTGTTGAGCTTCTTGTACCTGGATAGCTAAATTTCTAGAAAGACCAGGGACATTTTCCTCAATTATTCCCTCAAGTTGTTTTCTAACCCTTGTGTATTTTCTTCTTCGCCCTCAGGGATGTCTATGATTCTTATGTTTGGCCTCTTACATAATTCCATCTTTCTTATAAGCTTTGTTCATTTCTTTTATTTCTTGTTCTTTATCTTTAACTGACTTGTTTAATTTGAAGGTATTGTCTTCAAGTTCTGAGATTCTTTCTTCTGCCTGGTGTATTCTATTCTTAAAACTTTCCACTGTGTTTTGTATTTCCTTGAATGAATTTTTCATTTCTGTAAGTTCTATTTGATTTTTTAAAGATAATTTTGTTTCTTTAGTGAATTTTTCATTCATTCCTGTATTGTTTTTGTGGTTTCTTTGTGTTGGTTTTCCATCTTTTTCTTGTATTTCATTGAGCTTCCTTACATCCAAATTTGGAATTCTTCATCCATCATTTTGATATTTTGGTGTTAGTTGGTATCCTTTGGTAAAGAGTGTTGTTTCCTTCCTCGGGAAATGTCTGTGTGGGAACAAGCAAAATGAACCCTGAGAAGTTGAAGCCCTCTGGGGGCACAGAGGTGCACGGTGGGGAGGGAAGCAATATGGCACCCGCCATCCTGGCTGAAGTCTGTGGAATGGGAAGTGCTCCTGTCCACAAGAAGCTCCCAGCTCGCTGGCAGCATCAGCCTCTGGGCTTGTGTGGACAGAAAGTCTCTCCAGCGCTTGGGAACCCACTGAAAGTTGGAGATGCAAGGGTGGGAGACACAAACCACTCCACCTACCCTTCTCACTGGACTCCAGTCCTCTCAGGGCTTGATCTCTGTGTATACCTTGCTCCTTCCTGTTCTGCTCCACACCTTCTTCCCATGGAGTCTCCTGAAGGTTCTGGCACCCTTGCCTCATACCCACATCCGATCTATGTTTGTCTGTTTGTTTGTTTTTTCTGTTTCATCTAAAACTTCTCATTTTTACTGAGATGCTCTGGCAGCTGGTGTCTCTGGTCTGCCATCTTGCTGCTTCTCCTCCTCATCTGCTTGGTGCTTTGAGCGTAGTTTCTACGTGGGAGCCGACAGGACAGGCTGCATTTTTTTTTTTTTTTGATTCTTTGTTTATTTGTTTTTTTCTAAGCAAGGTAATATGGAAAAGATACAGAGTAGCAATTTCACTTCTGACTTTACAACAAAAATTCCTTGTTATGGTAATTTCTAGCCCTATTGGCTTATTTTTATTTTTAAAAATAAAAGTAAAAAAATAGTAAAACTGCATTTTTCCTGCATTTTTACATTACTTTTATGTAATTTTCCCTTAAACAGTCCTAAGTTGCAGTTTCTACCCTCAGATTGTCTCTTTGTTAATTAAAAAAGGTACTGACAACTCTCTTTGTTAACAAAACTTCTTACAATCTACTGTTAAATATCAATGGAAACAGAGACAAGGGTCTCGTGGGACCTTACATCTTGGTAGCTAAGACCACTTAGAGTGAAGACCCTTCCCCATCTCCTCCTAACTGGGGGGTCCTAAGCAGTCTGTGCATCTTTGTTTCCTAATCAATAACATGAGGAAAATAATACAACTTACCACCTAGGCTCACCCAATAGAGCCAAGGACTAAACTACTCTATCCACAGGTCAGAAGCTCTGGATTATTGAGATTTTACTAAAGGTGCTCATTTGTTTAGTTTAGGCGCTCAGTGTTCAAAACCTCTTATAAGAAATAGTTTCAACTTTATTCTCCTGGTTGTTTCCAGATCAAAACTGTGAGGCATAAAGAAGGGTTTGCTGACCGGTGTCTGTGCTTCGTCTGTTGAGTCCAAACATTGTGAGCCTGGAAAGTGCTTGAGCGTCACCCCTTGGCTCTGGATTCGGAAGGGTACTCCCAGGGGTCCTCTGCTCACCGAATTTACTTCCAAGAAAAGCCTAGACAGGTGCACAGCACTTTTCAGTTGAAAACATGCTACGAGCTTTATTAAAACTCTGAAAAGTTGTCACACAAGGGATTATTGTCCCCATTTTGCAGATAAGGAAAATGAAGCTCAAAGAGGTTAACTGAGGTGCACAAGGCCACAGGAGTATTAAATAGCATAATTAGGATTAGAAGCCCGTTCCTCTGCCTTTCAGCCCCGGGTCCTATCTGCTGTGTGTTGTCGGAGAGTCCGAAAGGTTATCGCACGGAGAGTCAGCTCAGCTGCAGGTTGATTAACCTGGAGGGGAACCAGTCAGTGCTGGTCGACAGCCAGGAGAGGCACTTTTCTTTCTACACCAGTGTTTGTACCAGGACAGCACAATACCACCCATCTGGATCAGAACCAGAATTCCAAATATCAGAGCAAGAAAAGTTACTCTTTTTTATTTTTTTTTTCTAGTTGCATCTGTCTATTTATAGTTAAATACTAGTTATACATATTGCTAAAATTTCTGGCCGGTAGCTTGAGGCAACTCTCCTTACGATGCTGATTTGTGTAGATATCCCCAGCACCTTTCTGGATTTTGTGACTATGGATGATGAATCTAATAAAAGAGTAAACATTCACATGATTCAAAATGCGAAGGCAAAGGAGAAAGCAGCTTAGGATTTCTGTAGGTCAATTACCATTCAGCATGCTACGTCTGCAGCGAAACTTCCTCCTTTGAGTGGAAGCCTGGCTCACACTCAGGAAATGATCTGTTAGGTGTGGCCTTACCGACTCGAACTGAGAGCTTGTTTTGCTTAGCAATCCCGAGGGAATCAAGATACGGGAAAAACCAGGAGGGTGAGATTTTACGATTACTATAGGAATATAAAATATGTGTGTTCCTTTCATTTTCACAAGGAATAGTCATAATTTAAAGCCATCTATCTATTGCAATTTTTCTTTGTTTAGCCGTGATGCCCTTTTTTATTTTTTTCACATCCAATTTTTCTTTGTGAGGAGAAAAGGCTGAGTATTCATTTTATATTAATTGGAATGCATGTGCTGCTGTTAGCAGAAATATCTATATTTTCATTTGTTGTAATAATCAATTTTTTCTCGTTAAATCGGAAAACTGCACCACATCACCATCCTATATTTTTAAAGAACTTTACAGTTTGCATTTGCACATTCATTATCTTATTTTATTCTCACAACATCCTATGAAGTAGAACTTAGAAGACATTGTTTCCCATTGCAAACTCAAGTATGAGAATGTAACTTTTTGTTTTGGGGAAAATTTTATTTTTACTTGATTATTACATAGTCTGTGAATGTGAAAACAACTGGAATTGTCTCTTTACTTTTAACATCCTGACTTCAGATGTCTTTCCTGAAATTTTTGTAACATCAATGTTTAAATAAATTCTCTTCATTTTTTAAGAGAAATTAGAAAACAAATCATAGTGGCAATTTTATTTAAGGGAAAAATTGGGGCAACTTCATATGTATCAGATTTCTGTAATATTACTCATTTTTCATCTGGAGAGATTATCCCTTAATCTTTTCAGGCTATGCACAGTAGGTTCAAGTCCTATTTCATTTGGAAATTATCTGTTTAATAACTGCTCCCATTGATTTTGATTGTGATTTTAGGTAAATAGCATCAGAAAAAATGAAATAATTCTGCAATCTCTAACCTGTCTCTTTAAGATGTGCAACGAGGGCTAGGAGCAAAGAATCTGCAATATTCTTTATAATTTCATGGGGTCTTCTGAGGAAATGTGGCAATTTTATGGGGACTCGTAGGGAAAAATCTTGATTTCATGTGGATTCGAGTGAAAAGGTAAATTTCATGGGATTTCTAAAAATGGCTGGATTTCTCAGGGCCCATGAAATCTGTGACAGGCATGGCGAAAATGCACTGCTCTGGTCGTGGAGTAGATTCCAGTGCAGTTTGGCAAAACTTTATTTCTTACACACCCGCTATGACGTACGTTATACATTCTGAGTCACTTTGGACCATTTGCTCTTTTATCGACATCTACAAGCACTAAAAATGGTACTTTGTGCACATAACAAAAATGTGGTGGTTTTGTCAGTTGCCGAGAGCACATGCATGTGTGTGTTCATGTGCACACGTGTGACTTGCCTGTTCCCTTACGTTGGCACCGAGGCCAGGACTGGGGTGCTCATGGTTTCTGTGGTCCTGGTCAGGGGGGCTTCTCACTCCCATCACTGTGGTCCTCGCAGAATCACAGAGTGTTAAGTTTCGAGGAGACTCCAGACAGCGTTGTGGTTCTCCAGGGATGTCCCAGCATCTCAACGTCTGCAACCTCGTCCCCTGGTCTACAGTCCAGACCCCTGACTCACCCCACACCTGCTGCACCAGAGTCTCAGAGGGTAGAACCTAAGGATTCGCCTTTGTAATTCAACTGCCCGAGTGATTCTCATGCTGACGAACCCTCCAGTTTGAAAACCAATGTGAAAATCCATTTTTTTCTTCCCAACTCAAACCGTCTGGCATGCTGACTCACGCGAACTTCTAGATCTCTGTTTAAGATCCTTCCCAGGGGTGGGGAACCTGCGACCCTCTGATTTCAAGATTGTTCTTTTTTAAGCGCCAAAGGAGGCGAGAGAAGCATCATCCTTCTCTGACGTGCCCCTTTTAATAACAGGATTTGTTCTGTGAAATTTGGATTCATTCAAAAGGCCTTGCTTAAGGATCCAGAACGCCACATGTGGCCCCAAGCCTGAAGGTTCTCCACCCCTGCTTGTGGCTGGAACCAGGCCTGGGTCATAGCGAAGGCTGTTGGGGAAGAACAGATGTCTCAGGCAATTCTGGAAACTTCTGCCTATGGAAGCACAGTGAATACAACAGCTACAACGGCTGAGTGTCATAGGTGTGGTGTATTGGTACTAAGCAATCTCCTTGATGCCATTTTTTTTTTCTAATGAAATGATGAACAACTCTTGATAAAGTCTCAAAACAACATAAGATTTTATCTTTTTTTTTTTTTTTTTTTTTTTTTGAGACAGAGTCTCACTTTCTTGCCCGGGCTAGAGTGAGTGCCGTGGCATCAGCCTAGCTCACAGCAACCTCAGACTCCTGGGCTTAAGCGATCCTACTGCCTCAGCCTCCCGAGTAGCTGGGACTACAGGCATGAGCCACCATGCCCGGCTAATTTTTTTTTTTGTATATATATTTTTAGTTGGCCAGATAATTTCTTTCTATTTTTAGTAGAGACGGGGTCTCACTCTTGCTCAGGCTGGTCTCGAACTCCTGACCTCGAGCGATCCACCCGCCTCGGCCTCCCAGAGCTAGGATTACAGGCGTGAGCCACCGCGCCCGGCCAAGATTTTATCTTTATTTATATGGCACCTACATTCATGCAACACTTCAGTATACACTGAAACAGTAAAAAAAAAAACTGTTTAAATATGTAAAATAGTGTTAGATTCCAATTCAGATCATTAAGAAGAGGTTGTTCACATATTTGAATGTCCATTGGAACATTAGAACGTAGTGTTGGATACAAGGAAAATCTTCTTTATTCAGGACTAAAGGTATCGCAAGCTTTTTAGGCTCCCTGGAGCCCTGCCTACTAAGTGCTTATAATGCCTTCTTATCCTTGTTACAACAAAAATTTAGCAGAATTTCCAAAATGCTTCCTAGAGTTGTACTTACTGCCCTTTTGAGAACTGTTTTCACTGGTTATCTTAGCCACGTAATATTCACACCTTTTGAAAACAGAAGTGTGCACATGTAATTCTTCTGCTTAAAATCTTCCCATGTTCCCCATTCTTTTCAGGGTGAAGTTCAACGATTTTGTTTGGCATGAGGACCGTCATAGTCTGGTCACTTTCATTCCTCTAGTTTCGTCACGTTCGGCTGCAAGCATATTGGACTATTTAAACATTGTGCTGTCTTCAGAGATGCATTTTGCTTTTACTAGAACGTGATTTCTTTTCACTTTGCTCATCCAAAGCTCAAGGATCACATTTTTCTGTGTTTTTTTTTTTTATGTATTGTCAGTGATTTTTATTTTTTTCTTTTTGATTAGCTATGCTTTCTAAGATTTCTAAAGCTACAAGAAAACATTTCAAATGATGAAATATAATTTAATTTTAATTGATAATGGGGAATTAGAAAATATAGTCATTATAGAAGAAAAACGTCAGTAGCCAACTTAAACCACCTTGAAAACCCTAGGCATTTGTTTAAAAAGCAAGAGTCAACAAGAAACGCAAATTGAATATAATGTTACAGGTAGTTTAAAAGCATAAGAATGGAAAATGATAACACAGTCCATTCTCATTATTCACAGTAATTATGTTATATAAAGTTACTGGAAAGAAATTAGATAATATGGAATTATTGCTCTTAAGAAAAATACAGGGTTAGATTCCTGTGAAGGATCACATGTTATGAGCCCTTGGCAGTTTGATTATGTTGCCTCTCCTCTGTACTCGGATAACGGTAACCTGTGCATGCGTTGTACTGTAATTATTGGTTTATCCAACCTGCAAAAGTAAGAACTTTGATATGTATCTATAAAATATATATCTATATTTCTCAGCATGGTCTACAAAATCTTCAAGATGTGCTCCTATGTATTTTTCCAGCCCCATTGCTCATGATTTTCCATGGGCACTCAGCATTTCCGCTATATCGAAATCCTCTCTCGCAATTCCAAAACTCACCTTCCTCTCTCTGCAGCCCCCACCTACTCTTGGGTATGCCTGCAAAGCCATTTTCTGATCTCCTCACCTTTCTAATTCCTGCTCTTTCTAGAAGACTCAACTCAGTTGTTACAAACTTCGTTGGGAATCTGTTAGGCATCAGGTACAGAGCTTGGCACTGGGGTTGTAGAAATGATGGAGACACAGCCTTTGTTTTATGGAGCTAGTAGTCAGTTACAAATCTTCCCTCTCCCCTGAGGCTGGATTAAGAACGTTTCCTACCTCCAATCCCTAGCACAGCACTTACCCCACAGTGTTGCGTTATGGGCTGTAGGCTTCCCGAAGAAAGAAAATGAGCCGTCTTTATTTGTATGTGGCCAGCCCCGGGCACAGTGTTTGACTCACAGCAGGCACGGAAACAGTGGGCGAAGACCTGGGGAGTTCACCAAATACCAAGAAAGCCAGTGTGGTGTTTATTAGAAAGTTCTTGTGTGGCAGTCTGGAGGATACTGCTTTCGTATTTTGAATTCTGATCCTTACCATGTACTGTATTTCGAATAGCTCCTCCAATGTAGCATTCTAGAGATGCTCTGTTTTCTTCCTCATTTCTCGTAGAGTTTTCCTCTTGGTAGCAGCAGCGGAGCTCTGGCTTGCCACCCCTGACCTCATCTCTTCCCTAGAAAGGAGAGGTCAGGAGAGGGGAGATTAGTGTTGGTACAAATCACCTTCCGTTAATCTAGGGTGCAAGAGATGGAGGTCAGCTGTAGGTCCCTCTCCACCACCTGCCCAATTAAACAGCGGAAGGGGACGTCACTTCTTCAGATTCACTGCCTACATGGAAAACAAAATGGCAGACCCAGATCCTGCAGACGGTATATTTTCTAAATCCTTCATAAAATACTTGGTTTTCCAGCTATGTAATACCTGATTTTGCTTTTCTGTATGTTAGTAATCTTCTGATAAATATGAAACAAATTTATAAATTCTGAAAAAATCGTCTTCAGGTATATAATTTTGACTTCTAAAGCACAAAGACTATTTTTCATAAGCAGATGCCCCTTCTCCAAATGACACAAACTGAACAATGGAATGTCTTGTGTTTTATTTTTCTGCTTATTTGGAATGAATGAAAGATTGTGAGTGTTTTCTAGAATAGTAAATGGTGGCATTGGGAGAAATTAGAAGTTTTCTTCCTGGACACAGACATAATTTTCAAAAACAGAAACTTAACCACCTTCTGTGCAGAAATATACCAAATGTATATTTTTAAATATTGCCTAAAATAGTTCTTATTAAAATATAAAAGTCTGATAAAACTAAAACAAATCACAAGTTGGAAGATGTTTACATAGTGATTTGAAAACAATCTTATCAAATTCCCTTTCCAGTAAAGATTTTTACTATCGTCCCTGAATCATAAAATCATAAATTTGAAAAGTGCATTACTTTTATAGTATAAAGCAAGAAAGGAAAATGCTCAGACAAGAGATTCATGGGTCTGGGACATAAATAGCTTCAAAAAAAAAAAAAATTAGCCTGAGTGCTAGGCCCATCTCATTGTCCCCTGACCTAGTGACAACTGACAGAGCCAGACGGATTGACATCTGGTCCTAGCTTGACTGTCTTCTAGCTCTATTGCCTTGGCAAAGGACCTTTCCATTCTCTGAGTCTCAGTTTCCTCATCTCTTATATATTACAAAAGGGAATTTTTCTTCATGGGGTTGTGTAGAAATAAGAAAATACACTATGTGTTAAAAATGATTTGAATGAGCTGTAAGAGACTATATAATAGTAAAATATTATAATCACTGTTCATTTCTTATACTTTCCCAGTGTAATCCCTAATCCTAACTTTGTCCTTTATGAATATAGAAATTGCAAAGATACATCTGAAACGTAGAAATACAGTAAGCTTTTTAGAAATCTTGCGGGATGAATTAACATTTGTCACGTGCTAGATTCATACTCAGGACACCTCTGTGCTATCTCTAGTGCTTCTGAATGCTTGTGGGAAAATTATGTTCTTACAGATCAAGCCCTCACATTTCAACAGGTAAACAATGTGGAAAGATAAATATTGAAATAGAGAATTTACTTTTTTACTTTTTTAATTTTTTAATTATTATGGGTACATAATCGTACATATTTGTAGGGTACATGTCATAACTTAAAATGAATTTTTAAAACAGTGGAGCCTAAAATTATTTTGGTATCTTTAGACACATTTTAAATGAAATCCATCCAACAAAAAGCCAACCGTCTTACCGATACTTAGCTCTAAAAGGCCACGGCATGGTTTTAAGAAAATATTTATTTCAGACAGCTTCCTCGTTTGTGCTGTTATTGCCGTTGCTGTTCCCCTTCCTCGTGGAATTGCATCAGTTTTATTTTTTCCTCTTGGAGTCAGAGTTTCTATTTTTGCTAGCTCCCGGTGTGGGTTTCCCTGCTGGGTGCTGGGATCATCAAACGGGCAACCCGAAACGCTCGTTCAGAGTCTCCTGCCTCCTTGAGACGAGAGCAGGACACAGGGCTAAATTTGGGGTTCCACCTCCCACCCCTCAAACGGCGGCAGGCTGGAGCCGCGCTTAGCCTTCATGCAAGATTCATGATCGTCCTGGGACTGGCTTGGCTCTGACACTGTATCAGAAATGGGAAGATCCAAGCTGCTCTCTGCATAACTCAGGGCAGAATAGGGATTGCTTTGTAGGCACCTTGGCTGTTTTAAAGTTTTCTTTTAACCCAGTGACTTTGAAATTTCTCAGTATTTTTTTTTGTGTGTGTGTGAGTAAAAAGAGTCAGACAGAGGAGAGCTGACATTCCCTAGGGGCAAATCGTGTTTTCGGCTCCTCTTTATACCAAAGTTCTTCTTGCATTTTATCTTATATCCCCTCCTACAAGCTAAAGATTTGAGCAGTTCTTTTCTTACCAAATTTGAGGGATGGTGCTGTAAGGGTATGTGCCGTCTGCTGGGTGTTAAATGCTTTACTCAAGGTACAGAAGGTAAATGCGGGAGTTTTCATTAATCCCTAACCCTATTATTTGACACTTAGCCCTTTTTATTTAAGTTCCCGGATCCCCAAATCCCTGGACATTTCCGGAGAAACAGAAGTGAAATTTTGACTTCAAACAACAAGTGATAAAAAATGATATTTTCATAGTTGCATCCTTTATTAAGAATTAGCTGAAAGTATTTTTTTTTTTCTATTAGGGGAGAGGAAGGCAATAAAGAAGGTGACAGACTTTCAGATCTCAAAGCCATTTGGGTGTTTTACTACATAATTTAATTGCATCCTCACAAAAGTGCTGGGGAGTAGGTATTACAAATGCAATTTCAGATGGGTAGGAACAGGCTCAGGAAGGTTAAGGCTCAAAATCACACAGATAATGCCCAGTAGATCTGAAATTTAAAATCAAATTTGTCTGATTCTAAAGCCCACGCTTTTTTTCCCTGGCTCCTAACGCCTCCTAGAAAGGAACGTGATTGAAGTATCCGACCTAACCAGGGAACGGTGGAGATTCATGCTCCAGTTCCCTGGTTTCTGAGCAATTCTTCCACGAAGTGGAGATAGCGCCACCATATTGCATTTCAGGGTTGTCAGATACACTGGATCCTGGTAAATTTTTAACTAGGACCAGCGCAAATCTTGGCGTCTCCACCTTTTGTCTACACACAGTCCTGATCCCTCTGTGGACACTGCCTCTCACGAGACCTCCCCACGCTGAGCTCTGCCTGGCCTTTCCTTGCCGAGAGACCTGCTTCCCTGCTTCCCCTGGACACAGTGCTATCAAATAGACACGTAGATGGATGTTCTTAGAGAAAAACAAAGGGAATAATGATAGGTTACGCAGAACCTAAGTTCTGGTGGATTAGAAGTGATATATAAGGTATTTTTGTAGTACAACTGCACCGCAACTGTGAATTCTACAAAAGCTTCCCATAACGTAGATCAGAGATAAAAAGGATCACATCCTACACAGGCCTCAGCTCTAATTTCTTGGTCCACAACTGGCTTGAGTCAGGTGGATTTTAATCCTTTGTTAGCCACTGAGAACAAAGTTAGCCGTTATCTGGCTGGAAGCAAAGGTAGGCACTTCTGAGGGAGAGAGCCATTAAGTATGAGATGTCCGATTTCCTTAAGTACTCAGTTTGACGGTTGATATCTCTGACATTTCACTTTGACACTTCTTGTTTTATTTTTATGGTGAAGGTACATCCTTATTCTTTCAAACACATGGTTTGGCTTGTGATTATCCTTTAAATATTTTTTAGAGCAATTTTTGTGAAATCATGGAAAAGTCAAAAATTCGAGTTATTTTTGAGTATGAGTTCCATCACGGGACCAATGCAGCACAGACAGCTTAAAATATCAACCAAGTGTTTGGGAAGGACGTGGCTAATGAACGCACAGTACCTCGATGGTTTGAAAAGGTCTGTTCTGGTGATTTGAATCTTGAAAATGAGCCATGTGGGTGACCTGAGACCAAAGTAGACAATGATGAGCTGAAAGCTGTAGTGGAAGCGAATCCATCTCGACTTATGTGTGAATTAGCAGCAAGGTTTGATGTTACTATCCCAACAATACTGGACCATTTGAAACAAATGGGCAGCGTAAAGAAGCTGGATCGATGGGCTCTGCATGGATTAAATGAGCATCAGAAGAGAAATCTCGAAGCTTGCCTTTCTTTGCTGTCACGATATAAAGGTGATAAAAAGTGGATTCTTTCTGACAATCACAAGTGTTCGGCACAATGGTTGGATAAAGATGCAGTGCCAAAACACAGTCCAAAACCAAATATTCATCAAAAAAAGCTAATGGTGTCTGTTTGGTGGTCCAGCACTGGTATTATCCACTGCAGCTTCAGGAAACCTGGTGAGCCGATTACAGCAATGTCTACTGCAACCAGTTGGATGAAATGATGAGGACGCTTGTGATTAAGCAGCTGAGATGGGTCGACAGAGACAGGCCAATCCTCTTGCAAGACAACACTCAACCACACATGGCACAAACAACTCTGCTCAAACTACAGTGTAGGCTGGACTTGGAAACTCTCTGTCATCCACCGTATTCACCAGACCTTGCACCAACTGACTCCCACTTCTTCCAGGCTGTGGACCACTTCTTGCAAGGAAAAATATTCAATTCTCAGCAAGCTGTGGAAACGCCTTTTGTGATTTCATCACCACTCGCTCTGCAGGCTTCTTTGCTGCTGACATAAACAAGCTACCGCTAAGATGGCAAAACTGTGTCCATAGGTTAGGCTCATACTTTGACTAACTGTACTGCTTCTTGTTTGAAATATAATAAATTAAACTTTGGATTTGAAATCAGACATGTCATATTTAATGACCTAATATAGTTATATATTTACATATCGATTTGGTCATATTTATTTGAACTTGTTTTACAACAGAAGACTGTATCTGGGGTCCCTGAAAGGTTCTAAATAAAGAGTCAGAAACGTACCAACTCAAGATTTTTCACTGTCACTATTTCTGAGGAATCCTTAGTAAGGTTCCTTTGCCTTTGTACCAGATTTTAAACCCTGTGAGGGCACAGAATCAATTTTTGATACAATTTGCCAGATTTAAGGCTTTTGCTTCATGTCAGACACTATTCTAAGTATTTGGGGTAACAGCAGAAAACAAAACTGAGAGATTCTGGTTTTCAGTAGCCAGTGTGTGTGTGTGTGTGTGTGTGTGTGTGTGTGTGTATGTGTGGTGCGGGAAGGGAAACAGATAATAAACAGGTACAGACAGAACATGGGAGGCGGCATCGGAACATGCTAGTGACGGTGAGTGCCGTACAGAAAAAAGGCCAGAGGAAGAGAGAGACAGGGGCTGTGGGTGGGGGTGGGGAAGGAGTCCTCATTTTACACTGAATACTGAAAGAAGGGAACTCTGATGCGTTATTCTCTGAGCAGAAACCTGTTTCCGACATTTTTCAGAAACAGCAAGGAGCGTGAGTTGAAGAGAGGAGCCAGGTGCAGGCCAGGGGGTTGGGCTGGGTAGGGCCTGCTAGGCCGTGGCAGAGATGTTAGATTCTGCTTTGAATGACATGGGAGGCAGGACTGGGTTTTGAGCGACGATGGCTGAGTCTGGCTGCTGTGTTCAGACTAGAGGAACAAGCATAGGACTTAGTATTTTTGTTAGTCGCCACTGGACAAACTTAGAGGGTTGTGGAGGGGATGGAGTGATTGAGTTAATTCACCTTAAGACCCTAGAACATGAAAATGCTCAGTGTGTTCTCCTGGGAGGCAGCCTGGCTCCGTGGTTTGGACGTGGGCTTGGGCATTGCTCTGTCTGGGTTAAGTCCTAAGTTCATTTCTTACTCGTGTCATTTCAGAGGTGTTACCTGAATCCCTCATTCCTTGAATTTCTCATCTGTAAGGTGAATAATAATAGTGTCTACCTCACAGAATCATTGTTAGGATTAAAATGAGCCTGTGTCTGTAAAATACTTAGAGCACCACCTTGCGCGTGGTAAACACTCAGTAAAGGTTTTCGGTATCGCTCTATAGCTTTTCTGCTTTACAGAGTAGTTTCACGGGCTCCATCTCACCAGAGCCTATGAGATAAATTGCGTTAGTATTGTTATTTCCATTTTGTGGAAAAGGGGATTGAAGTTCAGAGAAGTGAAGTGATTTGCCCAAGATCACTTAGCCAGCAAGAGGGAGAGCTGGGATTGAGTCCAGGTCTTGCAATGCCAGGTCCTCTTTCCAGTATGTTCTGTGGCGTTACGTCTAAGAGGAACTCAAGTTCAGGCCTCCTCACTGCAAATTGATTATTCTTTTCTATTTCATAATAGCTCTCAGTAAAATCTTTGCATAATGAACGAATGTGTGCATTAATAAAGAAAAGAAATGAAATGAGAAAGGAGAATCCTTTAGGAAGAAGACATGTTTAGCTTGCTAGAACGCACGGCCAGGATTTAGGAGACTGGATACCAATCAGTTGTTGACACATTGTATAATTCTGAGAAAATTGCCTAACATCTTGAGCCTTTGGTTTCTTCATCTGCTAAATGAAATCTCAGTATATTCTCATATCTGCTGGCTAGATTTGCGAAAATATATGCCAAGATAAAGATGGAAACACTTAGGAAAAATGCTCCATATACCACATGTGTTGCTACTATTAAACTTCTCTAAGAAAATTCAGATCTAGACACCTCTAAAATACCTTCTGGGGTCGGTTAGTAAGCATTTGCTCAAAAACTTGAATTCTTTGCACTTTTCTCGGGGGGAGGGGGGAGGGGAGTGTGGATTAAAAACTTTTTCTAGTGGCTTAATTCATGGCGATTTTCCTAACTCTTAAAGAAAGTTGTCCAATCCCACCTTCTTCTTGGCTTTTCATAGTAGAAGCAATAACCTGGTGTCTTAGTCCATTCGGGCTGCAATAACCGAACACCACTGATTCGGTAGCTTGAAGACAATGACAAAAATTATTTCTCACAGTTCTGGAGGCTGGGAAGTCCAAGATCAGGGTGCCAGCAGATCTGGTGTCTAGTGACAGCCGGCTTCCTGGTGTGTAGACGGTGCTTTCTTGCCATGTCCTCTTTGATAGAAGGGGAAAGGGTCTCTCTCAGGCCTCTCTTACAAGGGCAGCAGTAATCCCATTCATGAGGGCCCTGCTGTCATCACCTAATCACCCCCCAAACACCCCACATCCAGGTGTCTTCACCTTGGGGATTAGGTTTCAACATACGAATTTAAGGGGGGATGCAAACATTGAGACCCTCGCTCAAGGCTTTCTTTCCCGACCATCAGCAGCCCCCCCACAATGAGGAGACTGAACAGAACTTTCTTGATTTCAGTAAACATTTATTGACACTCTATTGTGCGCCAGTTATTCCAGCAGGGGAGGCCAAAAATGATAAGACACCATTTCTGCCCTAACGGAGCTCAGAATCTAACGGGAAGACAGTCTTGCAGACCACGCAGAGATCACACGTGATATAAACGGTCGTAGAGACTTCCACAAAGTGCTTTGAGAGTGTAGCTCAGAGCGTGCCTAACCCTGACCGGTGTTGGATGGAAAGGATGGGATTAAGGAAGGTACGTCACAAAGGGTTGTTTACGCTAAATCTGGAAGCAGAGGCTGAGGAGTGAACGGGTGGGTGCTGGGGACTTTGAAGAAACAGAGCCCGTGAGTTTGTACTTTTTATTTTTATTTTTTTCCCCAGAGAGAATTTTCTTTTTAAAGGAATGGGATATAGTTGTAACTATAGGGGCAGACTTTTTGGAGGGATATATTTGAGAACATTTATAGGCTGAAGGGAAAAGAGATTGACATTTTAGAAGAGAGGAGATTGTTTAACAGATGAATGCCTTGTGGATGCAGGTAGGTCGAGTTAGTCTGAGGGGAGAAGGAAGGTGTCTCTGGGAGACCACCCACCGCTGGCCTGGGACATGCACCCGCTGCGGTGGGGCTGTCTTGTGGATATTTATACCTTCACTGTTTGGGGGAGAGTGTACCCCACGGGCGTGCATCCTCACAGAGAAGAACAAGTGCCAGCTTGTCCCTGAACTGGGAGACATTTGGGTGTCAAGATACCTCAAGAACAGTAGGCCAGATTACCGCAAAGTTGTCATTTGTGTGAGTTGCTTTTGGAATCTCTCCCCTCCCCTCGGAAGACAGGATCCAGTCAGGTGATTGGAGAAAGGTCGCAGATGTTATGGGACTGACCAGTCAGGACGAGCAGTCGGTATCCATCCAGACGGCACCTGAATTCCAAACCTGGAGCTCAGCCCAGCCGCACATCCTACCTGGCCTGTGCTTTTTCCTCCAGGCAACTAAGTCAGGATCAGACGTCAGACGGCGGCAGATCATATGCACATTTATAATATTGCAAACTTGCCACCAAGCCGGCTAAGCCAAGGGAAGCACATAAGAAACGAATAGTTTCGATGGAAGCTGATGTTTTCAGGATTCCAGGATGCGGCTCTGCCAGATCAGGGTGTTAAGTTAATGAGGAAGAGCAGCTCGCGTCTCAGGGCGTCTCAGGAAGGAAGGCAGCCCCGTCGTCCTGATGGATCGATCCCTCGGCCAGGTTCTGTGCCTCAGAGAGCATCCCACCCTCCCCCACCCAACCCAAACCCAAACCCAAACCCAACAAAAACAACAAAAAACAGAAAGTCCTCATCCGACTCAGCTGTAAAAATGCACTCGGGGTCTGGGCATTGCCCATCTGATACCAGTGGCCTCCTCTGCAGACCACAGTGATTACTCCGCAAACACGTTGCCTCTGAACTCCCTTTAACGCATGGCCCTTTGTTCCTCTCTGCTCGGATTCTCGTCTGCTGTGAGCCATTTCCCGCCTCTCCCTTCTCAGTTCTCATCCGGCTTTCAGACACCTCAATAATTACCTCTTCTAGGCTCTTCCTTTCTAATGAACAAAAAAACCCTAATTTTCTACGCTTTCTGCACAGTTACAAACATTGATAACATTTATCATTTTGTTGCCGTTTCTGCACCTTTCGAGCCTTTGATATATTTTTTTCCTGTAACAAGATCCTGGAAACTTTGGGCAGTGTTTCAGCGGCCCGTCGTACCAGGATCAGCATCCTTTGCTAGTTTCTGCCGGATCTCTAGTTTTATGTGACCGTGTGTTTTGAATGTTGTAGATGGCGTTGAAGCAGTGGTTTCAAATTTCTGCTTCCTGTGGGCTCCAGCTCTCTCTTTGGGTCCATCTGTGCTTACCAGTTTGTGAACATGCTAGGTTTCACTCTTGGCTGCTGTTACACACGTTTATTTCTTTACGTTAATATGTTCCTAGCTGGACTCACACCTCACGCACCCCCTATGCTCGCGTTCAGAACGCCGGGTCGCTCAGTCATTTGTCCCAGACTCGGCGAAATGCCTAGGACTCGTGCCTTCCGTTTGTTTCTCTCTTACATGGCCCTGTCTTTGCTCAGGTCCTGGTCTGAAAGTAAGAGAGGAATTCACTTATCAGCGTGTGAAGAGAAAGGGGAAATGTCGAAGCTCTTCCGAAGAGAATTTATGGCCGGAGTCCATGATATCACGATTTTTCAACGTGAAATGCTGTCTCTTTTCCTCTGTTCCCCTCTAAGCTTAGAGCTCGTGTCTGTCCTTGTTCCCTCCACCCGCAACTTACTACCACCTAAGTGAACACCTAGCGGTATAGCCACATGGGGAAACATCTCCAGATAAATAGATCAGGGTCCCTGGGTTCTTCTAGCCCCAGGGTTCTTCTAGCCTCTAACACATAATTGCCCGGACCTGTTACAAGAACCCCCACATTTTCATTGCTGGTTAGCCCCCCAAATGGATTTATAATACTTCCTGTTAAAAAGTCACATTCACTGTACTCCCCTTTCTGTCTGGAGAGGAGGCTTGACGTGGGGTTTCCACTTGCCCGTTTGGTAAAACCAAGCCCTCTGGGAGACTCAACATTTTGCCTTTGTCTCATTCGAGTGAGATGGGCAAGGAAAGAGGTCCAACAAAGAAATATTCTGGGGAAAAAAAAAGTCTATTCTCTAATAGTTCCAGTTTATATATAGAACCCCGAGAACCTCATGAATTTTAAAAAGAATTTAATTTGGAAAGAGATACATACTTTATCTTCCAAAGACACGGTGGTGTCTCTATGCAAAAACCCAAATAAAAGGATACTTTCAGGGCCGTGTCTGTAAGTGATTTCCTGAAATTCTGTCGTTGGCCTGCCCAGCCGCGAGGGTCCGAGTGGCCGCAGGAGGACTCGGGTCACGGCAGCGATGTGTCCCTTTAGCACGGGGGAGGGCAGCGAAGGCTTGGTGGCGTTAACCTGTGAGGCAGGGCAAGATGGGCACAGTTGGGGGACGTTCTCCACTGCTGTGCAGAAACGTTCTGAGAAGCTCCGTGTTGTAGAGAGGGAGGAAAAGACACTGCCAATGTGAGGCCCCTGGAAGGAGTGGAGGGGATAGCGGAGCAGGCGGCAGCCCCAGCAGCCTGTCAGGGACACCTGCACACGGCACCTGGAGGAGGCTTCCCCCTGCAGCAGGGGCCCGGCCCCTGCCGCGTGCGGTGGTCAGGACGGGGGACGGGGGCTGAGAGCAGCCCAGCCACAGCTAAGGGAAGCACAGCCTCCTCTCTCACCGTTGGCTTTCCGCTCGCGGGTGCCCAGGGAACTAGCATTCCTTGCACAGTTACGCAGAGAGACCTCATCGTACTCAGCTCAATTTAACACACACTCCCTTGGCCCTCTCTTTCAATCAAACGCTTTTTTAGATGCCGGGATTAGACATGAGCAGCGCACGGTATTTGCCTTCCAGTTGTGTTTTGGAAGGAGATCATTTTTTTTTTTTTCCCCACGAGGTGACGTGTAATGGTCCCTCCCCACACATGGTCTCTGACTAATGGAAACAGCAAGTTTGCACGAGTCGCCGGTGAGGTGCCAGGTGTTCCGCTTCGTGTCCAGACGTCGCGGATGGTGATGGTGCGAAATGCAGCGTATTCCACCTGGGCAGACCCTCAGGGAGACCGGGCACCACAAGGCACGTCTGCGGGTTCTGGAACTAGCTGTCTTTTTAAAGAATATATAACTGCCCACTGTTGCGGTGACAATAATGCAGGGTAAGGTCGTTTGACTTAGGGCTTGCAAGTGACTTATTTGTGCCCAGGAAAGCACTCAAGTTCAAAGGATACAGAGACAAAACAATTGGAATTACAGCGGCAGGATCAGGGACAGTGTCAAGTTTGTGACAGAAATTGGTAGAAACAGAACAGAGTCGTAGCTAAAAGGTGAAAATCTTGTTTTAAATTATACTGAAATGTCTGTGATGCCTCCAGCCACCATCCCCCATTTCTACCACAATGAGCTACTTTTTTTTTTTTTTTCATATTCTTCTTTTCCACGCAAAGAAAAGAACAGACCCAAGGACATAGAACCCTGTCTCGCAGCCAAGGTTAGAGCGGAGATATTTTTGGCTCCTAATTCTCTGCTGAGTCCATTAGACTCTGTCTCCTCTCCGTTCTATTATTTGATTTTCTGCTCCCTGAGTGTTTACATACTCAAACTGATAAAATGCATTTTTGTTCTTATGTTACTAATGCAGCAGAGGTATTTTTTCCAATTTTGCCAAACTGTAACGCTCTAAACGTGGCAAATAACTGCTTTCAACAAAATGTTTTCAAGGCAGGCTTTGAAATGGGAGTTAAAAATAGGAATGCAAATGCTAATAACAGTATTGATAAAAGAAATTCTGGCTTCGAAAGTGAGAAATTCAATTAGGAAAAAAAGGTGAAGGTATTTGAGGAAAATACTCTATCACGTAGGAGAGTACTAATGGAAAATTTAGCTCCATGGCATTATTACAAATTAGATATATTTTGCTCAACATAGTTACCTTCAAGTCAGCTAAGATAATAAGGAAGCGGTTCTGGCGACATCCCATTCTCCTTGTTATTGTCACCTGAAGGTGACATGCTGAAATTTAGATTACTTTAATGTTTGTAAACAATGAAAAGGAAGACTACTAATTCCGGGTTTTACCACGGGACCCAGCCCAAATAGCTTCTTAATGTTCAGACACACATGACAATCATAAACTTTATTTTTCTCAAAGAAGTTAATGGTTTACTCTGTATTTTTAGGATCATCTAACATACAAGCACTTACATGTTCTCTCATTTCCACTTTTTCTCTCCGTTTCTTTGACGTTTTTATATTTTCGATATTAATGGAAAGGCACTGATCCTACTTTCTTAAATCGTGGGTTTATTATTGGTTCCTTTGAACTTTCCCCACAAGCCCCTGCCATGAGCCCGAATCATTTAGTTATTCCTTTCAGAAACAGGAAGGCCTTTATTTATACGTCTGGTAGAATATAGGCATGAACCTTGTGTGCACTTACGTGTTTACCTCGATGCGATACGAATGCACGATGCCGCATTGAAGCCTGCACCCCCCGAGCGAGCCCAGCACGGTGCAAACGTCCCTGTACGGCAGACGGAATCCACTGTCGCCGACGGTCTGGTTTGTGTTGGGTATTGGCGAGTGGGGTCCAAGCCCTATTTGTGGTGAGAAACACTATATTTTCTCTTGAAAAAGAGATGATTTAGTGTGGTAGGAGAGTTTCTTTAAAGAAAAACTGGCCCGTGCTGGAAAAGACACATGCTCACGGGCAGAAGAAATTCCAAATAGGCACCTTTAAAAAACACATAGTTATTTCTGTAAACGCGCACAAAATATGCATCGGCCATTACCTTTCAAATAATGGTGGACAAAATGGAAAAATGTTAAATTCTCAGTCTGTGACGTTCGCACGTCTCATTTTTGTGTTTATCATGTTTCTTCAGTGTTGCAAATACATCCCTTTGCAAACCTATCCTGACGAAACTCCAAGATCTCTGTGCACCCGTGTTATTTGAATGATGCTATTTGAACGATCATATCAGAAGATGAGCAGAATCGATAACCATGTCCGCCTAGATTTTTAATAATGAGAGAAGTGCTTATACTTCCTGGTTCAGGCATTTCTTACGACACTTAACAGCTGGTCGCTAAATGAAACCTGTAGTCGGCAACCCACAGTGTCATTTTCGTCTGCTTCTGTCTTAAGCAAAATTACCCTCAATCAGCTCTTGTTCTACGGGTTTTTAAAACGGTGTCGAAGTGCTTCCTTGATGGATACCGTGTGGGATTGCAATATCCCCAGAGATTGAGGTGTGTCTGTAATAACGTTGCAAGTTTATGGGTGTTCCACTAGCAACCGATGGCTGCAAAGTTGCTACTCACTGGGTAGCCTTACAAAAGGTGAAGCTTTCTCTCAGTATCTTTGCAAACCATTTGGACCATGCTGAACGATTTCTTGAATGAGTTGACTCATCTCTCGCCGTTTCACACACGCATACTCCTGAAGAGATGAATCACCGAGAAGAGCCAACCTTGAGCGCAGGCTGAAGCTCAGCCGAAGTAAATACCGAGCCAAATAAATCAGCGTTTTCTTCAGCTGGCTTGGCTGCTGGCTGGGGAAGAACAGACCTCGGGTCTCTCTGAGCAGAGAGCAGAGGGGAGTTCCGGGGATGGGGAGATCCAGACACGGCCAATCACCTCGTTCTGGAGCGGAAAGTCTCCGAGTAGCTGGGAGACAGAAAATGCTATAAAAATGCATCGAGTTAATTTCACGCTTTTCCACCTTCAACTTTCGCACAAATTAAATTTAATGCTCCTCAGCCCGAGTGGTCTGCATGCAAAATGGTGCCACGTGGTGGGGGCTGATGGAGATGAAAAAGGGTTCAGTGTCATTTATCACATAGTAAGAAAATATTTGTTCTGTGATCAGGGGTCGCTTCACAGTGATTAAAATGTTCCTCTCCCCTCTCCTTAAAGGCACTGAAACTCTTGTAGCTCACACAACATTAAAATTACTCCCTTTACCCTTCCTCGAAATTAGGTACCAAGTCAAGGTTACCACCTGATTCAACCTCCTTTAGTTCCAATCTCCTCATAAAAATGAGTGGTTTTGTTCATTAAGTGATCCTTAGAACATGTTCCTGTACTAATGACTTAGAATCCAAATAGGGTCTCAACATAAATGACAAAATAAAACCCCAAAAGACAGGAAGACATGGCGTATGCGTGGTCTACACCATATCTGGAAAATAGACACAATCTAACATTTAGTAGAGTTACTGACAACAGTTTTCCAAGATGAAACAATCCAAACTAACCCTGCCCATACAAGACAGCCCTAAGCAGTAGCTAAGAATGAGGGTGTTTGGCTTGGAAATATTTACGGAAAAATCATACAAAATGTATCCTGCCGTTTCTCTCTTATTTCCCTTGTCTGAAATATAATATCAACCTACCAAGGAGCCCTGGAGAGGTTTTGGGCTTAGGGAAAAGTCCACCTTCTTCTTATTCTTTCAGAAATAAGAAGATAATACAAACCCACGGGAACTGTACAAGTTGTAAGAACTGGGGGCAGGGGGGGCGGGGAAGGGCAGGGAGAATGTAGGGATAAGGAAGGAACCCGAAATAGTAGTAAAAAAAAATTTTTTTTGGTCATTTTTCATCACAGTTAACATATTCTTCCTGCTCCTTAACTCTCCTAAGACATTTTTCCACTATTTTATTCCATAGTGTGATTACATTTCTGGGCCTGGAGTTTGGAGGTTCCTGCCTAATAACCCTTGAGGGAAACTTCTCCCAGCAACTCCTGCGTAATCCGCGAGTCTTGTGATGGTGAATTAACGTGAAAATTAGCAGGTTATGTTTCTGCTGGTCGCTCTCATTGGGTTGGGCTTCCTTCGCTGTAATGTTTCTTTTCTGATGAGGCAAAAGAGGTGGTGAACGGCTTTGCTATTTCTGTTTCTTTCCCCCCAAAGTAGAAGGGATGTAAAGGCTTTGGAGATGTACCTGGAGACCCTGGGTTGCCGCAGTTGTCACCCTTTCCTCTCATTACAATGACACCCTCGTAAGAGAGGAAAGTGCAGTGAAGTCTACTCGCTGCACCACAAGGAGGCAGAGAAAGAATAAGAGAAAGTATTTAACTTGATAAACTTTCTTCCCTAGTTGATGCCTAAAAAGGCCCTGATAATTTCTGTTCACTGCTGTATCCCTATAAAAAGTATGACATGAATTTCAGAGATTCCATCTTTTCAGTAGGACTTATAGACAGCATTACATGTTCTTGCCTTGTGCAGTCAGGCATTTGTGGAAATCTGTTTTCCTTCTAATTCAAGCAAAATACCTTTGAGAAATATTATTTTATTTTTCCCTGAATGTCATTATTTTCTTTTATTCTCTAAGCCTCCCCTTAAGATCCTGCAGCTAAGCCGATGCCCATGTGTTTCTCTGCTGGAATTCACCCACTCTCTGCCCAACCCTTCGGTCTTCAGTAGCTCTCTCTCTCTCTCTTTTTTTTTTTTCATTCTGTCCTTTCCCAGCCACACCTCCACCTCATGGACTGCTGATCCCCTTAATCATCTTCTAAAAGTTGCTCAGATACCTCCGTGAAACCTCCTCCGTCTTCCCCAGGAGCGTTAGTTGCTCCCCACAGTACCATGGAAACGTTCCATTAGCACTTACCGAATCGCACGGTGGTTATCTGCTCACATCTGCTTCTCCCACCGGAGTGTGATATTCTTCAGGGGACGACTGTGCCTCTGTCAACTTTGTACCCCTCGAGTCCAACCGAGCACTCTGGCACTCAGTAGATGTCTGACACGTGAATGAATCAAGAGCAGGATAAAAGAGAGGGAGGCAGAACGCAGCACAAAGGAGCTAAAGTACATAAAGGGCAGCCCCCAAAGCCTGCCGGCCGTCCCACCGTCCTCCCCGCCCGTGTCCCCTGGCGGCAGTGTCAATGTGGACAACACGAGGCAACTTTGAAGTGTGAACTGGAGCTGGTCAGCAGGATGCAGTCAAGCGAGTGAAACCGCCGATCCGGTGGACTCCGGCTAAGAGGCAGTTGTTGTCATGTGTTAAAGAACTGGGGATTTTTAAAGCCCTTGGGTTTGATCATAACTTGTGTGACTGCAATGATCTGCAATAAGTGGTAATGATGATGAGTCAAAATTTATGAACTGCCTGCTGTGTGGACGATGTCTATCATGCTGGGCATTTTTCGACATTTTATCAGTAGTCTTCTCAGGAACTTCATAGCATTTTTGTAATTTAGAAAATTTGTATCAATTTTTAAAGGGGTACAAGTACGGTTTCATTGATGGATATATTGTACAGTAAAGTCTCTACCCATCACTAGAATATTACACATGGCGCCCGTTGAGGTATTTCTCATCCTTCACCCTCTCCCACCCTCCCAGCCTTCCCAGTCTCCAGTGATTATTGTTCCACACTCTATGTCCATGATTTTCACAATTTTTTTAGATGAAGGAGGAAAAAAGAAATCTAAGAAAGTTTAAATATTTCAAACTAGGCCTCACAACTGTTAAGTGCTGGAACAATCCATCAATTACGGCCAGAATCCACCCTCGCCAGAGATTAATGCCAGGAAAACTTTCCAGAAACCGATGAAACCATCACCTGAGCAGAGGTGATCAAATCAGGGCTCCGTTGATTCCAATAGTTGCTGGAGCTCTGTGATTTGCTACTTTTTGCCAGAAAGACTTCAGAAAGTTCTTAGTAACTTCCTAACAGTGTTCTGTGGGAACTTTGGCCAAAGGCTCGATTCTGCCAGAATCAACAAGCACACAGCATCTCAGGAGCTTCAGCCTGCAGGGGCATCAATACAGCATTCTTCCAGAGCTGCCTCTAGAGCCTTAGGGACACAAAATGCTGTGTGTCTCACATTCTCTTGTTCTTAACCAAAGTCCATATCGAAGTCTCCGATGCCTGTTCCTCTTGTGCACACTCTTCCCAGATTCATTCTCCCACTTCTTTACTCCCTTCCAACCATTTTCTTTCCTTCCTCGGGGACCTCTGTGTCATAATAAACAAAGCTTCCCACACCCTCACTCTCTTCACAGAAGGCTCTTTCCACCTGCTCATTTATTTGAAGCCTGAATCTCCCTTAAGAACATGGATTAAGCTGGTGGACCTAACTCACTATACGGTGTTGGGAAGAGGTGAAGACAGCAGGTCAGAGGTAACCCAAGCGGTACGCCAAACCTGCTAGAACACTCCATAGGCAACTCAGGATCAGCCCTCCTCTCCCGGGCGTGCTCAGGGATTGATCCTCGGGGAACCTGGGGATAGGCCTGTAAGTGAAGCCAAGCACACCCAAGTCTTGATTGAGAGGCCAGGTGGGAAGGAAAAGATAAACAGAATTGACAGGCCTCTCATGAGACAAACCAGAAACAGAAAAGAAAGGACCCTAATAAGCTCAATCAGGAATGAAAAAGGAGATATTACAACAGATACCACTGAAATGCAAAATTTTATTTCTGAATACTGTAAAAATCTCTATGTACGTAAACTTGAAAATGTTGAGGAAATGGACAAATTCTTGGAAACACACAACCTCCCTAGGCTCAATCAGGAAGAATTAGAACTCTTGAACAGGCCAATATCAAGTAATGAAATTGAAGCAACAATAAAAAATCCCCTGACAAAAAATTTATTCCTGGACCAGATGGTTTCACTGCTGAAATTTACCAGACCTACAAAGAAGAACTGGTAGCTATACTGCAGAGATAATTTCATAACATCAAGAAGGAATACCCCCAAACTCATACTATGAAGCCAGTATTACCTCGATGCCAAAGCCAGGAAAGGATGCAACAAAAAAAGAAAACTACAGACCAATATCCCTTATGAACATAGATGCAAAAATTCTCAATAATATTCTAGCAAACCAAACTCAGCTGCACATCAAAAAAAATAAGCCACCACAAAAAAGTGGGCTTCATCCCAGAGATGCAAGGATGGTTCAACATATGCAAATCTATAAATGTGATTCAACACATAAAGAGGAGCAAAAACAAAGATTATGTGATCATCTCAATAGATGCAAAAAATGCATTTGACAAAATTCAACACCCTTTTATTATGATAAGACCTCTTAACAAAATAGGCATAGATTGAACACACCTCAATATTATAAAAGCCATCTACAACAAACCCACAGCCAACATCAGACTGAATGGGGAAAAACTGAAAACATTCCCACTTAGAACTGGGACCAGGCAAGGTTGCCCACTGTCCCCACTTCTGTTCATCACAGTGTTGGAAGTTCTAGCCAGAGCAATCGGGCAAGAAAAGGAAATCAACATATTGAAATGGGGAAAGAAGAAGTCAAACTATCACTCTCTGCTGACAATATGACCTTACATCTAGAAAACCCCGAAGATTCTGCTAAGAGAGCCCTGGCATTGAAAAATAAATTCAGCAAAGTTTCAGGTTACAAAATCAACGTATACCAATCAGTATCTTTCCTACACACCAATTAACGGTCAAACTGAGAATCAAATCGAAGACTCACTACCTTTCACAAAGAATATAAAATAACTGGGAATGTATTTAACCAAAGAGGTGAAAGACCTCTACAGGGAGAACTACGAAACAGGAACCAAAAGAAATATAGCTTTAACAAAAACCAAAACAACAACAAAATCTCATTTTTATGCTAAGACCCATAAGAATTTTTTTTTTTTTTTTCAGTTAGAGTCTGGCTCTGTTGCCCAGGCTAGGGTGCCGTGGCGTCAGCGTAGCTCACAGCAACTTCAGAGTCTTGGGTTCAAGCAGTCCTTCTGCCTCAGCCTCCCCAGTAGCTGGGACTACAGGCATGCGCCACCATGCCCAGCTAATTTTTTCTCTATATTTTTAGTCATCTAGCTAATTTCTTTCTTTTTTTTTTTTTAAGTAGAGACAGGGTCTTGCTCTTGCTCAGGCAGGTCTCAAATTCCTGAGCTCAAACAATCTGCCTGCCTCAGCCTCCCAGAGTGCTGGAGACTCATAACAATTTTATAGAAATTAATGCATTTTATTTTTACAGCTTTCTGAAGAACATTTAAATAAAAAGGAATAATTTATAAAGGCTAGCATCTATTAAAAAGCTTACTATGTGCTAACCAGATACTTTAGAAACAACCATAATTCATCGTTGCCAACAGACAACATTTCAAATCTGTTATATCACAAAATCATCAGTGTTTTGTAGTTCTCCCTGGAGAAGAGATTATGAACATTGAAAAATTATTTCATCTCAAAAAGCACTATTTTGGAATCCCTGTTTGGGTCCCTCCTGTTTATTTCTACCACAATTCAACATTTTCAGCACAAATTATAAGAAAGATGAGTGCTAAATATTAACTATTATACTTTTATTTTTATTTCCCTTCTCTTTCATTATTGAGAAGAGTTACTGTGTGTATTATGTCCCTTTTCCTGAAGGAGGAGAATAAATGGAATGAGATATTTTCATTCATTGAATATGGCACATTTGTTGTTAGGGATTAGGTTGATTTCCTCTCAAAATGTCCCTCTCCACCATCTCGTGGTCTTCCCCTAATTTCAGATGCTCATTGACAGAACAGGGCAATATTCTGCATGGAGTAATAAAAGTGAAATATAACGAAGATGGAAAATCAGATCTGGCATTTAGGAGACAGTTTTAATATGCCACAGATTCTCACATCCTTACACTGCCGCGGAGTTAATAGACTTATTGTATGTCCTGCGGAACCGTGGAACAGAAATAACTGATAAGGAAACAAATTAGCTAAAACATACTTAAGACATCTCTTTTATAGTGATTGATTAAAATTTGGTTCACGAAGTATTGTTTGTGACTGATGCAAAACCAGCAATCAAACCAATTAAGGTCCTTAAAGAGCCCAGAGAACTTTACTCCAAAAATCATGTTTACCATTGTTTTCAACTTGAGATAATTGTTTTCTGCCCACCTGAATTTTCCACTTAACTCACCCCGTTCCTTGAACAGAAAACCTCAGAGTCCCCTCTCATTATTAACCCTGCTTTGCTCTCTCTCTCTCTTCTGTCCTTCTTTGCCATTTGCTCTCCTCACCCCATCCCCAATCTTAGCAGGTCTTGTTAGCACAATTTTTATTTAATTATCAGTTTAGCACCTTTTCTTAAGACGGTCATCTGCCAAGAAAACCATCCTCTCCCCTGCTCTGCTTCCCTTTACCTAAGGAAATCACATTCACAGATATTCTGGAACAATAGACAGGTGATAATCCTAGTTCTGACCCTTCAAACTATATCTTCCCACCCCCTTTTTTGGCTAAGCATGCAATTCATGTTCCCTCCCTCCCTCCTTTCCTTCCTTCCTTCCTTCCTTTTTGAGACAGGGTCTTGCTTTGTCAGGTAGGCTGCAAGCATAGCTCACTGTAGCCTCCAAATCCTGAGTTCTGGCCATCCTCCTGCCTCAGCCTCCCAAGTAGCTGGGACTACAGGCATGCGCCACCACGCCCAGCTAATTTTCCTTATTATTTGTAGAGACAGGGTCTCACCATGTTGCTTAGGCTGGTCTCGAACTCCTGGCCTCGAGCGATCCGCTCACCTTGACCTCTCAAAGTGCTGGGATGACAGGTGTGAGCTACCACGCCTGGCCCTTGGGCACCACTTTTAAAAAGAGACATTGACAAAAAAAGGGGGTAATCAGTGAAAGGTATCCAGGATACTCAGGAGTGTTAGGAAAATATCAGAAGACGGTCGGAGGGAAATAGCACTCTTTAACCTGGAAACAGGGGTATGTAAGAGAGGTCCCATGTCCTGCTTTTCAACACCTGGAGGGCTTCAGATCCATTCTGCATTTTCTCAGAGGACCAGCCCAGGTCAGTGAGTAAAGATGATGGGAAGACTATTGCAAGTCAGTATAAGGAAGCCAATCCCGTTGACTCCTAAAGCCTATTCTGACCTTTCCGGTTCCCTGCATGTAAACTCCAATCCAAGACACCATCCTCACTCACGGAATCTTCGTTTCCATCCCTACTTCCACTCTTTGTGCCTCTCCAATTATCCTGCAAAGAGCAGCCAGAGAGAGATTTTTAAAACCTAAATCATGTGTCTTCACTGTCTACACCAATTCTAGCATCATGCCCTTACTTGGTACAGAATTATGAAATCAAAATTCCTTTCCACTGCCTATAAGGCCCTAAATGGTCTACTCCACCTACCCTGTGTTTGTGTTTTTCCCTGTTGCTCCATGTGTTCCAGCCACACGGCCCATCTTTTTATTTCAGAAAAAGGCTAAACTTCTTCCCAACTTAAGACACGAGCATTTGCTGTTGCTGCTGATGGAGCACTCGGCCCCCTCAGGCCCCCACGGTACCCTGTCTCGTCATTCAGCATCTCCCCAAATGCCTCCTTCTAAGAGAACACCTCTCCCTGCTATCGTGGTAAAGGAATGTGCTCTTGTTGCCTGAATCTCACTTTCTTTCCCCCACAGCCCTTATTATTCTTTGGAAACATCCATTTTAGATTCATGAGATCAGGACTTTATTTTAATCACTTCTGTATCCCCAATGCCTAGGACAACGTCAGGCCCATGGTAAGAGTCAGTAAAAATTTATTATTAGACCTGGATGCATCTGTAGCCCACTGTATTCTAAGATTCTGTGATTCTAGGTCTCACCATCAAATTCTTCATGGCCAAAAACACCTTCAGTGTGACTTATTTCCTTAAGTGAATGTTTATTTAAATTTAAATATTGTATCTACAACATAATTTTATCTACAACATAATACCACTATTGCATAGTAGTTTGAAGTATGATCCTGAAGTCCCTCTGATTGTGTGAATTTCTAAGTATTTTAAAATACTTTTATATATAAATTGTATACAGCATTGGCCCCTGGCCCCCTATAGTGTGTTTGGCTGAGAAAATAATAAGCAATATGTATAGTACTTAACATGGTGCCTGACCTATGCTAAGTCTTTGAATGTTAGCTATTAGTAATAGTGGCAGTGTTTAATGTTTTTACATAATTTTGCAACTATCAAGCCAGTCCTTTTATATGAAAAAAAGTCAATACCAAGGTGAACTGAATAATGGCCCAGAATTTAAGTATGTCCTTAAAGTTGTTTAGTCCAGGAAAAAAAAAAAATGTATACCATTTTTCAGTGCTATCCTCTCCTACCGTTATGTGTTTATTCTGACAAGTGATAAGCTTTCTGATTACTTCAGAGGGAGAGAGGGTGAAAAAAGAAGCATTTGATAAAAGAGTATTTCCATCTTTGAACTTTCACATAAATCAGGAATTTTTTCATTCTAAGAGACCCTGATGCAAAAATTAGAATTCACAGTGATGAAAAAACCTGTATCCATATTGTAAATATATTCTAAGTTGTTTCACTTGTATATATTGTTTTAGAGATAGAAAAAGAAAAATTATATTGATGTTCAATATGAAAGTGAAATAGACATTTAAAAATACCAGTAATGGTATAATCAGCATTATTTATCAGAAGAAACAAAGTACATGTTTTTATCTGCATTCATAAGGGTATATGCAAGTCAATACAGTAGACACATAATCATGAATATCTACTAAACATTAAAATTCACCGTATGTATTAATTCTTCATTCACATGGATAAAATTTGCTTTAAGTTTTTAAGAAGCATTTTTGAGAACTAGCCCATTTCTAAGGACTAAATACCCTTGATATGTTCTTTATACCGATTCAATTAGATTGTTTTTGTTTCTATTTTTCTTTGTACAGCACATAAAATGGGCAACTCGCGGTTTGTACTTTATGACTAGCCCTGACTATTATTGAAGAATAGCAAAATTATAGTCCTGTCAAAACATATTAGTAACTGTGGACAGTCTTTGGCTACCTATAGTTTTCATGCATGTTTATAATTTTAATAATGATAAATAAAATGCTTTGTTGAAAGACTTATTGGTCTGATTTCTATTTAGAAAAGCTCTCTTCTTTTAAGAATGGGTGATTACTCAAATAGTCTGTCCTATATATTGTATTTCTTTAGTTCGTTGAGTCTGATTTCCTTAGCACGGCACATCTGCTTTGACTTGTGAGAAAAATAAATTGGAAAATGAACCAAATTATTTTCAACGAGAACTCAAAGAACTGTGCTTGCGGAAATTTCAACAAGTGCCCTATTAGTTAAAAGAAAATGATTTGCAGACTGAGTGTCTCGCTAAGCTCCTAATTTCTCTGTGCATATTTATCATTAATTAATCTGTAAATGTAGCTCCCCATTTTCAGATCTGAGTATATATAGTGGTTGTTGTTACGGAAGTCAGGTATTGCGCCAAACATACTCTTTTAGCACAAAGCAAACAGAGTGTGTGCCTGCCTTTTTCCTTTATTCTACTGTTCATTCCCTAATTCATTATTGAGTAGTTTTCATATACTACCATACTAGGTATATAAGTTTCTACTGTGGTTATGTTCTAAGAGCTTTCTCACATAGACTCGTAGCTCACAATTTTTTAAGAGCCTTTCTTTTATATAGAAAAAATTGAAAAAATCGAAACCTAGAGAGTTTATTTGCCCTAAATTATACAGATAATTCATGGTTGTCTTACCACTAGGAGTTAGATCTTCCTCATCCTACTCAGAGTAGATAATAAATATGACAGTAAATATTTACTATGACATCTAATATAAAATATAAAATTTTAGGTGTTGTTAGTGTTCTATTGTTGGTATTTATATTGTTGTATTATGTTGCAGATATTATTTTCTCTTTTGGTGGCGATATAAAAATTGAGTTATAAATATATTAATAATACTTTTCTTAAAAAAATTAAAGGTAACATGATTAAGTCCTGTTTCTTAGAATCTGCCATTATACTGGGCAAAAGAACAGCTACAGATTTATTTGTACTGTAAGTTTCAATGGTGCAAATCAGCAAGAGTTTTTCTCTGTAAACCCTAAAACTGATAACTTCTGGGATACTTCTGGGTCTCAGCCAGTTGCAGTTGCTTGTAAATGACCTTTGACTGGGAAGTTCAGTTGGAAGCTGTGGTCGGGCCAGTTTGTCAGCGTAACCCAAGACAGTCTGAAATACTGCTGGGGCCACAAGGCATGTGATCTGTGGCCATAGATCGGGACTATCTATCACTGCATAGCCAGTGCTGAACAGAGGAAAAAACGGAGTGATAAGTCTTTTCTGTTGATCGCTTGCTTAGAACGAAGCTGGGTTAAATCGACTTAAATTTTAAAATCAGATGAAATCAGGAGCGTTCCGTCTCTTTATATGTGGATAAACTTCGTAAGACCCTATCCTTTTAGTAACAGCTAACTGTGTCTTCATGACTTATTCATCCCAGGACACACTTAAAATATGAAATATCATTATTTGAGTTTGTTATACCATTAGCTTTAAAATTTCATAAACTACTGAACAGATGACAAATTGAATAAGTTAAAGAGATTTATTGTTGTAAGAAAAGTGTATCAGTAGGAAATACCACTGGTAAAACAGAAAAACTAGACTGTAAAATTTACTGAGTGCATTTGATAAAAAAAAAACTTTTTTCAAGCTTTCAGAATATTAAGGTTGTCTTAATGACTGAAATGTATTTTAAAAAATCCTAAACCAGGAAATTTGTTTTATTTTGTCTTTGCAAAAAAAAAAAAAAAAAAGGTCACCTAGCTTTTATTTTCACATTTCCATTTGTGGGAATATAATCCGTGCACCTCAAAAAAGAATTTATGACAAGCATGGTTTTCTGATTATGTAAATACGTATATTAGAAGTTTCTTTCCTTTTTCATAAGAAACATTTTAAGCTTCTTTAAAAATGAACACCTCAGAGGTCCAACAAGGAAGCTTTTTATTAGGAAAAATTATTAAGAAATTGTTACTCCAGGTTTGCTTTTGACCGCCAAGGAAACTGTTTCAGTGATGTAGCAGTAGAAGAAATTCTGAGAGAAAATATAACAACTGGGGGGAAAATGCTAAAGTTAACAAAAAGGATCTTTACAGGTTAATAATTACTAATGTTGATTACGCACCCATTTGGTGCCAAGCACTATGAAAAATCTCTGCAGAAAAGAAAAAAAAAAAGGTCCTTACCCTGTAACCACTTACAGTCAGAAGAAGAATGCAGGCACACTAATAGGCTTTTACACCATAACGTACTAAATTCCACCAAACGGCTGTCACGGGGTATCCTAAGACGTAGGAGGGTGCCTAATTTAGGTTTGAGGAGGAATGGAAGCTTCTTAGGGAAAGTGTCTCTAAGAACTGATGGGTGAATAAAAGTTAGATTAAAAGGTGGAGAACAGGACCCGTAATTATGAACATACAGGGTTAGCTCACCACCCAGAGAAGGTGACGGGAGGCCTCACACACACAGGCAGGAGGCAGAATCAATCCACTCCTATGTTGCGTCTGTCCTTGCCACTATAGACAACTTACCGTCAAAACAAAATGGATAGAAAAACACCATTAGGAGTGAATTGAAGTCCCAGAAAAAATAAGAAGACTAGGTGGTAAGAAGCCACCCAGACGGTTTAAACGAATTCACGTTTGCGGCCGTGGACAAATTACATTCCTAGGTGTTGAAAGGACTCACAGAATGACTGGCAGTAATCTACGGAAATCTCCAGAAAGGAGGGGGCTGCCAGGAGATGCGATCTAAGCAAATATCACCCCACTTCTCTCAAAGGGTTGAAAGGTAGATTCTGGAAACTGTTAGACCAGCAATGTTGATCTCTCCTAGCATTCTACAAGGGATTACTTTAACAAAAAAAAATCGAGATTGCTTAGAAAATAATGAGACTGCCTCTAGGATCCAGTCTGAGTGCACTGAAAGCGTTCCTGACAAATTAGCCTTATTTCATTTTCTGCAGGTGGAGGAGCCTGGGAGATTTCAGAGGGTTGGGAGGTTGCAGTGTTTGTGTTTAGGGAAGGGTTTTGACGAAATCACTCACACGTCCTTGTGCACAAGGGTAGAAACATGACCAGATGACCCAGAGCCAGGCAGGGGTGTAGCTGGTTGAACAACCGCACATAATTAATGTGATGTTACCTTGCAGGGAGGTTTCTCGCAGCATGTTTCAGGGCTTTGTCTTTTGCCTCATCTTGGCCCTGTTTAAAAATTCGGTCGTGGTGCAAAGACATCAGTCTGGAAAGGGTAAGGTGATATATTGGCTGATTGCAACAGAATTAGAAAATGTTGTAGTAGACAGAACAATGCGTAAAATCCAGGATATTGAGAATTAGCTACAGAAATAAACATACAGTTTTGGCTTTTACAGTCGCTTACGTAAGAATGCACTTGGGAGGAGGTTTAAAAGTTCATCTCAAAGCAAAAAACAAAACAAAACAAAAAAAACCCACTGTAGGTACTTTTGCTAACCCAAACAGTAAATGCTTAAAAAACAAAAAAAAAAAGAAGGTGAATTCAAGGCAAGACGGCATTAACAGAGGAACAATTCCAGAATGAAGGAAGTGGCAGTAAGACTGACCCCTGATATTTCACTGAACTTGAGCACCAGTCAGACCCATCCTGAGTATTACACAGTTATCGATGTTGGGCAGCTGGGAGATGTGGTTATTTCCGCGACATCGTCCCCCCTGCCCTGTTGACACCAGCTCTAGGCTGTGAGGTTTGAGGGAAACGGACCTCACCCCAGCTTCAGCCGTAGGCCACGCTCAGCTACAGCCAGTCAGGAGAATTCCATCTTCCTTTGCATCGTAATTGGTTTAATTAATCCAGGCCGAAGCTTATCAGTGCGTGGCATTCCCCTGGTTCTAGGGATTGGTTCAGGGGTGGCCAATTGATGTAAATCTCGGTATTTTCTTCTCCCTGGCAGTTAGTGGGAAGCAACCTGGCTCTGCTGCTGAATGGGGCCTCCTGCAGCACTAATTACTGCGGGCCGGCGGCCAGCAGCCATCAGGGGAGCCAGGCGGGGGAGGAAGTCAACACAGAGAAGGGCGGAGAAGAGCAAACCACAGGGAAAGGAGGCAACCAGGGCCCTGCAGGCCTCAGTTGCCCCGAGGCTGGAGTGTTTGGTTATTCATTAAGCCAATTTGAGTTTGTTTGTTTGTTTGTTTGTTTTGTCACCTTTGTAACTGAAAGCATTCTGATAGATCCCAAGACAAAATTCTCATAAGATTATTGGTCAAAACAAAACACAGGAAAGCCACGGCCATGAGGAGGAAGTTTAGAGGAACTCAGGAAGACAAAAAACTTAAATTATTTAGGAACATCTGTCCCCCAGAAGAGAGAGCGAACTGTCGCTATTGTTTGAGCATTCAAGGCCAGGCCTGTTGCCACAGAGACGTGGTAAGGCCAATTTTGATGCAACATAAGACACTGAGAAATACTCTTTTAAGAACATTTCTAATTTTTTTTAGAGGCATTCCATTGTAGAAAGAGCTGTTTGCCAATTACTGGAAGTGTTAAAGCAAAGAATAATGAACCATCTGTAAGTCCTATTCAGCCCCGGGATGCGATGGTATTTTGCCATCCTCCGTTATTTAAATGTGGGTAAGGTAGCCTAGCTGCTGGCTAAAGAGGGCTTCATTTCTGCCTCGGCTTCCTAGACCACCCGATCGATGCTTTCCGTGGGCCTGAATCCCCCTCTGAAGAGTGAACGGGTTAGAATAAATGGTTTCCCAAAGCTCTAAAAATTTCTGCCACCCGAAGGAAATTACTGGAAGTATGGAAGTAAGGCCCCGGGCCCGCTCCTTCTCAAGATAATAGTAAAATCTAAAAATGGGAAATGAGAATAGCAACTTCCCATTAATCACATCCCTGCTCAAAGTGAGCATGAGGGATTGCCTTGGGAAATACCACTCAGCTCTAATTCCTGAAGATACGATGTGCGTGTTTCAGAAAGGGAATCTTCTATTGAGTGAATTATCAAAAATTCCGTCACTTAACAGGAATTTATCGAGCATTTATATTCCCAGGCCAGTGCGAGGGTCTGTGGAAGAGAAAACCTTACCTGCTTTGCTTCGTCTAAGATGCAAAGTGAATCGTAAGTGTTCGCTGCCCCACAGTCTCTGTTATTCGGGGACCACCCAGCACCTTCCTTAGCTTCCGGTCTCAGGACTAAATTCAGGATATCTCCAAGATTTTCAATAGAGGAAAAAAAAAAAAAGAGGGAGGAGAAAAAAATAAAAATATAATTTTAAGTGCTTATTCAATTCTTTTGAGGGTTCCAAAAAGATCTTTTACGTAGAGGCTGTAAATCTGTTTGCTATCACAGACGTCGTATGTAATATGCTGAAATTATATCACACAATAGGTAAATATCTTTTTATAGTAACTGATTTATATATTTATTTTTTTTTTTGGAAAACATAAGTAGCAACAAGAGGGCTCAAGAACATCCTGGGGAGTTAGTGAATTTCTGCCTACTCGTTGCCCTGCAGGTGCCAGGGAATCTGTGTAAAATGTGGCTCCTGCTTCCCGGGAGTTAATGATCGAGAGGATCCAGGTGAAATGAGTGAGTGTTTGGAAAGTCGTGCACGTGCTCGTGTGTGTGTTTGTGCCGTGAGGAACCGCAGCAGCGTGAAGGAGGGGTTGGAGGAGACAGCCTAGAGCTGATACGGAGAGAGTGGAGCTCAGGCCGAAATCGAAAGAGCAGAAGGGATGACGGATGCTGCTTAGACGAGGGAAAGGACAGTTGAAAAGATGCAGAAGGAACCGATTTTCTTACGGCCGCGACGAGACTGACCGTATTAGACAAAGCAGTTCGGGCTTCCTGGAAAATAAGGATGGGCACGAAGGTGTACCCAGGTTCCCACATGTCTTAAAAGTCAAGCAAAGTAATTGAGGTGGCGCAGGTTCGCATCGGGGGGACCCGGCTGTTTCGAGCAGGGAGTAGTTGTAAGCAGTGCTTGGGGGAGTGCGTCTGGGCCGGGAACTATAGCCTGGACTGAGGAGCAAGGGGCTCGCAGGAAGCCGCTGTGGGAATCCCTGTGTGAGTGAGGATGTCAGGACCTGGGTCGCTAACAGATTGGTGACAAGATGAAAAATGGTGCGAAAGACGTTTTGAAAAATAAAGGAGAGGAGTTTGATAATTCACTGAACGTAGGGAATGCACGAGAGATTTTTCAGTTTGGAATAAATCTGTTTCCTGCAATGGTGTAAACTATGACAAACAATGTACATGCGCTGTCTCCCTAAGTAGATTATAAGCTTCGTGTAAGGTTCCTAAGGACATGCCCAGGCTCACTAAGGCCCAGCTCTGCGGAGGAGATGAGAGGTCAAAGAGGGAAAGAATAAACACAGATACCAAGGTTTCCACCCTGGGTAACCAAGGTGTCTCGTCAACCTCTCTGACACTTTCCCCAGGATGGGACCGTGATTGACTTCCGTTTTTTAGTGTCTTCACTGAATGTGGGAGGTGACATGGTCCAGTCACTGAGAGAACGGGCTCTGGAGCCAGACTGCCCGGGTTCAAATCCCAGCTCTGACATACTCTGTTTGACTGAGAACACCTTACTTAGCATCCCGGTCCCTCAAGTGATTCAGGGATCTGTGTAACTCATAGCGTTGTGGGGGTTAATCCAGATCAGAATGATCGTTATGTCACTTGAGCATCCCTGAATCTGAAAATCTGAACTCTGAACTGCTCCGAAACTTTTGAACAGCAGCATGTTCAAAGAAAATGCTCGTTGGAGCATCTGGGGTATTGGATGTTCAAATCAGAGACTCTCAACTGGTATGCATCTTGTGTTTATAAACATCCCAAACTCTGGAAAAAGAAAATGTGAACTCTGCAACACTTTTAGTCCCATGCATTTCAGATAAGGGACGCTCAACCTGTGTAAATGTTCGTTGCTGTTAGCTTGTGGCGTCATCTGAGAGGTGGGATTTCTCTTTCTCTCCCCACCTCCCCTGTGTGTGTGCGTGTGCATGTGTGTGTGTGTGTGAGTGTGCGTGTACCAAGGGGCACACGGGAGTCAGCGGTGAGGAGCAAGACCCGGGAAGACATGGGGTGTGAGAGAGAAAACAGAAGGCTTCAGGGGAGGCTGTGACCTGGGGGAGGGTCGAATTTCAGTGAGAGCCCAGAGATAACCAAGACGCTCAGGGAAAAAATGGAAGCCACAGGGGTGAGCTGATAACAGACTGAGTTTCAGCAGCCACAGAGCAGGAATTTAGCATGGCGCGGTGGGGAGGGAGACTGGGTCAGATTTAAGGGCACGCATAGAGCTAGGTAGGGATGGATAACCTGCGAGGGCAGGGCTGGTCCTGTTGAGTCAGGTAAACCAGTGGCACAAGGTACGAGGAGCCTGGTCCTGTGGTCTTCCCGCCTAGGACTGGTCTCACGCCGTTTTCAGGTGGTGGAGCATGGACGCTCCACGGAAGACGACCGGAACTCTGACGTGGCCACTGTAGCGTCCAGAGGACCCTCACCTGGCAGGGAGGCCAGAACACTTCTAAGTGCATGATGACAAGCTCATCTAAATCCTAACAGCTCATCAGGTTCCTAAGACTAGGTCAAACCTCATTGCAAGTTTTCAAAGCACCTACATGTCATAATCATATAATTAATTGATAATTATTTTATGACTGTTTCTCCTCACTAGAATGAGCAGGAAGTGCACCTCTTCACTGATAGAGCTTCAGAGCTTTGTGTGTAATAGTCACTACATATACATCTAGTGCATATCTATGTATCTATAGCTGTACCTTCGTTTACATCTCTGTCTGCATCCTCTGTCTTTTGGGGAAGTTCTGTTAGGAGTTAAGTTGCCAAAATGGATTTGTTGGCAACGATCGTGTCTGATTTCAAAGCTTTGCTCTCTAAGCCTGCTGAGTGTATGTCCACGTATCCATGGTTAATCAGGGATGTTTCTGGAAGAGCAGCTCAGTGAGCTCTGGAGTTCAGGTCCACAACTGTCCTGAGGGCTTTACTAGCATCTTCATAGACTTTCCCCAAGGGGGAAAAATGGAGACTTGACCTAAGGGTGAATTAGTCTTTGAAATGTTAAAACTTGAGAAGCAGAGTATGCCTAGGTTAGTAAGAATAAGAGTTCACCTGGGATGTCCTTCTCAATTGTCTAATTCAGTGGACAAAGTGATTATATTTACATTGCCCGAAATTGTTCAGTGGTTATTTCACGTCAGTGCATGTTTTGTTCCTCAGCTAGATCCTAACTCCCTAGTGACAAGCAGGAGTATCACTGGGGCTGGAGACAGCTAAGCCTCATTTGGGCAAAGCCAGTGGTTTCTTTCTTACTACACTCTGTGCGCTGCTTGGGGAAGTCGGAGTGGCATCGTGTAATCCTAAATGAAAAAGACCATCTTGTGGTCAGGGCTCTGTGGTTAACGGGTGAGAAAACAAGGTCGCAGAGCATTTGCCACCTTTTAATAGGGCCTCCTGGAACTAACGAGGCCATGTTGCCGGGGCGTGGGGGCAGACAGCAGATGCCAGATCACTTACTGCTTCATCCTCATCACGCATAACTGTCCACAGCGGCCGTGGTGTGCACAGGCATAATTATCTCTCAGGGACTGGAAACAGTGCATATTGTTCAACATCACACTGTCACATCGTTTCTGTGACATCGCCCTTCTGTACACGTCGTAGCACACGCAGTCGAAACGGACAATCCTTTCGCGTTGGGAAAGCTATCGTCAGAAGACTTTGCAGAAATGCAGCAACTTGTGATTTTTTCCCCCTCTCCTCGTCACCTCCAATTGAATCACCACCTGATTTAACCGTTGAAACAAGCGTCTACATTCAAACCGAAGGAAAGACAAAAGAGAAGACCCAGGTGGGAATTCCACGGAAAGACAACGGTGCTTTGCAAATCGCTGGGGTCCAGGGATGTTGAAGCAGTGAGCCGGGCGGGGACAGGGCAGCGACCACAGATACAGAGCAAGTGGCAGGGAGGTGGGTAGGAAAAGATGAGGGACGGCAGCACCCTTCCGGGCTGAAGCCACCTGTGCATCTGACGTGGCATCCTGGTCTTCTTTCCGTCCCAGCCTGGTCTGTTCGTTTGCCTGAGATCTCTGTCCTGGAGCTAACGTCTTAGGTGGGGGTGAGAGAGGAATCCAGAAACTCTTCCTCGCACAGAGGCTTGGTTTGAAGCCACTCAACACGCTTACTCCCATCCATTTCATGCGGTCGCTCTCACTGACGAGCCGCCTTGGCCGGGACTGCAGGGAAAGGCTGTCCTGCTCTCGGCTTTTCCTCCCACGTCCGCCTTTTACCTGCACAAGCAGCCCACGGACATAATTCCCAGATGCCCACGGTGATTTTTGAAATACCTTGAACTATGTAGTCTTAGATTCTTGAATAAATGGCTGCGCTTTATAACATTCTTTGCCATCATTCCTCTCGGGTCACAGGGTGGCCCTCTCTCCGGTCTCCTCCCTGCCACCCTCGCCTCCGTCCACATAGCAACCGAGGCCATCGGTAAGGACCGATTGTGTGTGCTCCCCACACCCGCCCCGCCACGAATGCGTATTTGAAACTCCAACTCCCAGTGTGATGGTATTTGGAGGTGGAGCCTTCGGGAGATGGTGAGAATTAAGTGAGGTCATGAGGGTAGGGATGTCACGACAAGATGAGTGCTTTTTTAATGTGCTTTTCTCTCTCTCTCTCTCTCTCTCTCTCTCTCTCTCTCTCTCCACCTTCTCTCTGTGCCATGTGCCACAGCAGGTGCCTGTCTGCAACCTGTCAAAGAGCCCTCGCCAGCCCCCGACCACGCTGGCACCCTGACCCCAGACTTCCAGCCTCTAGACTGTGAGAAAATACCTTTCGGTGGTTTAATCCACCAAGCCTATGGTTTTCTGTTATGGTAACATAGTTGCCATAACATAGTTACCTTTCACAAATTTAATTACATCTTGAAACATTCCTGCTGAAAATCCTTCAATGCCTTCTTCTATCTCCTGGAATAAAATTCTGAGGCTTTACCATAGTCTGCAAGGTGTTGAATAGTCTCTCCTCCAGCCCCGTTTCTTACAGTCCCACGAGAAGCCGTTTCCCACCACGGAATCTTTGCACCACTCATCCTGGCCTGCAATGCTTGCCTCCCACTGTTTACTTCATTCATCCCGCTCATCGAGATTTCTAATTACTACTCCAGTTATCCACATGATCACTTTCTAAATGCTTTCTTAATGTGTCTCTCTCTCACCGGAACATAAGCTGCATGAGGACAGATACTGTCGTCCTTTCCCTCCATTGATACGGTTCCTTGCACCTGGTACTGCATTTCAGACACAATCACTTCATCCTGGTTTGTGTCCATGCATAAGGGACACATAAGGGACACATGCATAAGCTGTACGAAACATGTGTCCCCCCAGAAAACAGAGTCATAGCAAAACAGAGGACGTATGGCCAAAGCATTAGTACATTTACGCTTTTTCAGAGGACTTTAATGTGATTACCCTTAAGAGTTGGTTCTAAGTAACATTGTATACACTTGACATTGTCCAGCTAGAGACAGTTGCTTTTGACGTTGTGGCACAAAGTTCGCTAAGACAGAGTGACAGAGTAATTCTTAAACACTTGAATGAAATAACTAAAGACAGAATCAGAAAGGCAAAAGTGGACAAGATAAAGGGTTTAAACAGAAAAACAATTGGATCTACTGATAAGGGTAATAAAAGTAAATATTACAAATCCCTAAGCTGAAGGGATTTGAAGTGTGAAAAGGTATTCTTTCCTTTCTTTTCGTTGAAACAAAATAGAGCAAACACCTTCTTTTCTCTGCCCATAAACTTATAAAAATACCATCGTCTCTGCATAACATCCGAGAGAGCGTGATCATCTAGGAAAGAGATTTTGAGTCCAAATGTAGCTCAGGACAAGGATAATATTGGTTACAGATCTGTTAATAGAATTTTAAAAAATCCAATGTGTACTAATGTATACAATGTATACAATGTATACTTAATGTATACTTTATGCACACTCATTTTTCTCAAAGTTGCTCAAGTAAAACTATATAAAAGGCATATTAATTAATGACTTATCTGTTTTTTCTTCTCATTTGAGAAGACAAACGACAAATTATTATTGTTTTGTATAATTTTCTTGTGAGATATGGCATTTGACTGATTTAACTGCATTGTCTTGAGTCAGTAAATACAGAGTTTGTACACGTATAGTGAATTCTGTTTCCTGTGGGCACAAAAAGTTTAAACATTAACGCCTTGAACTATTATGTGGTAGGGTTTGGACTAAAAGACGGTAGTGAAATTAGTGCCTTTGGTAGTGTTACATAAGAAGCATCGTACACTCCAACATTTTTCATAGCGAGAAGCTATTTTCAGGGACTATGTTGCCAATCCGGTACTTTCTCTCTGCCAAAATTTCAGGTGCTCTGCGTGAACACACACAACACCCTAGCATAGATCACAGAATGCACAAGGGATGTCATTCCCAGGAAATAAGCAGGTACGGTTGGCATTCTGCAGAGCATATTGAAAGAAAACACACCTTAAGTTTCGGCATCTCGTGGGTCTTGGCATAAAACTAGACAACTGTAGAAGAACTATGGAAAGACTGTTGGTTTGAAGTTTTTCTGGCAGAGAGGTTGAAATTAGGCTCCATTCACTACAGATCGGCGTGGCACACACCTGTATGTAGACTTAGAATGTGAATATTCAGGTAAAACTAGTTTTGAGGTACCAGTTCTCTGTTGTGGGTGACCTAGAAGTTAATACCAGAATCACTCTAAATACTGTCTGTAGTTTTAAAAAATCCAGCCAGAATTCTTATCAATCCTGATAAACTGTGCATATCCCTTATTTCATGCTGTGGAACTATTTAGTCTCATGTAATTTTGAGTTAAAAAAAAACAAGGTCCTGAGCAAAAGGGTCTAAAAATGTAGGTGTCTATAAAGAGCCTTAGTTAGATGGACTTAATAAAATGTTGGTGAGGATCTGGGTGGTTTGAAAAACAGGTGAGAATTACTCCAGCGGAATGGTGTTTCAAAAGATGTTTCCTATTATTTGAGTGGGTTTTACATAATCCTGGAATTCGTATGATAAAATGGGCTGTAGACTATCGTTTTTGCACCTAAAATCATTCAAACTGTAGCAAGATGAAATTACTTTTTTATTTTTGATGAACATGCATTACATACAGAATCACAGAACAAGGAAATGTCAGAAACAAGTTGTTCGTAGGTCTGCTCATCGACCCTCTCTCCCTACCACGTCACTTTTCTGGAGGACAGAATTAAAAGTTGCATGTATTATCACTTTGGAAGACACACTAGGAGCTAATTGCCGGCTTTCCCAAAGTGCAATATAAATATTCCTTACCTTGCCTCCCAGGGTATCTCAGGTAATTAGGGTTGTGGTTACCAGGCAAAATGCAAAAGTAAATCTTAAAAACATTCTCCTTCCTGTCCACAATGGAATTCAGTTGGTCTGATAAATCATGTATGTGCTATCAGTTCTCTCTCTTATTGATAATGGGTCGATAAGAGCATATACAGTTTTAACTCCACAAATGGACACATAAAATTTTGGATGTATTAATAAAACATTACACTTAAAAAAAATCTAATCATCAATCATTCAAAATGCAAGCAGGCGGCCTTGTTGAACTACTTGTCTTTCCTCAAATGCAACATATTCTCTTATATCACTTCGCCTCTGCGGTAGCTCCTTAGAACGACCTTTCCTCCTATTCTAATTTGACTAATTCCTGCTCATCTGTTAAAACTCAGCTTGGCCATCGCAGTCCCCAGACATCCTTCCTTTGTCATCTGTCTGCCAACGTCAGCTTGTCTGGTTTGGATATTCTTCCGCACTTCTATAAATCCCTGTCACAATTTGGTATCATCCAATGTTGTATTCATCTCTTAGTTTCCCTGTTTTCTGTAGATATTCTTTATCAAATTAGGGAAGTTCCCCCTACACCCAGTTTACTGGAAGTTTTTTGTCAAATGCTTCTCTGTGACAGTTAACACGATCGTATGACTTTTTTCTTAAGCCCGTTGATAAGGTGGGTTGTTTTTGAATACTAAACTGGCCTTGCATACCTTGAATAAATCCCACTTAGTTGTCGCTATCGTTTGAATGTTTCTCTCCTCCAAAACTCATGTTGACATTTAATCACTAACATAGCAGTATTGGAAGTCAGGCCTTTAAAAGGTGATGAGGGCCGGGCGCGGTGGCTCACGCCTGTAATCCTAGCCCTCTGGGAGGCCGAGGTGGGTGGATCGCTCGAGGTCAAGAGTTCGAGACCAGCCTGAGCAAGAGCGAGACCCCCGTCTCTACTAAAAAATAGAAACACATTATCCGGCCAAGTAAAAATACATATAGAAAAAATTAGCCGGGCATGGTGGCGCATGCCTGTAGTCCCAGCTACTCGGGAGGCTGAGGCAGGAGGATTGCTTGGCCCAGGAGTTGGAGGTTGCTGTGAGCTAGGCTGACGCCACGGCACTCTAGCCCTGGTGACAGAGCGAGACTCTGTCTCAAAAAAAAAAAAAAAAAAAGGTGATGAGGCCATGAGGTGTCACCCTCATGGGATGTTTTATGTCTTAATAAAAGAGCTTTTAGTAATGGGCTCTCTCTCTCTCTCTCTCTCTCTCCCCCCCCCCACCTGTGTCATAGAATGATGTAGCGAGAAGGAAGAAAGCCCCCACTAAGTGCCGGCACCTGGATATCGGACCTTCCAGCCTCCAGAACTGTGAGCCAATAAATTTCTGTTTATCATAAAGTGCCCAGTCTGTGATGTTCTGTTCTAACAGCACAAAACAGACTAAGACGTTTGTGGTATATAGTTCTTTTTTACATCAGTGGATTCAATTTGCTAATTTTTTTGAGGATGTTTACATCTAAGTTCGTAAGAGAGATTTTGATGTGTAGTTTTCCTTTCTTGTGATGTTTTTATCTATTTTTGGAATTAGAGTAATATTGGCCTCATAGAATGAATGATTTAGTGAATATTCATACTCCTTCTGTTTCATTGAAAATATTGTAAAGAATTACCATAATTTCTTTCTTAAATGTTTAGTAGAATTCACCAGTGAAATCATTGGAACTGGTCTATCCCATTTTGAAAGGTTGTTACTTATTTATTGAATATCTTTAATAGACATAGAAATATTTACATTGTTTCTATTTGTGTGGGGTTTGGTAATTTGTGTCTTTCAAGGAAATTTTTGGGCATAGAATTGTTTGCAATCTTCCTTTTTTATCCTTTTATTGTCCATAGGATCAGTAGCAATAAACTCTCCTTTATTTCTGATAATACTTTTCATGTTCTTTCTTTTTCTCTTACCCTGGCTAGAGTTTTGTCAGTTTTATTAATATTTTCAAAGAATCAGATATGGAGTTCATTGATTCTGTTGTTTCCATTTATAAATTTAAATAATGTATGTTTTAATTTTTATTGTTTTTTTTTTCTTTCACTTGCCTTAGGCTAAATTTCTTTTATTTTGCTAGTTTCCTAAAGTGGAAGCTTATATTATTAATTTTAGATTTTAATTTTTTCTGATACATGCACTTAGTGCTATAAGTTTCCTTTTAAGCACTGTTTTCACTGCATTCCACAAGTTCTGCTAAGTTGTATTTTTAACTTTACTTAGTTCAAAATATTTTTTATCCCTTCTGAGACTTCTTCTTTGACCCATGTGTTATTTAGAAGTGTGTTTACTTAATCACCAGATACTTGAGAATTTTCTCGTTATTGATCTCTATTTTCATCTCACTGTCGTTTGAGAAAATATTTTGCATGATTTTTTTTTTAATTTGTTAACTATATTTCATGGCTAAGAACGTGGTATATCTTGGTGAATGTTCCATGGAGGGCTTGAGAAAAATGTATATTCTGCTCTTATTGGAGGAATTATTCTATAAATGTCAATTAGAGCAAATAGATTGATTGCACTGTTCAGAAAACTACATATTTATTGATTTTCTGCCTGCTGAATCTATCAATTACTGAAAGAGTGGTGTTGTGGTCTTCACCTGCAAGAGTGGATTTGTCTATTTTCCTTGCAGTTCTAACAGTTTTCCTTCACGTATTCTGATGCTCTGTGGAAAGGTGCATACGTGTTAAAGATCGCTATGTCTTCATGGAGAATTGACCTATCATTTTGTAGTGCTTCTCCTTGTCCCTGACAGTTTTCCCTGTTATGAGGTCTGCTCTCGTCTGAAATAAATTCAGCTACTTCGACTTTATTTTGGTTAGCGTTGGCATGACGTATCATTCTTCATCCCTTCACTTTTAATTTATACGGGTGCTTTTATTTAAGATGCATTTCTTGTAACAACATTGCTGTCATCCATTTCACTTGTTTATGTGCTATGATCACCCAACACACTGTTGCTATTATCGCTTTTTAAAAGTTTATTTTAAATTCTTTGATAAATTATTTTTTAATTGACATTTCCATATCTGTGTTGTCCAGTGATCTAATCAGGGTAGCTAGCGTATACATTCCTTCATGCATTTATCATTTCTTTGTGGTGAGAACATTGAAAAGCCTCCCTTCAAATTATATTGTGATATACAATATTTTACTGCTAGCCATACTCACCCTACTGTGCAATAGAAGATCCAGATTTATTCCTCCTGTTTAACTGAAACTTCATACTTGTTGATCAACCTCTCCTCATCCTCCTCCCCTCCTCTCCCTCCTTCCCTTCCCAGTTTCTGACAACCACTGTCCTACTCTCTATGATACCAACTTTTTTTTTTTTTAGAATCCACATATGAGTGTGATCATGCAGAATTTTTCTTTCTGTGTCTGGCTTATTCCACTTAACATAAGATCCTCCAGGTTCATCCACGTTCTCACAAACGACAGGATTCCATTCTTTTTTCTAAATGAATAATGTTCCCTTGTGTGTATATACCACAATTTCTGTATCCATTCATCTGTTATTGGACACTTTGGTGGATTCCATATCTTGGTTATTGTAAATAGTGCTGCATTACTATTCCTATTACTATGTGCGAAGGATTTTGTCTGGAGGCATAAAGATGGATACTGTACAGTCTCTGCTCCGAAGAGGCCATGAAACATTGGACAAGGTTGACATGTTAAAGAGAAGGGCCCAGGAAGGCAGCAAATTTTTCTGCATCCCTACAACGTGCAAATGATGATTCCAAAGTCTTTTGCTTTTATTATCCTTTTTAAAACTCACGTAGTAAGGAGCAGTTTTATTCCCATTTTTAGGAAAAAAATTAGGATGAGAGATACTTAGTAACTTGTGTAAGGCAAGCTAGTAAAATGAAACAGCTGGTATTTAGAAATCCAATTTTTTCTTTTTTTTAGTTCCCCAACTACAAATTCAAGACAGTGCACTGGACGTACTGACGTGAGTCTGTAAGGGCAGGAGCAGAGCCTGCCTGGCAGCAGGAACCTCTGCACACCTGGGCTCCAGTGGCTCCCATCGTGTCCCTGTCCCCATCCTCCACTGCTGTCCCCTGGCACAGCTGTGCTGCAACAGGGCTGAGTGGCTCAGAGCTTTTAGAGTCAGGCCGATTTGGGTTATAATTCTGGTAAATGCGGTAGATGTGTGACTTTGGGCATGTTATTTAGTCAACCAGAGCCGCCTCTTTCCTGGCGACAAAATAGGAATAATAACACGTAGCTCAGAGCATACCCGATCCCACGATGAGATCTTGTGCATCAAGTACTTACCACAGTTCCTGGTGTATCGAGTACTTACCACAGTTCCTGGTGTATCGAGTACTTACCACAGTTCCTGGTGTATCGAGTACTTACCACAGTTCCTGGTGTAGGCCACCTCCTGGCAAACGATGGGAGTTAGTCTAACGACTGTTTCATTATTGCCACTGTGGTCTGTCACTGACTGATCCGGTTCGGTGGGTCTGGATGGGAAGGCGTCCTGGGCAAACGGTTTCTGCAGGTCTCCTCACTTGCTAAGCTGAGGCGAATCTCGGGGTAAGTTTTCTGTCCTGACCATCGAAGACAACCCTTTCATTTTAGATCATGTCTCCAGGAACGGGGTCTTCAACGTCCCTTGGAGCCCTAGTCTCACACTTCTCGGTGTGTTTCTTTGGCACAAAGAGGACGAGGAGGCTCGTTCAGGAATGGAGGCCCTTGTGGAGCGGCAGCTCCTCCCCTGCCTTCTCCTTTCACAGTCAGCTTCTGCCTGTGGTTCCCATGAAGCCAAGCGGCATTGACTCAGTTTGCAGATATGAAATCTAATCCCTCAACATGTATTCTTCAGAACACTCAGGAATGCAGAGAACTTGGTCAGGGTCTGGAAGCTCACCTATTGCCGTGTCCCTTAGCCATCCCCCGCACCTGGACAGAAATGGTTCATGTTCAGAAGAGTGTAAGTAAAAAAAAAAAAAATTGAGTATTTATTTTCACGCCAATCCTGGCCTCATCCTAGCCAAAGTTGGGTCTTCAAAATCCAGAATATTTGGGGTCTTAGTGGTCTGCCTTCAACTCTCCTCAGGCAGCAGGACAAGGAGGGAGGTCAGAGCTCAGAATCCTGACTCCGAGTAACAAGGACAGCACAGGAAAAATTGGAGAAAAGACCTGAATTCATTATAGAATAACAGCCAGAGCAGGCATTTACCAACTGAATCGGAAAGGAAGTTTCTTAGAAGGCCTGAAGAATGTGGAGGACGAGGAGCAGCTAATCTGAAGTACGGAATTGAAAGGCAGGGCAGATGCATGATTCTAGCCTTCCAGATAAGATTCCTTCTGGAATTCAAAAGCTTCTAAAAGAAACAAGACCTTGGCTGCCGGGCTCCGTCTGTAAACACGGTGCTGGCCGGCCCAGTGCAGAGGTTTATCACGGAAGTCAATGCAGTGTCAGGGCGGAAGATCCCACGGTTAACCCGATTTCGTTGCAGTGTGTTGGTCGGCCTCGGAATACAGCGTGGAGAATTAGCAGAGCAGAGAAAGGAAAAGGTAAAGGACGTTTTCACAAGCGAACTGTCATATCACGGGCACTGATAGGTGTGACGATGCAGACAAGTCAAGAATTACTTGCATGTTTAGCTAATGCATGCCACTTGTGCATTCACGTACTTTTATTAAATATATTAAAATATATTAGAAATTTTATTTGCCTCAATATCCAGGTAGTCACAGAATTTTAGAGTTTCATCATGTCCAGTCCCCCGATTTTATAGATTAAATCCTGAGGGACAGAGATGTGACGTGAGTTTCCTGAGGGTGCTCAAGTGAGGCAGGGAAGCCCGGCGACTCGCATTTTACAGGGGAGGAAAGAGGGCAAGAGACCACCGGGAAGGGTGTTACCTGCGGCATGCGCCAGTCTTCTGTTACTAAGTGATGAGTCCTTGTCACTGCAACAATCTCTTTAGCATCCTTTGATATAAAATACTCCACCATCATTAGTAGCTAATGCTCGTCATACTGCAGAAAAAATAAAGATCACTCTCCACAGTATGAGAAATAAAAATATATGCTTGATGGCCAGACACAGAGGTGAGTTAAGCCATTTCTGTGATGCCTCTCTGTGACCTCTGGCATTCTTTTCAATTTGGTGATTTGGGTAACATCTCATGGGGCTACTGCGATCCTTTTCCACAATGAGTATTACAGGTGCTATTTCAGTCTGTAGTTAAGAAATTCTCAACTGGAAAAGGAAACTAAAAAAAAAGAAATGATTTTTCCCATTGTATTTCAGAAAAAAAAAAAAATGCAGCAGTCAGAAAAAAAAATGCTGCGTATTTTCTGGGAGCGAGGAAGCCGGTTAAAAGACCCCAGGGAGAGAGAGTGGAGCGTGGGTTTCTGTACAGCGGCCAAGGGATGACCCCACACGGGCACCCGCTGCCCCGGTGGGCCCGCTCCTGTCACCGGCATGATTAGTACAACCCCCAGCACAGCTGTCCACGGAGGCCGAGCAATTTAAAAACAAGGAGTCAGCCGGTTAATTACACTGTCAGCAATAAATGTGACAATGGGCCGTGGTGGCAGCGGGATCCCGAGATGCAGCCAGACGGCCATCTGTGCCTCTCGCCCTGCACTCGGCACCTGTTGCCACAGGCCCGAGTGGGACCGGTGGCTCTGCAGCCCCCCAGCAGCAGGGCCTGTCCCTCCTCCTGCAGGACACAGCCTCTGTCTGACTGGTTCCAGGGGAATCAGCTTCGCATGTAAACTGGGCATCCAGCCCCAGCCCTGGCCCTGACGACAAACAACCAGATTATTGATTCAGTCTCGTGTTTGTTCTGTCCCTAACGTTTGGCGAGAGCCTTGTGTTGGCCAGGCCCAACCAGAGAAGCGAGTACGGGAGGAGAACGAAGTCTGTCTGTATAGCAGCAATGAATGTACAAAAACTGCACTAGCGATCTAGTTGTCCCTCAGATAAATCCCTTGTAATGATTCACGTGGACAATTGAAATTGCTGAGTTGCCTGGTTCTTCCGTGGTTTTTGCTTGCTTTATTTGTTTGTTTATCCAGTTGCTTTTGCTACCCTCCTTCTTGGAACTCTCTAAGTTTTGAAAGTATGTATTTTTTTTTTTTTTTTAAAAAGGTAGCCCAGAAAAGCCTTATCTAATATTTTTCTACTTAAATTAAGAACGATGAGGCATGTTACTTTATGTATGGATTAACATCTGATCTATTCCTTTAGGCAAAGATGGCCAATTGCTGGTTTGATCATCATATCCTTATTTTCATTAGATTTCACCAAACTCCGGAGGGATATCACTCCCGTCCTGTTCCTTCGAATTACAGAAAACTTCAGAATCAAGTGGACCTTTCTTCTCTTCATGCCCAGAGCGGGGCATTTAGGCTTTAGGATTAAAATAGCTGAAGGGCTATGAAGAAATATTACTCTACGGCTTCTTCTATTTCTTGTTTCCTTTATATTGTCCCCTTTGAAATCTATTTTTCTGTTTTTCATCTTTTTTTTTTTTTTACCCCACGATTTACCAGATCTAGACTTGTCTTCTCCCATTCCTATCCAGAAACATGAAGTACAAGCAAGTATTTTAAATGAATGATTATTTAAACTTTCTTGTTCTTAATTTTAAAAAGCAGATGAGCTAAATGCTCTCTATTTGTCTCTTGCAAGTGGCTTTTTTTTTTTTTAATGAATCAGAGCCTTTTTCTAAAATGAACAACGTGAATGAAAACCAGGAGAAAAAGAATAGAATTTCAGCGAATCTACCTTAGTCTATCGGTTCCATTTTGCCTCAAATCGGTTTTATGATGAGTTGGTGTTTTTAAATAGCCTGTTACGGTGATGAGAGGGAAGAGAATATACTGACATGCGATTTCACACCAAATGCAGATTTTGATGGAAAACGAGTTTCGATGATGTTACAGTGACTGTGTTACTCTTTCAGGACTCTCTTCTGGGAGGCAAAAACTAAAAGTAACCTTTTTCTTTCTTTCCTCTCTCCTTTCTCTCCCCCGCCTCCCCCTCCCATTCCCTTCTTTCCTCTCCTCTTTTTTTCTTTCCTCTTGTATCTTTAAGTGGTTACTGTGTTGCCAAGACGGTGCTGGGTGCTGGGGAGGAGTGGGGAGCACAGTCTCTGCCCTCAGATAACTTGTACCGTATGGCTGAAAAAATCGACAGGTCAAAAAGCAACTTCAATGCCTTGTTTGCGTGCCCTCAATTATGAATTTATGAAAACTCTTTGTAAGAAAAACGTCTCACTGCCTAACTCAGACTCGGGGAGTCCAGGGAAGCTTCTCCAGAGGCTGGAGCGGGTGGGACAGGGGCCAGCGCTCCCGGTCAGCCCCGGCACCCGGGCGAGCTGCACCTGGTACTTGTGGGACCCTGTTGACTCTTAGACATTTAGTCCAAATGTTGACAGGGGGGTTGATGCTCCGTGTGTTTGAGACTCCAGAGCTCCTTCACCTATGTCTTCCTAAATGTGATAAATGTTTTAATTATTGCTCACACAAAACATAAACTAAAATACATTATCGTAATGACTATCATTCGTTATCAAAATGAGCTCCATGTACAGTTGTAAGGGTATGTGTGGGTTTACAGTACATTGTAAATGTCTTCTCATATGAATAAATCTTATGTAACGGCATCCTCTACCTCGATTTCAAGATTGTGCATTATGCTGCCCTTCTTGTAGGTCCAGACAATCTAAGAGAGCTCCGATCCGTTCAGTACAGTAGAGACACGGACAGAGACCACAAAGAGGGGTCCCCTGACATGCAGCTTACCTGCTACCTGTGTCCCCCAAAAATTCATGTGTTGAAATTCTAACATTGAGGCTGATGGTATTACTATAGAACCTGGGGCCTTTGGGGGGTGATTCGGTTACGAGCACAGAACCCTCGTGAGTGGGATTAGTGGGGTGTCCTTATAAACAAGGCCTGAGATAAGCTCTTTCGCCCCTTCTGCCATGTGGGGACGCAGCTGGAAGACACGTCCACAGAGCAGGAAGCAGGAAGGTGCAGCTGCATGAACCAGGAAGAGTCCTCGCCAGATGCCACGTCTCTCGGCAATGCGATTTTGTCCTTGCCAGTCTTCACAGCTGTGAGAAATACATTTCTGTAGTTTAGGAACTCCCCAGATTATGGTACTTTGGCACAGCAGTGTGAAGGAACTAGGACACTACGTTAGCTTCTTCCTTGACCTTCCTTACACTGGGGTCTTTCTAAGACTGGGAAAATGTAAAAATTTAACATCCCACCTGAAAGTATATTGTTAAGAACTTTGGACACTATCGAAGAATGTAAAAGAATTACATAGTCTGAAAAATTTGATGTAACTGTTTAGATGTAGAGTTTACAAAGTTAGTGCTGCAGAGCCTTGCGGAGTATCCGTGGGTATTTTACCTGAACCCAGTTGCCTGAGTGCATGTTCAAGATGTATTTAACTAGACTACATTAGCAGCATATGCTTTGGTTAGTTCCAAAGCTTGTCCTACAACAATATCACTTACAAATTAAAATCATGTTTAAAATAGTATAGCACACAACTCAAATGACCTTTGTGTGTGGGGGGGGTGTGTGTGTGTGTAAATAGACTTTAAAATCAACTTTTATCCACATTAGTGGATTTAACCTCAATTCTGAACGTTTGAGACTATCTCTCTTAGACCATCCCTTGCTATTTTTTAAGAGTATGGATGAATTATTTTCCTGTGAATTCTCAGAAATATCTGTTAATTGTATAAGAATTTTCATAAACACCATTGACATTCAGAGATGTAGGTTGGACATGATTTCTCTCTCTCTCTCTCTCTCTATATATATATATGTATGTAAATAGCTGCTTAAAATTATGAAGAATTTATAATTGCTTTAAACATATGCATCTCCAAATAAAAAGGTTTTGGAAAATACTTTTGAAATATTTATAAGGTATATTTGATTTAATTCTATTTAGTCTTTGAACAAATCACTTCTTTTTTGTAATGTACAAATATCACTCAAGATCCAAAAATAAATTATTATTCCTTGATAAGATCAGAGAAAAACGTATCCAGTAGCTATCTGTAGAAAGGACGTGTGTATTAAATCAGAAATAGGTATTGGGATGACCAAAGCTTGTGCTTCAAAACCACATTTTAAAGAAACCAACATGTAAATACTGAGACATCATTCTGGACTGTGTCGTATCGGAAGCAGTCATAGCCAGGGTTGTAAACAAGGATGAGGTAAAAGAGAGAGATGTTGACAATAAGTGAAACATTTTCCCTCCTCATGGAAATTTTCCTTTCAGAAACCATGCCAAGATATGTGTCCATATCTCAGATATTTTCACACTAGTAGTTTGAATTTAAGTTTCCATTCCTTCCAGGAAAGACTCTTTATTAATTTATTAAAGTACAGCGGTCACCCCCATCTGTAGAGGATGTGGGGATGTTCCAAGGTCTCCAGTGGAGATCCGGAAACCCCAGACAGTATGGAACCCCGTGTGCTGCGTTTTTTCACACACATCCATATGCCATAAGGTTATGTGACTTTGATCTCTCTCAAAATATCTTTACTGCACTCACTTAGTTTCGGACCATGGTGTTGCCCATGGGTAGCTGAACTGGAAAGTGAAACCGTGGGCAGTGGGGGGTTCCTGTATTGTTTCCAGAAATTTTCATTTGTTTCATAATGATTTATATACGTCACTGCTTTAAAGTAATACTGTCCGTGCGGTACTTATCCCAAAGTTATTTTCAAGGCTCATCTCTTACATTTCAGCAATGGTTCCGGGAGAGAGGGATTCTTTTTATTTCTCTTTTTGGAAGTGTGGCAAGCTAGGAGAGATGAATTTTAATCAGTTTGTCAAAGGTCGGAAAGCGGGTCAGAGGCAGTTCTTGGTTGATAGCTCGGATGTGCTGAAATCAGCTCTGTGTTCCTAATCACATACGCGTATCGATCCGTTGATATTTATATTCCTCCGCCTCTTTGAGAATTAAAGCAACACATAGACTTTATTTTTATTTGCAAGTGGTCAACTCGTCATTCAATAAATATCATTTCATAAAATTCAGTATCTTTTTGGTTTAACCCACTTCTGGCTTTGCAATTACACAAGTGAGTAGAGAAATAACGTAGGTGATAGCTCCTTTAGATGAAATAAATCACTTTTATGTATTGTAATTAACAAACGTGGACGTTCTATGATCCAGGAACTAAACACTGGCCCCAGACCGTACTCCAGCATCATGGTCAATAACGTACAGATGTTTGATGTTTCTGATAACATATTTAATCAGAGCCATGGATAGATCCCATAGCATAGCCTGCCTTGTTCCTGCCTCCTTTTAGGCAAATCTCCCTTATCTGGTCAGCTTGTTTCTAAAATTTCTCTCTTTTAGGATAAAGATTGTTTTTCTTCTATAATTAGTGATGGCACGATAGGCAATAACCCAGGTAGATTTTTCATACCATATGCCGTGTGTAAATGATTATTCGAGGTCTTTCTCCAAATAGCAGGGTTTGATACACTGTAGGAGGGACTCTAGAGAAATACTAAGCAAAAATGTAAAGGAGGGAAAAATACGGAGAGATTCGGGAAGGGATATTAAAGAAAAGCTTCTCATTTCCCGGGAGTCCTGCTTGGTGATGCTCACTGAAACTGAGGAGCGTGAGTTAGCGCAGTGACTCCCGTTAGGGATTCGGGTGAAGTTAAAGCTGCTCTGTGCAAACCCCGCTTCTTGGACGGGACTTTGCAGTAGGCAGAGGAGGAGGAACGACGGATGTGTGTTCAAGTCCCGAATCTCAACATGGCTTTAGAATAAGAGCTGATCAGCGTGATTTTCAGGACCTCTACAAGAATGATCTCAGTGGTTTCTAATGAGATGTCTTGATAAGAAAAATTAGAAAGTATTGTTTTCATGGTGACCTTCACATAATGACACCCCCCACCCCTCGGGAGTGCTCTGGTTCATGTGACCTACTGTGCTCTCTCTTTTATTCCTTATGATTACAACTCGCCGTAGCTGTATGATTTCCCACTTTCTTGCATGAATTACATCTGGGCCCACAGAGCCTAATGAATATATCCAATTATGTCCCGGTAGCCACCTCTCTTCCCCACCCTTATTTATTTCATTTTATTTTTTTCTAAGCAACAGAAATTTCACTTTTGAATTATACCGCTCCAGGTCATTCATTAAAAGTTTAAACAAAAACGCACACCTTTCTCTTTTATTTTTAAGAACATATCAGAAATTAAATTCAATGATAAATACAGGTAGTGCGGTAGGGTTTGGTAGAAAAGAAATAGGAAAATACAAGTGAGAGCAATAATCTGGTCGTGTCACTTTGAGGTTCCCGGCCTTGTCTCACCTCTGAGCCTTGGCATGAACTCTTTATGTCTGAAATACCCGTCCTCGCTTCTCCTTCGCTTGGTTAACGTCTGTTTCCTTCCAGACCCCACCCCCCTCCCCCCGAGCACGGTTGTGCTGTTTGTCCTCCCTTCGGCAGGACACCCCGGGCTTCCCGCTGGTCTAGCCGCTGTCACACTATTGCCACTAGATGGGGGACCGCTTGAGGGCAGTGATAACGTGTGCACATTCTTACAGTCAACTCTTAGTCTGGTCTGGGAAATTCAATGAGCATTTGCAAGAAGGAAGGAAGGGAGGGAGGAAAGCGTGGCAGGAAGAAAAGAAAATGCAGTTTTTAAGTGATTAATTGAACATTAAGCAATGCCCTTTGTCTTCCAGATTTTAACTGGACAGTTTTGCGACTACGTTACCTTTTTTGGTTCGTAGAAACATAGCTGGCAGCTGGCACATGGAGCAGTTGCTTATCCTAAGCAGATCCTCACCAAGGGAAGCATTTTTATTTCTTTTCTTTTTTTTTTTTTTTAAGAATGAAATAATATTTTATTTTTATTTTTTATTATTTTTTTTATTTCAGCTTATTATGGGGGTACAAAAGTTCAGGTTATATATATTGCCCATGCCCCCCCATCCCCCCCCGAGTCTGAGCTTCAAGCGTGTCCATTCCCCAGACAGTGCACATCGCACTCATCATGTAGGTATACACCCATCCCCGCCCTCCCGCCCCCCCCCCCCGAGTCAGAACTTCAAGCGTTTTTAAAATAATATGGCGACATGATGGTTGGCGAGACAACGATGAAAAGGCCTGAGATGAATCAGAGTGAAATCCAGACCCTGAGAGGGGACAGGGCAACTCCTCCACCAGCCCCCTCCCTCGCTACGGTGTTGCACCCACTGTGCGTTTAATAATCGCAACTTGATAATAATAATGATGATAAAAGTAGCAACGAGGACAGTAATTTCTGAAATCTCTGTTATAAATAACTTAGGAAATTTAGAAGCCGGTGACTTCTGGTTTCACCTATGTCAGATAGTTTATCAATGCTCAATTTCAGTGAAAATGTCAATTATTTCTGAGTTATCAGGCCAATGTTAACATTTCACCAGATTTTGTGTCTCTATAAAATGCAAAACGAGGAACAGCACTATCTGCTTCTCAACCACGGCTCCGATTATTGGTGTCTGGATTTCTGAAGATTCCAAGGTGTTTCTTGCAAATACCTAATCCTAGAAGAGCTGCCAGCCCTGACTCTTCAGCCTCCTTTCGAGCAAGCTGTCAAGAAAAGCTGCTGAAGGCATTTCCTGTTTCCTCCGCACTCCTTTCAGATGTCTGTGACGTGCTTAATCTGGGTCTTGTGGCCTGTCAACTTTTAATAGTTCTAATTGCTCAACTATCTGCTCTTGTGTGATCATAAAATCCTTTTAACATTCCACTTTTCCCCTCAAGAAAATGTATCCCGGTTTCCGGGACGTGACCTTCAGCTTCTTTGGTAAATACGCAGGCAGGGAATTCATCCAGGCTCTCAGCTCCGGCAGCCTCATCTGTCACCGGCTTCCCACTCGTCCCCTTGGTGGCCCCGTGGGTGCCTGGCTGGCTTGTGTGCTTTTAATGTCACGAAAGAAGTTTGCCCTCCAATTTGGTAATTTCTTTGCCTCTTTTTCTCCCCTGGGTCCTTTTTAGAGTTCCCTTTCAAGTATAGAGGATTTGATTTTCTATTCCTTTAAAAATTCTGGATCCCAAAAAAGAAAGGGGGGTGGGGAGCCTTTTCTTTGCTGCATCATTCTAGAAGCTTTCCTTTTCCACTTTGATCTTGTAAAATGCTAAACAAATTTACCATTTATTAGTGGGACTGGCATTCTGGGTGATGGTGTGGTTTTAAAAAACCCACTCTCCTGCTCTTTACCCTGGCCTTACTTCAGTGGCTTGTCTTTTTCCGAATTCACAATTACAGGCTATATTTTGTTTTCCGTCTTCCTAAATTTCCGTGTTGTCTCTAAACACGTCTAGCTTTTATTTGGGATTAAATCATACGCTTAATGAGAGTTAATCACTGCTTCCTACAGTCTCTCTTTCCTTTGAGTCCTAAATATTATTTAATTCTCAACCTGGCATTCTTTCCTCCCTTTTTGGGTGATTTGCACATTAAATTAGAAATCTCCTCTGCACCAGATCCATCCTCACTTCCTCCACTTGATGTAATCCTGTCCTATGGCCAGGTAATTAAAATCTACCACTATTAACACCCTGCCCTTTCCTTGCTGCGTTCGCACACGCGTGTGTGTGTGTGTGTGTGTGTGTGTGTGTATGTGTGTGTGAGAGAGAGAGAGAGAGAGATTTCATAGTTCATTTCTGCCAAGACAGCCTTTAACATTACTATTACCAGCTTTTCCACCAATTTACAATACATAACTCCTATCCTTCACTCTAGCTTATCTCAGAAACCTGTCGTTCAAGAATTATCAAATCTGCCCCGTAAACAAAGCAGCATCCTTTTTCATTCCTGTCGATGCCTACACATATGAGCGCCTAAGACAGAGCAGTCATTAAAAGGTGTATAAAAGCCCCAGGATTAATGTGCGAACATGAACAAGGTTCTGTGAAACAATAACTGGCCGCTTGACGTAAGCCATTACACGCGTGTCTGGGAAATTATGAAGACACACGCCCACGTCGTGTGTGTGTGTGCTGGTGACCTTATAAAATGGCCGCATGTTTTAAAAGGAAACAGAGCCCTGGGTAGAAAGGAAATTCTGAAAATCTCGGAGCAGGCTTTGGATTGTTTGCTGCCACTGCTTCTAGGCAACAGGCAAGCGATGTTTACAGTCTGGGCTCTCCCCTGCCCCCACCTCCAGGAGCTTTTCATCTGCTGCTGCTGCTGCTGCTGCTGCTGCTGATAGAGCTGCAGACCCAGCCCCCTCCACCCGCCAATCTCCTAAGGCCCATCCGGCTAATCACCCCTCTACCACCAGGCTCTTGTGTGGAAGTTAATGTCATGTTCAGAGAGGACAGTACTGCAGGCAGAGGAGCGGATTTGATTTCTCACTTTACCTGTGAGAAAAACAGCATCAGGCATAAGCTGCCCCTCTTGTCCTTGATGCTTGAGTTCATTGTCACCAACCGTCGGCCGCTTTGGAGCAGCCAGTGAGGTGGGTTCCTGCTGCTCTCGCTGAGGGTTGAACTTAGAATAGGGACCCTTGACCCCTCGTTTTACAAAATCAGTTTTTATCAAAAGCCGATGCTTCCATTTTCCAAAATGATGAGCAGATAGAAAAGACCATGATTTAAATTTACCTTCCAAAAGCATCCTACCGTCGTCCGTTTAAGAAACGGAGGGGTAGACATTTAACGGAACAATAAGATAACAGAATGCCAATTGCTAAAGGTAACTGATTTCTGACCTTAAGAAACAAGCTTTAATTTGTCTTTTATCTTGTGTAAAGCAAGAGGAGGATATTTGCAAAAGGAAGGAAAGACCCGTATCAGGGAATTGAGGGAAAGACAATTTGAGGACGGGGCTGTTAAGCCAAGGTTACTGTTGCAGTTGCCAGGAAACCTCTTACACCTTGTTCTGACGCTACCCGGAGCTTGCTCAGACTGACCAGCTAGAATCGCAGCTAGATTTCAAACACGCCAGCTCAGCAAAGGCTGAGGGACGGCCTTTCAGGGATATTGTAGGGGGTCTTTATTTCTCCACTTGATGGGAGGTCGGGCCAGATCAGCTCTTAGAGTCTTTTCTCTCCAACTTTCTCTGATTAACTGTGCGCAGTACCCAGTGCATAGTCAAATGGAGAGGAATCCTTGTCCATTTATTATGAATCCAGGCTCTGGGGCCTGATGCTTGTGTTCTAATCCTGGCTCTGTTGCTTTCCTTCCATTTCTTTATTAGCAAAGTGGACGTAATACCTCGTAGAGCTAGTTTAATGATTTAATGAGATAATAATCATAAATCACCTACAGTACAGCTCGGAATATAGTAAGCACTTGAGAAAATGGTACATAGTATAATTAATATCTTCTTGATAACTTAAAGAAAAAAATTGGTAATTAAAATTCTTTTTCATGCTCTTTGCTATCATAGTTACATCACCAACAAGATTTGGTTAGTATTTAATACCATCGGATCAGACATGTCCCAAATTGTATCTATAAAATGAGAAGAAGAGAATCCAACCTAAAAATTATGCTAATAAATTTATCTTAAACGTAGACATGTTTATGTTCCTGAATGAGCTCAGGTTGGCAAATTTGCCATTCATACATGCTTATGAATCCTTGTTCCCTTCAGATTCTCCAAAGACTATTCATATCTGACATCTGCTTAGTACAAGATGAATATGATTACGTTTGATCTCCAACCCAACCCCTAGAATAGTGTGGGGGTGATCTCCGCTCTAGAGTCAGAGTTGGGCTCCTAAGTGTGGATGACTGTCCCGATTTTCCTAGGTGTTAAGTGATGGAGTTGAGGATCACAGGTGTTCTGATTTTAAATCACGTGCTTTTCTTCCCACGGCTGCTGCTTCTGCCTTAAGAGACGGGGCAGTGGACAGAGGGGAGATTGAAAAGGAGAGAACCTGTGAAGGGCATGAGAAAGAGAAAGGAGAAAATAAATGCAGCGAATAATAAGTTATTTATATTTGTACCCTGCGTCACAAGCAGGCACGCTGCCAAAGGGAAACCGCCACAAACCCTGCCATCCCTGAGGGGTCTGGCACCAGGACCGATGGCCACCAGCCCGGGTCTAAGCAGACGTCCCTGGGTCATTTCGATCTCGATTTCTCTGAGACGTCAAACATTCACTTACACGATTGCAGGCAAAAGCTCCAGCAGGCAGAAGCAAGCGAGAGTCGGCTGGAAGCTCTGAACTGTGACGCTTTACAGACAGCTTGTTGGGTTAAGGCCGATGCTCAGAGTGTGGAGCACCTGGACCCCAGGGCCCATCCTGGACACCGTTTCATTTTAATTTAAAAGTATTCACTTTAATCTCTTAAGACCTTATTTGACTTGGGCCCCTGGTTACCTTAGAGATCATCTGTCTTCTTTTACACTCTCATGGCAACTGGGAGCTACAGAGAAGCATCAAGGCATAATTTTTAACTGCCAAAAGCAGGTGTGTATGTGTGTGCATCTCTGTGTGTGTGTGAGAGAGAGAGAGAGAGATTGCTCTTCCTGTTTTCTTCCCCAGTCAGTCCTCTTGAACATATTCGTGAGTTATGTATCTCTGTGCAGGACTTGAACTCTTTATTTCTTAAGGAACACTTGAGATGGGCTGAAAGAATACCAGAAACCATGGCGTATGTCGGCAGTGATCTGCCTCACGTGCTCTGGACCTTTAGCCGGATCAGGAATCTAACCTAACGGTAGAGACTTCAGGCAGAGGGGTGGGTGAAGGTTAGACCCACCCCTCTGCTTGAAGACCTTCTAAGAAATTTATTTCTCCACTTAATGGGATGTCGGACTAGACCATCCCTTAGAGTCCTTTCTCTCCAACTTTCTCTGTTCTATTTCTCTAAGGAATAGCAAGTTAGGTGATTACAAAACATACCTAGCCTCACCAGGAAAGGATGCTGCAGAGAACCTGGGTTAAATGTCATCGTGTCTTGAAGCTGAGAGGCATTTTTGCCCTCAGTTTCTAAGAGTCCTGGTAGATTTTTCTGTTTTAAGCGTACTAGTAAGTATGGTAACAAAAGAGAGCAAATAAGCACTTCCTCGTTGAGATGGAAATAATGAGAGAGGGGAAGAGTTGGCGTTGCTGAGAAGATTAAGGAAAAATAATATCTAGAAGGAACATCAAAGGACTCAGCAGCAAAAAAGCAAGTGTGAAGATCTGAAACAAATGGAGTTATAGGGATTGAGTGCATAGATCTTTGTGCATCCACAGAGATCACGGAAACAGAATTAGAAGGAAATCGTACTAATTATTTAAGATAATTTTGGAAGAATTTGGCATTTTCGTAACTTGATCTCAACTGCACTGTAGAGTCCTGTATTGCTAATACTATTTTACGTTAATGTAGTAACTTTCTAGCGTATTGTGGTGTGAGAACTTGCAGGTGGGCCATGCTGAACTGTTCCTGAAGATTATTTTCACAGTTGGTAGGCTGAGTCGGTTGTAATTCTGCTCAAAAAGACCTTGCTCCGATGTGGGCAGTGTTTCTGATACAAGGGTTATAACACATTTTACATTTCCCTCCCTAGAAGCCAAACCACATGATAATATCCCCTAGACTGATTGAAAATCAAAGGTTTAATCTCTAATGAAGAAACATACAGCTGAAGGGACTATGCTATGCTGAAAACTGGGAGTAAGCGAAAAATCTGCATTCTGAGTGGTGAGACTCCTGGCTCCCTTTCCTACTTGAGCCTGAGAACCGTGGTAACCAGGTCCAGGTAGAAGAGGAGAGCATCCCTTTTGGTAGAGAATGTCCCAGAGGTATGAGATTTTCAGGTCCTCTCATAAAATGGAGCAGCCTGAAACCTTACACTGCAAAGAGCCAGTAAACAAGCCCAGCCCATGGACACGGAGCACCCACACATTTAAATATGAATAGATATCCAAGGACCCCAGAGATAGGGAAGAAAAAAAAACAGCCAGGACATGGAAAGCGGAGCAAAAATGAACCAACGGTTAAAGAACTTTGTAGAAACATTAAAAAATGCAGGGAGCAGAAGAAAAAAAATTTAAGATTTTATAGTAGCTTCAGATAAATAGAGAATCTGTCGCAACCTTGAAATAAAAAGAGGAGACTGTAGGAAAAATAACTGAAATATGCTTTTGAAAATACAGGCAGGAAAAAGCATTCATCTAAGGGATTAAATTACAAGATTGAGGAAATCCTCCCCAAAGTGAGAAAAAAATAGAAAACAGAAAGATAAAATTAGGAGATCACTGTAGGAGGTTAACATTTAAAAAAATAAAAAAATAGGAGATTTTAAAAGAGAAAATAGAAAGAAGAGAACGAAGGATAGAAAATGATCAAATAAATTATTTACAAACATTTTTCAGAATTTAAGGAGAGAGTTTTCAGGTTAAAAGGCACGATTAAAAAGGGGCACAGCATGACCCTGGCCCCAACAGATGATTTTAAAATTTCATGAAAACAATCTTTTTGTCTAAAAACAAAAAATAGGTCTCATTAAAAGAAGTGGGAATCCAAACAGCATCAGACTTCTCAAAACTAGCCCTGGGAACTACAAAAATACAGAAATGCCTTCCAAATCCTGAGTGAACTCACTCTGAGGGAATACACAGAATTCCTGTAGCCCAGTTGAAATCTCTAGGTCTGGAGGAGTTTGCCTCCCGTTTACTCTGCCTCAGGGAATTACTGGAATCTGTGTTTGCAACAGAAGGACATAAATCAATCTGGGGCCCAAGAAACCAGGAGTCTTTAACAGGAGAGTAGTAACTGGAGAAAGAAAAATGATCACTGCCCCAAAACAAAATAAAACAACCCCCACAAAACAAAAACAACAATAAGACAGGAAATGTCATCATTATACGACTGAGCTTTCATGCTATTTATTTAGTTTTCATAATGTCAAAATTGAATACTAATCTAACCAAAAACTAGTATGTGATAGGTTGATGGGGGAAATGTGTGTGTGTGTGTGTGTGTATGTGCAGATAAAGAAGAGTTAGAGGCCATATAAAAGAGATAAACTGTCATCTTCCAGTGTAACAAGTCCGCAGATAATATCTAAAACTGAAAAATCATGAGATTTCTGAACGTATATAGGCATATGGGAGAAAACACCCCCCCCAGATAGTTAAAATAATTGAAAAAAGTTGCTTTTAGGAAATTTGGAGACTGTTTTCTTGTTTGTTTTTGTTGTTATAAACCTTGTACAACTATTTGTATTTTTGTGTTTATAACTTTGATGGGGGGACTGGAAATTTGTGTGCTAGTATTACAGAATGAACAGTGAGAAGAAATCATGTACATACAGATCTAGTTCATCCTTAATATGGACCTAGGAAAATTCCCAGAAAGCTATTAAAACAAGGAGGGCAATGTTAATCAGCATTTGTGAAGTCGGTGGTATATAGCAGTCACTTGGTTTAATATTTATGCATATAATAGAAGGTGAAAAAAATGATTAAAGAGGTGAAAATAATATAAAATAGTCACAGATGCCTCTTTGCCTGCACAAACTGTTCATAATCATTTTATAAAAGCTGACTGCCACATTTTGCTTGAACAGAAAATAAAAAAATTATTAGTACCTGATAACAAATCAAAGTGCTTGAGATATATTGAGAAAAAGAGGTCTGAATTGGTCCCGTAATTTTGAAAATGTTCTTTATATAAATAATTTGCTGATAACTCAATATTTGGTGGCTAAGTCTTGATCCACGTGGAAACATCTGCAGTGAGCATAACAAAGAATCTGCGCATGAATTTATGAAAATTGCATATAGAAACCAGATGTCGCAAAGAAAGAGGAAGTATCAAATGACAGATTTGTTCTAATACAACAAATGCCAGTATGTAAAAGTGTGATAACTGTAGTATAAATCAGGAAAGGTTTTAATGCTCTCTTCCTGAAGTCTAGGTGGTCAAATGAATCTTTCATTTTCTGATATCTAGCCCAGTACCTCCTGTATGGTAGGTATTCAATAAATATCTTCTAAATGAATGATTACATAAGTAAATGAATAAAATTTTGGAAGTTAATTTGAAAAGTCTAAAATCACAATCAAAACAAACCAGAGAGAAAGGAGCTATTCTATTTCCTTCCTTCCTTCCCTCCTTCCTTCCTTCCCTCCCTCCCTCCCTCCCTCCCTCCTTCCTTCCTTCCTTCCTTCCTTCCTTCCTTCCTTCCTTCCTTCCTTCCTTCCTTCCTTCCTTCCTTCTTTCCTTCCTTCCTCTCTCTCTCTCTGTCTCTTTCTTTGTTTCAAAATATTAAGGGGGTCAAAGTGTTTTTGTTACATGCACACCTTTTATAGTGCTTAAGTCAGGGCTTTATTGTGCCGTCCACCCGAATAGTGTTCATTATACCCAATAGGTAGGTTTTTGCCCCTCCCTTCCTACCCCTCCCCCCTTCTTGATTCCCAGTGACCTTTACATCTCTTTCTGCCCATCGATTAGCTCCCAATTATTAGTGAGAACACGTGGTGTTTGGTTTTCCATCCCTGAGATACTTCACTTAGGATAATGGTCTCCAGTTCCATCCAAGTTGTTGCAAAAGACATTATTGTATTCCTTTTCACGGCTGAGGGTATGTGTATGTATTTACCACCTTTTCATGACCCACTCATGAACCGATGGGCACTTAGGTTGATTCGCATCTTTGCAAAAAAGATACATAGAAGGCACACAATATTTTTGAGGAATTTGATTGGCCAAATGTCCTAGGAGCCAGGGCTAAAAGGGACTGGACCCGCTGGGAATGTGGGAAGACGTCTCAGATGTCTCCAAGTGGGAAACAATCTGAGGAAATTGCTCAGCTTCTCTAAAGAACATTTTACACAAAGTCCTTTTCAGAAATGGCTGAGGAGGATCCGTAGGACCAAAAGACACCCGAAAGTGTGGAGCAAGCCTGGAAACCATTTCCTGGGAGCAGAACTGGGACTTTATCAAGGACCATTCCCCAGCCCTAGAAGAACGGGATCTGGCAACATTTTCCAAATGAGATGTCAGAATTGCTACCAGCCAATGCCCACTGCCTGCCTGCGTCCCTCCCTTCCTCTCCAGCTCTTCCAGCGAGCGATTGTCGCCGTCATTCTTTCTCTGTCCCAGGCAGCGCGTGTTGTGTTTGGGTGACGTGACTTGCTACTTGAGTTTATGGGTTTCCAGATCAAATGTGCCTCATCTGGACTGATATAAATTATAAGATATTGGACCTTTGAGCCTAATTCATGTGACAGGAGGCTTTGAAAGGTTTTAGGATGAGGGCGAGTGTTTTTTGTTCATGTTGGTTTCCTTTGGTTTTGCATGGGGGAAAGGCTTGCAAATGAGTAACTGTGGCAGGAGTATAGATGGGAACAGATTGAAACTTCGTTTCCAATTTTCATTCCTTTCGGCATCCCTATCCTTGCCATGACCTCATCTGAAGCATACTGTTTGTTCCTGTCCCCTTATTTTGACCTTAGCCCTGTGTCCTGCATTGTCCAATTCCACGTGGACCGCAGTGACTGTGCGTGTTCTGCACCTGGACCTTAAGTGACATTAGTATTTTTCCACTTGCCCCCTCTGTATCTGTGCCGTCTCCAGAGCTCCCCTGCCTTCCTTTCAGCCAAATGGGCTGAGTGGGCCAAGCCCAGGCAGCTCCAAGCCACCGAGCCTTGGGGTGGTTTGTTAAACAGCGTCGCTGTGGCAATGTGTAACTGATTCAGAGTAGCCGTATTCAGAAAGCGACAGGAGCAAAGGTAGCCCAGCTGGAAACAATGTATCTGCTGGTGCAGCCGCCACTTGCCCGGCTAGGCTGCCCCTTGTAGTTGCTGACTCTTGTCCTCGTTGGTCCCGACCCTGCTAAATCCTTCGTCATACTCAGGTGACTGTGAGAGTAGTGTCCTGCGGTACAGAGATCTGCCACGAAGGCCACCAGCAAAGTCTCCCAGGGCAGACGACACTGCTTTTCTTCCAGGAAGCATTCTGAACCAATGGCGATGGCAGATGTTTTTTCACTGTGATTTGCAAAGTATTCTTAAATGAGGCATTATGTAGGTAGAATTACTTTATTTTGGCCACACTGTGAAGTATATCTTTTTTTTTTTTTTTTTAATTTGGCCGTGCAACTTAACTCTCCACCCCTTTCCCACTTGCTCACGGCCCCCAGAAGACTGGCCTATGGGGACTGGTCCGTGGGACCCGTGACTCTCTGGCTCGGGTGGTGCTTTGCCAATAGGAGCCCTGGGAAGAGGGGGGCAGCAGACAGATGTCAGGGTGTCTGTTCTCCTAGACCTCCTGGATCCTTCTCTTTAGGGTCACCATGGGCCAGCTGTTTCCCTAAGTGAATCACTGCTTCTCTCTAGGCAGTGATCCCCACAGGACATTTTCTCCCTGGATTAGAATAAGGGCCACTTCGGCTCAGGTTCCAGCAGGGTGACATCTCCCCTCTTGGTCTCAGGGACCATACTTTGACTTGTAATTTTCCTCTGCCCTTTCCATTATGGTCTCTTGATTTAAGATGCTGTAACCTTGATGGAGACAACAAATAATCAGATCCACAGAATATAAATTGCGGCCAGTCAATCTCATCTGAAATAATAAGAAAACAATAGCGTATAAAGAAAACCCATCTTTTAAAAATTGTGACTGCTCAGCATTTATGCACATACCGATGGAACATAACTATTACCGAGAAATATTTGCTATCTCAACTTTTAGTTTACGATATATAAAACTCTAATAGTGGTAACAGTTTTGTAAAAATCAGGCACATTTAGTTTTTGTCATTCATTTTAAATTATACAAAAAATTCAGCTATATGTTTTAGGTAACTAGTATTTTTATTTGTGATAGTCTGCATGCTTTGATTTTTGACCTTCAGTGGCGATTTTTCTTTTTAAGCACAGAACTGAAATATTTCTTATGTAGAAAGTCATTTTATCTTGGACGTATGTATTGGTTTGGAAATTATTAAATACATTAAAACATTAGTGGAATTTATCCACCTGTTTGGTTTCGGACGTTTAAGTTTTTCGAGATTAGTAATTCAAGTCAGATTCTTTGAAGAGTCCCATTCTTGGCCGGCGCTGGAGGAATGTAGATGTGTATTATCACCAGAAACCTGGACCTTAAATTGAAGCCGTGGCCATGTCAGAGCAAGAAACTGGACGTGTACGACTGAAATGGATCCACCTAACTTTCTAAGGGAAGAAGTTGAAATTCCCTTAGGGTATTCTTACAAAATGTAAATTCACGGAGGTAGAGACCTCAGCATGAAATCCCACATTTAATTCGATTGCACTTTAACACTTTCCTTTCCCTAAAGGAAAGGTAAAGCAGAATGAAACCAAACTGACAACTTCAGAGAGGAAAAATGTTCGTAGAAAATATAGTATCATTTTAAGATTAACCGATGACTACCGCCCTTAGAGAAACTCTTCATGCTTTCTGTGGAGAAGAAAAGAAGCCAAAATGTTTATATTGAATAAACTATGGTCTCTCTCTCTCTCTCTCTCTCTCACACACACACACACAAGCAAGCACAGTAATTATGTCTTTGCAAGACATAAATCACTCTGTTTTTCCCATTGAAATATTTGGTTAAATTTATTTCAGAGGCCTGGACTACCGTTGGGGCTCTGTAGCTGTTATTACGTGTTTGGGGGCAAGTCAAACACTAATCTCAGTGAGCTAAGACGGAAGGGAATGGCAGCCGTGCAACACTGGAACCCGTGACAGGAGACGGTGAGCTGATTTTTATTCTCTTTCCCACAGTGCCTGCACAGTTTGACTTAGAGATGTCACTCTTCCAGCCAGACCCCGTGGACAAAATAAGACGCCTGTGTGTTAGGATTGTATCAGGACCTCATCCTGGAAAAGAGATTTGGATCCAGATTATTGAAACCAAGGGCCATGCTGTGATAAAAAGTACACCAAGACCCTAGAGTACACGTTACAAAGTGACAAAAGAATATTTTAAAGATCGTGTGGGAGGTTGCCTATTCATGCAGCAAACCTACCAGGTTAGCTTAGACATGAGGGCAAAATTCAGGGTAATTCAGGTTCCCAATGTCAGAGACTCCAAGGCACAGAGTGACCTCTGACTATTTTTCTTTGTTGCCATTTATATTCAACTGGTCATCAAGAACTATTGATTTTAGCAGCCTAGAAGTGGCATCTAACAGCCCCTTCCTATCCACTTCCACGATCACTACTTAGCCTTTTGGCCAAGCACCTGAGTACTGGGTAATAAATGCTTAAATTAATCCTATAATCCTGGTATTTCCTCTCTCCACTCCCTATATCATTATTAGATTATTAGTAAAACCCAGCTTTCAACCTGTCACTACCTTGCTCTAAATCCTTAAGACTGCCAGAGACTAAAACCCAAACTTTTTTTTTACTAAGTATTCAAATCCAGTGCAACTCGCAACCCTAATGGAACTGTAAATAAAAATAATATTATTACAACCACTAAAATTTAGGTCTACTCTAACAGCTTCCAAATTGTGTTTATGCGCATAATCTCATTGCATCCTCTAAACAACCTTGCAGAAAGGTGATATTTAGCATGAATATCATTACTGCCCTGTTTAATGATGGTGCAGTGAGGGGAAGATGTGGAAAAGGAATATGGCCAAGGTAAGCAGGGGCAGAGACAGGCTTTGCAAAGCAGTCTGAAGTCTAGGGAAGGGCTGGTCTGTGTGGGCAAAGGAGCCAACTTCTTGGCATCTCGGAAGAGCAGGAGAAGCGTGTGTTTGAATTTCTCGGGACAAGTTGGCCCCTTCAGAGGAAGTGCTTTTGCTACCAGGGATAATTAACTTGCCAGAAAAAAGTTGGCACTAGAGGGTGTTAATGTTCATAGCTTGGTGCTGGGAGGAGATGGAGAATCCCACACGGAGAAGTGGGTGTCAGGGAGAAGAAGCAGGGCAGTGGCTCACCGGCCTGAGAATCTCTTTACCCTCCGCCGAACTCCCTTCTCCCCAGCCCTGCCTCCTGGTATTTCTCGGCAAAAAGACCCATTGGCCATTCATGTGGAGCCCTGTAGCTGTCCCTCCAAATGTCTTGCTGCTTTAAGTCTCTTCGCCTTTTTCATCACGCTCCGTAAAGGATTGTGGTTAAGTCTTACAGTCTCACGTAGGGTTCCGTAAAGGAGGAGTTTGAGAATGCTCATAAATAGAAGCAAGGACTGACCAAACAGGAAAATGGATAAGAAGAGGTCTAGAAAAAAAGCTTGTCTTTTGGTTTTTCTTGTATTGTATTTGCCTTTTCCTCTATGTCTGCTCCATCATGCTCTTGCCACCGGCCACTGATAATGCCCCTCCCTAGTCCATTGCCCACGTCCAAACAGTCAGCTTAGTTAGTTATCAGTATTAATCATCGGCAGATCACGTCCTGCAAAGCCTCCCCGTGAATTGCTGACTGGATCTCGGAGGGGGCAGCTTTGCTTAGTCCGGTGAGGAACCCCAAGCAAGGGTTTCAGAGGAGGCAGTCACGACTCAAACAGGGAGACGAACACGGCAGCTTCATGCGTTACGTGTCTGGTAAATGGCTCTCCCTGGGACGTCTCCATTGTTTTCCCTACGGGACCCGTATTTTACCAGTTCTTCAAAGAACAGCTCTTATCTTTACTTCCTTTCTGGAACTTTCCCAACTAGCCCAGGTCACAGCATGGTGCGGTGGCGAGAATACAGAGTTTGACGTTAATTACACAGACCTCACAGTTACTGCGAAATTCATCCCTTAACTAGATATTTCTCAAACTTAGGTGTGCACAGGAACCACCTGGAAAGCTGATTGAAATACACATATATGGGCTCTGGTCCCAGAGATCTGATTCAATAGGTGGAGTTGGGCCTCATAGTGTGCATTTCTGACAAAACTCTCAGGTGGTGGTAATGCAACCCGTCCGCGGAACACACTTTGAGCACAACCTCCTGGCCACATGGGCGTGGGCGTGTTTCTCAGTCTCTGTCTATAAAGTAAGGATGGCAGCACTGTCTGTTTCACTGGACTGTCATGCAGTTTCTAGGAATCAAAATATATTTTGTGTTTGGTATATACTGCAGTAAATATTAATTGGTCCACTTTCCCATTCTCTGATCTTTCTTATTCAGTCAACAGTAATGATTCAATGGCTACTATACAATACTTCCTCAAAACTGATTCAGCACTGATATCAATTTAAATGGTGACACGTAATGGCTGTCCAATCAGACTCCAAGCCACTCAGGAGAGCGGCGTAGCGCCCACAGGGCTGTGCATACAGTAAGCGCTTTTGGCCTTCGATGAGGAAGCAGAGGGGGCCAGGCATGGCACCCGGCACCTCGGTTTGAATTGCAGCTCTGCAGCTTAGAATCCGCGTGACCTAACACAGGTTATTTAGCCTCTTTTCCCCTCAGTTACTTCCTCTGTAAACTGGGACGGCTCATATTAGCTTCCTGGGAGAGCTGGTGTTTGAAATGAGGCCCTGCATGTAAGAGCAGGAAGAATGCCTTACACGTGGCAAGAACTACATAGGTGTTAGTTACTGAGTTCCTTTCTTAATGTCTCCCAATAGAGCAGACGTTTCAAAAGAGAATAAAAGCTGAATGTAACGATGGTATAAAATGCATTACTAAAATATAGTAATTTTTAGTTTCAAGGACTAGAAAGTAAAGCTCAGTTTTCATTGTTTTTTTGTCTGGGTCTTTTGTTCACAGATAACTTATCTGCTAACTATTGCTACAGATTTGAAGAGAGCGATTAACATAAATGTTTATAATTTCTTCAAATTTACTTTAGCTGCAAGTATCAGAGATGATCTCATTATCCTTCCTTCACCCATGGTATACAACTATTTTGTTAAATGTTTTCCTGAACACATGCATTCTGCAAATTATAAAACGTGGCTTGGGGCATGACCAGGAAAGAAAACTGTGTGTAAAGCTGTGACTATCGAGTCAGCTATTGTATAAACACAGGGAGTGAAACAGTAAAATATCTATGCCACGAAAACATTTTCTTCATTGCTTTATAGTCATTCATCTCCCTGCTAACAAGTAACTTATTTCGTCATAAGCATTTTCCAATTTCCACAAGCCCGGAAGAGTGGGGATGTCACAGGAGAAAGGACACAAGTTTTAGAGTCCCACAGCTGTGGCTTTCAGCGAGATGCCCTTCAAACCAGCTAAACGAACTTGGAAAATTTCACCGATACCTCTGAGTCTCAGCTTTCAAGAAGTGGAAGTAAAACAAAACTCGTGGATAGTATCACTTTCCGTGAAGCATCATAGTAAAGTTGATATTTGATTATGTCGGTAAAAGCGCTTGGCTGAAAGTATACATTCAACTAATAGCAGTTCCTATTTTTCTTTCTTGTATTCTTGGCATTGACCTTGGTGAGCAATACCACGTAGGCACTTGAAAGTGTTTCTGGAAATAACGACGTTTACATTTGGGAACATGGGAGGGCTCCCTTCTCAGGGTTGACTAATTCCAGGACCCAGAGCGTTCAGTAGCAAACCGCCAAGTCAGTCGAGGCTGTCCCCACCTCCTCCTAGAAAATTGTGACAATTGGGGCAGGTCACTTCACAGTTCACCGAGAATGCCCGACTCCTTTCTGGGTTAATTCAGCTAAGGGACCCAACCATACGAGACAAGAAATTCTAACTATATTCTTCACCTCTTCCCCAGATATTTTACCTATTCTGTTTTGTTTGTCCCCATGGAAGGCAATAATAAAATTAACCTCATCTAAAAACAATTTTTGAGGGGATTACAAAAGAGCATATGCCGGACTGAACACACTGGGTTTGATTCTTTGGACCAGTTATTTAAAAGACTTCTGGTCCTCGGATTTCCCGTTGGTCTGATAGAAAAGATAATGCTAAACCGTGCTAGAACGAGATGGAGGTGTCTGCCTCACCCTTTTCCTGGCCATTTGTTTTTATTCAATATATCTCCATATCGAAGACATCTTACTTGCCCTTATTACCACTGTTTCAGTAGTCAAAATATTTATCAGTTTGGATTTCTTCTTATGTGAGGCTCCCCGTTCTTGTAGATAGGTGGGTTCTGACCAAAAAGAAGCAACTGCACCAAACTACTACATGAATAAGAAAGAAATGTCTATTGTGTTAAGCCACCAAAATTTGGGAGTTTGTTAGAGCAAGTAGGGGATGAGGCCCTTGGCCCCCCTGAAGTTTCACTGAAACAAATCAACTCACAAAAGAAAGATTAATTGGAGAAAAGGCATACTCATTTATTTCGTGTGTGTACACAGGAGCCTTCAAAACGAAGACCCAGAGACCCAGGGGAAATAGTCTATTTTTATGCTTAGGTTCAACAGAGTCTGTACAGGGTATAGAAGGATGATTGGACAAAAAGGATATGATCCGGCAGACTGAGAGGGGAACCCAGCAAGGCTTGTCTGTCTAGATTCTCCGCGGCCTCTCTGAGCAGCGTCCTTCCTTCCTTCCAGGTGTGGGGTGGGACTCTTTCTGGAATGGGGGTCCTGGGACCCACAGTCAAACGAAATAGATCAGGTGATCTCTTTATGGCCAGCTTCTACAGGGAATATTTTTAGGTTTTATGACTGGCTTTTGAGAAAAGGGGTTCTGATTTCTATGAGCTGCTTGGGGCAGAGGGATTCTAGCTTCTATGAGTAGCCTCAGGGGAGAGTGGGACTGAGAGGCAGGGAGGCTGGAGAAGGTCAGAGAAAAACGTTTGCTTCTGAGGCTGCTGCTGAGGGCTTCATTTTGGGGTGTGTATTGTTTTCTGAGCCCCAACAAGCACGTAGCATTAACCCAGCTAATACCATAAAGCAAACAGCTTCGTAAAGTGGTTACCAAGTCTTCCTCACGTAAGGCTTCCTTATACATTTTCAGCCGTTATACACGGGGGCACAAAGTATTTAATCTGGGCCTGCAATCGTTAAACATGCTAACTGCCAATGTTTTAAAAAAAAAAAATCACATAAAAATATAAATATTGAGCATTTCTTGACAATTCGGAGGATGTGATCGCACCGTAGCCGTGTGCCTACAATGCACCAACTGCCACAGGTGGGTACCCGGTGATCAGGGTCCCCCCCTTCCCTCGACGTCCTGGGATCCTGGCAGTTATACCTGTCTCTAACTTTATCAGTTCTATCTGTCAGAACCTAACCGGGAATACGGAAATCAGTAGTGCAATACAGGGAACTAGTCACACAGGCGACGGAGGGAAGGAGGGAATCACAGGACACGGTGACATAAACCGGTTACTGACACAGCAAGAAGCTACTGCCGACACTCGTCTGCAGAGAACCAGGAGGGGAGAGTGTTGTGGGGCCCAGGGCCGCGGTGACCTGAAGGGGACTGGACCCCACCGGAGCAGCAGCCGGTCCGACGGTGCCAGGGGAGGGGGGAGCAGAGCTAACAGCGTCCCCCACCAGCCGGGCTTCTGCCCTCCCCCCCCCCCCGTCCCCTGCCGGCGCCCTGCTCCACCCTGCTGGGGGCAGCTGACCCGGGAGCCTGGGGGACACCTGTGTGGGGGAGGCCTGTGACACAGAGCACAGCAAGGGAGGGAGGAGACGGACACGTGGAGGCAAACAAGCCCACAACCTGGATGCTTTTCTGCTCTGTCATTGTATTGTCTGCCTGGTCCCCGCCGTAGAGCAGGGAGCAAACCTTTCAGTTTTGTTTTTTTTTTTTTTTCCAGAGGAGTAGCAACCATCTCACTTCTTTTTTTCTTTCATATTCCAGTGAGCTAGGATTGATGATTCTACTTTATTTAGTTTCATATTTTAAGCTGCATTTTTATATAGCATGCACATACTTTCCCTAACCTTAGGAGTTACATCGGTAACTAATAATGCATACGACACTAACGGCCGTCGTCCACTAAACATCCACCGAGCAGCAGCCCTGCGTTGTGTGGCTCATTATAGCAACTGTATCGCAAAGTCAGTGTTATTCTCCTCAATTTGTTTAAGAGAAATCTGAATCCCAGGGAGGTTAGGGAAATTTCCAGGGTAACAGGGCTGACGGAGGCGGGACAGAATTCCATCCCGGGTCAGCTAGACTATTTCAGAAACCGTTTGGTTATTTCTGTTATTCATTCTGCTCCTCAGATTAATCTTATTTTTTTCTTCCTGTGGCATTCTGAGCATTCTTATCCTGAATGCCCGATAACCACCTACCTGCCTTCTTGTTTAGATGTCAGAGTGATACGACTGCACAACACAACTCGTTGGCTTTATGTACAATAGCAAACAGATAAATGGTTTGGCCAAGAACCTTCCGTAATAAGACCAAACACAATCGTATGAAAAAGTTTGGCTAGAACGTATTTTAAAGAAAAATTTAGATTCCGGTTCAGGATCTACCAATAATTCCTTCCAACATGTACGTCCTTGCCACACAGACAGACAGACAGACGCTGAGAGATGTAAAACACTCTAAGAGAACACATACTTTTAGAGAACACACAGAGAATATTTAGAGATGTAAAAGGTTCCATATTGGTGTTGTGAGTGAGCAAGGCCAGAGGTACGCTGTGCGTCAGGGAGGTTCCGGGTGGTTCTTTGGGCTCCGTGAGGTCCCAAAGACAGACTCTTTCCATCTCCTGGGTGCCCCCACACTCAGGCTTCCTTCTGGGGCAGCTCCCCTCAGAGTGGCCGGTTTGCTGCCAGGGGCCATGTGGGCCTTGTGCCTATTCACCTGGCTTTGGTGAAGGTGTGAGGAGGGGTGAGAAGAGGTCAGGAAGCAGAGAGAGGAGATTCTGAATTCTTGAGAAGGAGAATCTTTCCAGGGATGCTCGACCAATCTCACCTGCACTCCAGTTGGCCCACATTGCCCTGGAGGTAGCATTAGCGTGACTATTTAGCCTCATCTGTTGGGAGAAGGGGAATGAGACACAGCAAAATAACTACACAGTGCCAGACTTCCTCATCTGTGATGGTAAAAACTTCCCAGGAAACCAGAGGCTTTGGTTAAGTGAAATATATTTTGTTATTACGGGAATTACTTCGTAATCTTGTGATGCTAGTTACGTGCTGGAAGCTTGTGGGCAGCTCCATAGGAGACATTTCCGTTTAAATTCTTTGAAATGATCAAGGATGAGATGGTTTGAATCTCTGGACTGCAGGAGAGAGAGAAAAAAGTATTTACCCATTGCCTATTTCTAAGGTCGTCAATAAAAATGGAGGCCAACTTGAAAAAACAAACCAAAAAGCTCTGTAAGTCACACACATGTCCCTCTTAATTTACATCAACTAGAAGAAATACTTCACAAATCATCCAAAGTAGAAGGCAAGTAAGATTAGAATGGAATAAAAAAACAATTGAATTCTATAGAGGTGTGTTCATACTCATGTTAGGAAAAAGCAAGTGTATCTTAGTTGCCTAGCAATTAGCATTTGCATGTGAACTATAAATGGAGCTCCTCAGTCTTAGTTTAAGAAGATCAGCAATATTATGAAGCCCTAGAAAAACTTTGTAGACCTTTAAACCTTCCTAAGATGACTGTGTCATGTTTCAAAGATAACTTGGATTTATAAATTAATTTTACAGGTCAATGAGGTTGCCCACAATTTTTACAGAATTAGCATTAATGAATGTGAGAAATGCAGGAGGCGGGACACATTTGATTTTAGTAATCTGAGATAGACTCTTAAAAGTTAAAATTAAGTTGCATTGAGCATTCTCGTGCCATTAGAAAATAAAATTGAAAGAAGAACGACAAATCAGGAGTAATGATGAAAATGCTATTTTATTTTGAAGAAATATCCAACCTAGTCCTGAAGGAATTGATGTTAGGTATAGTCATGTTTAATATCTACATTAATCACTTGAAAATAAGAGTAAGCAATATGTTAATGAAATTTGCAGATGATACAGAATTGGAGGGTGCTGTTAGCATGCATGATGACAAGATAGATAAATGAGTGTGAAGAAGTATATGTAAGGGAAATTGACCTTTAACTTAATAAATCATGCTTATACAAGGGGTATAAATAATTTTTTAAAAATCACTCAATAAAAGGAAAAGCAAGAAATAAATGATATATATAAAAAATTTAAACATCCATTTAAAGCAGATTTTAACTTTAAATGTGACTGAGTCAAAAACTAATATAGGGTGTGAGGACTAGATAATGTTACTTCTGTCCTTTACGATAAGAGGAAAACACTATTTCTCTATATAATTCTGATGAGACCAATATTTGAATGCTGAAAGCAATTTTATATTTATCAATGTTCCCAAATATAGAAAAATGGGATTAAATATATCTGAGAGGAGATGGGCAATAAAAATGATTAAGGATACGGCCTGATGAACTTCTAAGAAAAGATTAAAATAATTAATCTTGTTGTCTGCAAACCGAAGCAAAGGAAGCACATAGGACGGTTAGTAGTAACTTTCTTCACTAAGGAACAGCACAGTAAAACTCCATTTATTCAAAGTGCAAGGCATGCCTTTGAATACTCCAGATTAAGATTATTTACTAACATTCATTAAAACAATATGATAATGATATTTCTGATGGCACGGTAACTAAACAGTTGCATTCGATTGTCTACTATGTAATCATGTAGAATATTCTGGAGGCCATGTGAGAGAAAGAAAGTGATGGGGAAAGCAGCTCCTGTAGCAATAACTGCTGAAGAGCCAAGACTTGTCCGAAGGAGTCTTGACAATGCTGCCTTGGGGACGAGGGCAGGTGGAGGTCTCCTGACGGGTGTGTAGGGAAGGCCACAAAACCACCGCAGTGGGATTACCCCTCTAGCTAACGGCCAAAGACAACAATAGCAACTGCTTTATCCACTCCTTCATTCTTCAGAAACCTTGTATGCTTGTTCTAGTTAGTAACCGTTTCAAGAAGTTACAGCTTATTGGTGAAGTATTTATTTTTTGGTATGCTCACCTTTTATTTTCATTCTGGGGACTAGCGACATCGAACAACTTCAGACGAGTCTGTGCAACAGTGTGAACAAGAATCTTGTGTGTGTGCGTGTGTGTGCGTGTGTGTGCGTGTGCGTGTGTGTGTGTGTGTGTGTGTATGTGCTGCTCATTATTCTGCACAGGTAGAATTGATTTCACCGACCATCGAAAAATGGGTTCAATTTGGGGCGATGCAGCTTTGACATTTTATGTCAGAGTCAAAAGTAAGGTGACTAGTAGAGGTGACAGTTCCAAGAGGTCATTAAAGGGGCTATTTCTGGCACACTTATTCTTCATGGTCCATCCCTAACCCTAGCTGCTTTGCTCCTGAGCTGTATACAGATGAGGGTAAAATGTAACTAAGTACGGCCAGCCGTTGAACAATGTATCTCTGTGTTATAAAGCAGTGTCACTGTGTTTTAAAATATTTAGAAGGAAGAAAAGGAAACACTCCCTTAAAAAAAAAAACTGGTTTAGAAGGATCCAGAAAACTGCTGAGCTGGTTACACATCACCTTTCTTATTTTATGCCTTCAGGGCTAAATTCAATGACGTGCAAGGCTTTCGTGATAACTGCAAGCATCATTTATCAGGCACCTAAAATGTGCCAGGCACTGTGGTGGGAATGTTCTAGACAGTCTTCATTATCCTTACAGGGTCACCTGGAAGTAGGTGGTGTTGTCTCCGTGAATAACTCGGGGCCCAGACAGATTGAGAATAGTGTTCAGAGTCAGAGGACAGTTGACACAACCCCACTAACTCTACTCACTGCAAAGCTTCACTCTTTTTACACGATCATCTCGCCTCTTCTGTACGTCTCAGTTCTTGCCGGGATAATTACGCTCCATAATTTTTGTTGATGAGAAAGCAGCTTGTCATCATCGGCTTTGGAAACCAGGCTCGGGGCCACAGTGTTGGCTTTTCAGTCCTTTGATTCTGACTCTGATCGGCCGAGTGAACCTGAGTGATTGATCAAGCCCTTCCATCTGCAAAGTGGGGTTAAAACTCCTACCTCCTAAGGTGGGGTTTTGAGGATTAAATGAGTTAATAATATAATAAGTATGAATAGAATAGAGCCTGCCTTGTCATGAGCACTCCGTGCCTGCTAGCTATGTATGGTTACTGGTTCAGGCACCTCTCTCTCCTCTAGACCAGGAAACCCTAGCTCCTTCATCTTTCCAGCTCCTCCACCTGGCCCAGTGTCCTGCAAATACCAGCACCTTGCTGTGTAGAATGGCAAAAGTAGATTTGTGCTAACGGTGAGTCAGTGTGTTGAGGGGTGTGGACAGGCAGGAGGGAGGGAGAGTCGTGTCTATGTGGTTGCTATGAGTCACTATTGCCTGACAGGGGAAAAAGAGAAAAACCCATCAGCCGTGGTGGGCTCCAGCAAGCCGTAATTGCACCCCTGCGGGTGGGGAGCTGCGATATGTCCCCTTGCAAAAGGGCCTGAGCAGATAGCGAAACTCTCAGGAGCTCGGAAGGCCTGCTAAGGTGTCGGAGTTGCTCACCAGCAGCTGCTGTGATCCCCTGCCCCCTTAGCCTTGGGCCGGCAATTCTGCTGCTTCGTGCTGTGCCTGGACCCGCAGTCTGAAATCGGCTTCTGCTACATGCAGTGGCAGAAAATCCCACGAGGAGGGACCTGCTTCCGTGATTAAGGTCGACGGACACTTTGATGTGCTCTGATCTCTCCCTTGCTGTTGTTCTGACCCTTTCGGTTCTGGTATAAAACATGCGCTGATTCCTGGCTTCTGTCTAGAATTCCACGCTGCCTTCACCCTCCCTCCGTCCACACTGCCCCACACTCCTAGTCCCTTCTGCCCTGTTACCTGTCCTCTTGCCCGTGGCTGGCTCCTGAACACACTGACGTGGGATATTTTTCTTTGTCTTGTTTCATGCTTGATGGGATTTCCTGATCCTAAACCTCTGTCCAGCCCGACAGCACTGGGGACCAGCATAGCTTTAAGGAAGCAAATTCCTACCTCTTGTTAAGTTATAGACCTTTCACACGCACACACACACACGCACAGTTATCATAAAAGCACCTGCGTAGAATGATAGATGACATTTCCAGGCGTGGACTCAGAGTCAGACAGATGTGACTGGGAGTCCCCGCTCGCCCATGCCCAGCTCTGTGCCCTTGGGCAAGTTACTTACCTGCGTAAGCTTCAGTTTCCTCGTCTGTATAAAGACACACATAATGAATCTCACCTTGTGGAAATGTTATTTTGAACGTGTAGCTCATTAATGCACGAATCACATTAGTATTAATATTGTTATTATTGTTAAAAATAGATTCCCAAATTACCGGTTCAGAGACGAATCATGGCTGAAGATAAGACTCAAGAAACTAAGTCATCCTACGATCAAAGTACCTTATTTTAGACCTAGAAATGACCTTAAATATCTAATTATCTTCTTAAAGAGATGAGGAAATTGTGAACCAGAGAGCAAGATTCAGAGTTCTGTCACTATAATAATTAAAAGTTTCCATTTGCCATATCCCAATGGAGATTTTTGGCCCTGGATTTAACAACTGCAGTTTTGAATGCCCTCATTCAATCTATTCCCATCTCCACCCACCCATCGGTCTTTTCAGGAAATAGTTATTGCAGACCTACTGTGTCTCAATCTCTCTCCTGAACCTGGAATTTCAAAACTGTCACAGTCTTTACCATCATGGTGCTTTCATTCTGGTTCTTTCTACTGCTTATATCACTGTAAGCTTGTTTCTGCCATTAGAGAATAATGTCTCTGTGCATATCAAAATTCACCCCTTAGTGCAATATACACTATTCAGGTGATGGGTGCCCTAAAAACCCCAGACATTACCACTGTGCAAGTCATCCATGCGACCAAAAACCACTCGTACCCCTAAATTTATCAGATTAAAAAAAGAAAAAAAGATTGTGATGATTACAAATACTTACAATATAAGATAAAAAAGTAATCCTAAAAAAATTAATCCTTTTATAGAGGCATGAGCAGCAGCTCATTTTGAGAAAAGAAAGTTCTTATTGGTAGAATTGGATCTCATTAACTGACTTCATCAAAACATCACTTGGAAGCCTTGAAGCAAACACATTCTACACGTAGACCTAGGGAATTGCTTTTTCTTCTTCTGTTGGTCCTCTTTTGCCTCTGGATTTTCCTCTCTCCCCTTAGTACAGTTAGGTACACACTAGGACCTTGAGCAAATGTACAAATCTATAACAATTGTGCGTGTTTTAATGAATTATAAGCCACACAACAGTGGTGGCTGGGTTTCATACCATTTTTGGAATCTCAACACTTGGTAGGTGCTCAATTCATGTATTGTTAATATTAAAGTGTCAATACATAATTAGAAACTCCTGAGAAAAATGGTTGATGAATGGCTATGTTAGCTGGGACTCTTGCATTTCACCTTTGCTTTTGTCTAGGGCAAGTGTACTTTGGGACCAGTTAGCGGGTCAGTAAGTTCTGCCTGCGTGGCAGCTGAGAGTAATCAATACACCCAAAGAGGAGTTGTCCCTTTCAGCGTTTATGTCTCAGATTGCCCCATGTAGGACAATGCTCTGCTCACCCAGAGAGCTTTTGGACATCATAAGAACCGTAGCTTTTTGGAAGCTGAAAATATTCAAGATACAATGGATGAGAACCTACGTGGAGATTTTAGCTGTGTGGAGGCTCTTCACAAGGAACTGTTGGAGAGAGGCCAGCTGCCCGCCTCACTTCCGGGCAGTCCTGCTTGACATGGCCCCGGGTGGCCAAGGACGACGGAGACTCAGGTCTGGCACACAACACAGCCGCATGCTCAGTGGAATATGTCTAACATTGGCAAAGCGCTTCGTCCAGCCTTCCTGGCAATGCCGGAAAATAGAACGTATTTCACCGTTGGTACAAACGAGAAGACTGAGGCTAGGAGAGGTTGAGTACATTGTTCATCATTGCTTGATTAATAGCCAGTGATGTTTAAGCTGTTTCAAACCCATGCCTTTTGACCAAAAGTGCGGTTCTAGTGTTATCAAATCTCAAAGGCATCGGAGCATGTGTTAGCTTCCTTCTCTGTAGGAGATACGCTTGCCTCCCCCAAATGGGTTTATATCTAACTGAGAAGGGAAACCCAACACATAGGAAACGAGAGACTAAAAAATGGTGGTCATAAAAATAAGCGTTGGCTGGGGCGGTAAGAGAACTCTTCACGGAGGAGAAAGGGCTCGAAATGAGCCTCGAGCCAAGAGAGAATCTGAGCGAGGATCAAAGGGAACGGCCCCATCCCCAAAGTCCAGCAAGCGCGAGTGTGTGTGCCCTGAGCTGCCACTCCCGGACCCCGTGAGTCACCACCAGACAGACCCTAAAACCATCCCGAAAGGAGGCCAAGCAAGAAGCGAGAGGGTTTGCGTTTATTTTTTGCTTCCAGAAAAACTTCAATAGCCTTATTTTGACATCGTTTTGCACACCGGGGCCTAAAGGTCGTTTGCCTGAGTAATCTTGGACTCAATGATCTTAGCATAAGGGAAGAAGCTAGTTTATTGGACAGACTGAGGAGTTTTTAAGGGCTTTTCCTGGGGTTGCCTATTTTTCACTGGGTAAAATTTGCTTATGACTGCCACCAGCAAGCCCACAGGCATTCTCGTTCTCCCAAAGACTCAATTTGCCAGTCGGATGTTCCTCTTAAAACCACAGCAGCATATTCAGGCACTTAGTTGTTCTCCTGTCTCCATACCTTTCCTAATTTATCTTTCTAGAAAATCTATCCAGGTGTTCAAGCCAAAACTGTTGGCATTCTTCTTGACTTTTTCCCCTTATAATCCACATTCAGTACATCAGTAGGTTCTGTTGTTCCCACCGTTAAAACACACGCAGAGTCAGACCACTGCTCGTCAACATCTCTGCTACCACCTTGGCCTGTTTAATCTCTATAATTCGATAATTTCCCAGCCAGCTTCCTTGCTCTGCCCTTGCCTCTTCTAGTCTATCCTCGACAAAAGAGCCAGAATTCTCCTAAAACTCTGAGAGTGTATTTCATTCATAAACTAAAAAACCACTAATTGCTTCTCACTCCATTTAGAGGAAAAGCCTAATTACTTACAACGGCCCGCAGCTCCCTCCACGACCAGCCTCTCGTTACCCCTGCAAGCTCGTGTGCTGCCACGAGCTCGCTCGCTCCGCTGCTGCTCTTTCAGTACGAGTTTGCACCCTTGACACTTTCTACCTGGAGGCCTCTTCCCTCTGACCCCGATGAGGATGTAAAGCGCTGTCAGAGTAGGACATTCGTCTGTTTCGTCCATTGCTTCATGTCTAGTGCTTAGGTCTGTACTTGGAACCCAGAAGACGCTCTATAAATATTTGCCCAAAAGTGGGTCAACAACATTGCAAGAAGGTAGAGTAGTTAATTCCATAGATAACCTAGGCAGTCGACAGCCTCTTGGTATCACTCTGTGGCACGTTGTGTTTTCCAAAGACAGTAGCACCTGTCTGCTCTCTTATGATATAATGTTTCCACCACGACCCTCCCCCCCTCACCCCATCCAAAAGTAGAATGGGCTCATAACTATTTTTAAGAAATAGGGTCAAGATAAAACCAAGGTTCTGATAATAGAACCCTTTGCTGAGACCTCAGATTAACAGTGGAACTCCGTAGACCCTTTCTAACAGAGGAAAATCTTTGTAAGGAATCAAGCCCATGTGTTCCAAACCTCTGCTCTTAAAAATCAGGGCTCCTAAGACTCTTCGGGGCATTGCTCCCTAGAGGCCCGACAGGGAGGCTTTTAAATTCACAGGTCCTCAGAGTCAGAACTGGAGCAACTTCAGGAGCTGCACTCAGAGAGCCTCGGCCACACCCAGACCTGGTTTAGATACGAACTAACAGGACTTCAGGCTGCTGTCCTGACAGAGGTTTTGGGGGGAAGAGGGTGAGCATCCTCTGCATGTAGGAGACGTGTGAATGGATGTGGCTAAAATGTAGCTCATAGCAGATGGTATTTTTTTCTAGGATGAATGCAGCAGTATCTGCTGCCCCACAAAATCGTCCGCAGTGTGGTCCTGGCATTCTCCCATGAAGACATGGAGGCCGATTCCCCCCTCCTTGAATCCGAACGAGCTGGCGATTGCCTCAGCTAATTAAGTGTGGTGGGATTGATGCTGTGTGACTTCCAGGGCCCTGTCACGAAAGGCAGTGAGGCTTCTGCCTTGGAGTCCTGGGCTTAGAGCCCTGAACTACCCGCCACACAGGGACTCTGGCTGCCTCATGGCCACCATACAACGTGGCAGGGAAACCACACGGACAGCTTGGGCTGCACTGATGAAAGATTAGCGACCAAGGCTTACTATCGCGAATCAGTCACGCGAGAGAGCCCTGCCTGAATCACCGGAAGTCCCTGCGGGTGACCACAGGTGTGTGCGTGAATGAGCCCAACTAAGCCTAGAAAAGGCACTCGGATGACTTGCAGAATCCTGAGAAATAACAAACGCTTATTGTTTTCATCCACTGAGAGTTCTGAAGGGGAGAGGGCAGATGAGGAGGGCTGTTACACAGAAATAGCTAAATGATACGAGGGGAAAGATCTTCCAAGGTAACTGAACTCACGCATATTTTTGAGTGGGAAAAGCTAGGACTGGAACAGCAGAAATAAGAATCACTGTTCATTTGTGGTCAACAACTTATTCCCGGTCATCTCATATCTAAGTTTCTAAGCTCATGGTAGCAGCCAAAAAGATACGCAGGAGAGACTATTTCGTTTATGTCATTCATGAATGGGATAAAATAATCATTCTCCTCCTCATTCTACCATTCTAATCCTTACGCCAAATCCAACGAACATACCTAACAGCCCACTTCCTCTGCAGAATTAGACTTAACACAAATAATGATATAAAGTGCTTTATGAAGAGTGTTACCATGCTCCTAAGCCTAGACGGAGAATAAAAAAAAAAAAAGAATAACTTTTAAAGTGCAGCTCAGAATTCAGATTTTATCAAAGCCAAATTGGAATATGGAAAAGATTTTTAAAAATGCTAAATTTAGGTGCAATGGTTTTCATGTGTGTTTGGAACCTGGCAAACCAGCTTCTTCTCTTCCTTCTTTAGAAAGCTTGCAACTTAAGAGGGAAAAGGAAGTTTTACACAGTTGTAGATGAACTTTTATGGTCCCCTCAATGATAATCAAATAATAATAATAATGCATGTATGTTTATATCATCCAAATGTCAGTGCAAAGAATAAAATATATCATGTTAAGAGCACCTTTTTAAAAATTAAGATGCATTGTTTTCATTGAAAGGCTAAGCCTACAAGTTTATACACAGAAATAGTCAGTTATTTCCTAATGTAGGAAGATGTGCTTTACAGAACACAAATCTTCTATCCTTAGAATAAGAATGATGGAGTGAGGATAGGTCAGTCTGTAAACTTTTTGACATGATGAAGGCAAGAATAATGCAATGTAAAGGTAGTAATTCAACGAGAAATGAACACTCGGAATTTGAAATGGGCCTTTTAATGTTTTTTTTTATAACGATAATATCTTAATGAGGACTTCATTTTAATGAGGACCTGCAATGAAATTGCCTTCCTCGTTGATACATACTGTAGCCGGTTAACCACAGTCAACTAATTCCCAACACATCACCGAACACAGAGCATGAGGTTGGGAAGGAATTTATAATCTAGCACGGATGACTGCGTGTTTTCTGGTTCTGTTTCCTCCCCATGCCTTCTGGGGACGAAGGTTATGTTAGGAGTACAAGGAAATCATGTTAGTTTTGTTGAGTGTCATCCAGAACATTCGGGAGGAGATACTTGGTCTGAGGCTCGGGGTCAGAGGACGGCAGCAGATGTCTGTTGGAATCGTGGAGTATGTGGGCCTGAGGCCACAGAGAGTAAGGAGACACGTGGAACTGCAAGTAGTTTTAAAAGGATTAGAGAAGGACCCAGAGGAGGTAACTGAGACTGTCACAAGGATGAATTTGTCAAAGAAGGTCACTACATGAGAGGCTAGAAGGATGAGGTCTGAGACGAGTCCATCCAATTTGAGAACTGGGTCACCATCATGAGGACATCAGCAAGGACAGTTTTGGTGGGAGGGTCACGGCAGCTAATACCGAGTCGTCTGAGACATGAATATTGCCCAGGAAACATCGTCCTGGGTATAACAGAACCGTCAGGAATCTCTCCGTGGGAAGGAGCAGGAAGAGTCAGTGCACAAAGGAGAATTGAGAGCAGGACTGGGAGAAGACTAAGAGACCAGCCGAAGAACTGGAAATTGATAACCTGGTTATTGGGATTCCTGCCCACCGTGTCCTCACTGCAGATCTATTGACTTGTCATCCGCGGTTTCATCCAAGGCACTGGTAAAATGTCCATCAGAGCAGAGACAACAAAAGGATTATTGAAACATGCCGCTGCAATCCTCTCCCCAGACATTTCCGGTCACCAGTTAAAACATCTTTACATTCCTTGTTTCAACGCTTTGTTTTGCTCTCTGGAATTTTCTTAGTCGAACTTGGTGAGTGATATGACACATCTACGTCTCCTTTGTCCTTCACTGAAACCCCCACCGTCCCGCCATGGGCTTCTCCACAGTTACGGAGCTCCGTGACCTTCTGGTCTACTCTGCTTTTCTCCCTCATCTTTGTCTTTTAAACCAACAGTCATTTTACTTCCACTTCTTTACAAATGGCCACACAAAAATGCATTTCTGTTGGAAGGGCTCATTTACTTTCCTAGTTTAAAATCTCAAGTCAAGTAACTTTACTCTATATATCAGACAGGTATACATAAGGCTGCAAGTTTTGTTTCTCATATCATCCCCAGTACATTTTCCCCAAAATTACATCACCTTCACCACCGATAGTCCCTCCCCTGTGTTTTATCAGACGGGTCCAATAGTACATGTAGAAATTATATCTGGAAACTTTTCCCTTTCTTCCTCAACTCTCAGATTGGAATTTCTCTCTTCTCTTACCATTTTAAAATTTGTGACCTGAGTCTTCAGACTTTATTCTTAATAGATTAATTAATTCTGATTCCTTGCTCAACTATGAAAATGGGTTGGATTTCTGGCAGGCAATTGGACATGGAACAGGAGGTGTGGCAGGTGTGTAGGGCAGGAAGTAGGAGAGACTCAGTCCTTAAAATTTATCCATTGTCACCGGGCTGAGTCGCGATTCTCTTGACCCCGTCCTTACTCTGTGCAGAAATTTCCCTGGAACTGGCTTTTCCAGTGTGAGTTGTCAAAAACTAAGTCTCACCTAATTAGTGCTGAAACCCTCTCTAATAAGACCCTTATCCACGTGATTTCAACAAAATTTACAATCACTCCCCTTCCCTCATCCCCAAAGCTGGCTTCTTCATAGTTCTCTATTGAAGTATCTAATTTGACTGAAGGATTGACGTAAGATTCCTTCACATTTCAGCTCCTTCGCTTCCTTGTTCTTCTTAATCAGTAAAACTTACAAGATTTTTTTGTTGTGATTATTTTTTTATTTTTATTTTTATTTTTATTTTTTTTTGAGACAGAGTCTCACTCTGTCACCCGGGCTAGAGTGCCGTGGCGTCAGCCTTGCGCACAGCAACCTCCAACTCCTGGGCTCAAGCGATCCTCCTGCCTCAGCCTCCCGAATAGCTGAGACGACAGGCATGCGCCACCATGCCCGGCTAATTTTTTCTATATATGTTTTTAGTTGTCTAGATAATTTTTATTTCTAATTTTAGTAGAGACGGGGTCTTGCTCAGGCTGGTCTCGAACTCCTGACCTTGAGCGATCCACCCGCCTCGGCCTCCCAGAGGGCTAGGATGACAGGCGAGAGCCACCGCGCTCGGCCTGTTGTGATTATTTTTTATTTTTTTTTATATATATAATTAGAATGGCAAATACTTTTTTGGATTTATTTTCTGGAGCACTGGAGTGACATCATTCTAACAGACTCCTCCGAGGAATATAATTGTGGTTGCGCCAAACTAGGAAAGTTGTCTGTATGGACTGAAAGGAGAAGCTTGAAAAAGGCTAAAGTTTGGAAAGACTTGGGAATAATTAAGAGGAATGAATGCCAAGCCAAGCACCATGTTCTTCGTGGTGCAGTCTATAGAACTCGAGAGTGGGAAACAGATGGAAGTCGAGGTATAGACTCAATATCACTGGGACGTCAGATCATAAATTATTTTTGGAAATGTAGAAGGAGCTTTGTGTGTGGGAGGAGCCGAAAAGCTGGGATACAAATCCCGGGAGGGACCAGACAAAGGATGAGAAATCAAGTCTCGGGTGGTACGGGGGGTGGTCTGCTTTGTGGAAGAGCTATGTGATCTTTCTCTAAGTGCCAATTACACATGTATTCAAGTCCCCGATCTTCTGAATTTTTAAATCTGAGTGCAAACCCGGATGATTTATAACTATTTTTCTAGCAAGAGCAGGGAGTTTTTATGTGATTGTTTTGTTCATTTGTTTGTTTGTTTCAGCTACGCTTTTCCTCCCTTCTCCTCTGGTGTTCTAGAGGCATCACACTTCTCTAGACATAATTCTCATGTGGCTCTTTAGCTTCTAGAGATCACACAGTAGATGGAACAGCTATACGGGTAAGGCAAAATAATGAAAGGATTTACCAGACTTAAGGACCCGTCTGAGACCGAATGCAAGAAAAGCTGCCGTGTGTGCACGCTTGACAAAACGCACGGTGCCCGTTCAATCTTGGGGAGGAACAAAGAGCTGGCAGGTGAAGGGAGCAGCAAACACTGTCAGGCCAGGTGTCCGGCATTCAAGCCCTGCCATACCGGGAATCCCAGCTGGCTGCAGAGAGAGGTGTGAATGAAATGACCCAGAGAAGTCAGGAGACGGCAAAGGAAGGCAAAAAGCCACATTCAGGGCACTTGCAATTAGAGGGATTTCAATGGCTTGGCGGTTATTTGAGCGATAATGAATGTTTGACTCATTCCTGAATAGTGGATGCATCTATTTGTTTTTGAAGAAGTATTGGCCAGCCTCTTTTGTCTCCGGCTCTCCCTGCCACCCCCAATTGTTTTCATTTTAAAGGAGCAGGAGGATATTGAAGGATTTCTAAAACTAGAATGAAAAGCAGGAATTTTTAATTAAATATATGCTAGATAATTATACATCTTACTAAAATGTGAGAAACTAAGATAATATTAAAAAATAAGTTGTCTAATATTGACATATGTAATCCATATACTATAAATACTGCATATATTATATAGTATATATTATACATGCATATGTACATGTATACACTGTACTATGTACATAATATATACAGTCTATATTAAAAAGCATGTTGATGGCCCACATTGGTATTATAGTAGAATACTAGAGTGATTTTTCTTTTGGGGAGATGTAAACATTCTCAGTAATAATGTCTACTTAAATATATGTGTGTATGTATGTGTATCAGTTACAAATGTCTTAATACATATCAATTTTAATTTTGCTTAACAAATATTCTCCATGTTTTTCATAAGTTAGCGTAAAATAATTTTATCTAAGTTTTCATATATTAATGAGAATAAGTGAATTTCAAATTTTTAAAAATATACATTCGGTGAACATAATACTAAATCTTCCAAGTGATGTTTTCTGGTGACTTTTGTTTTTTGCATTTTGACTGAGATATATGCTTGACAAATTGATTTGTCGATTAATCAGTTAAAAACATTGAACTACTTTTTTACCAGTCAGGATCAAGATAAAAACAAAGGTACAAGTTTGCTCTAATAATGTCCAGAACGAATTCATACATCCTATCGTTATTTACTTTGTGATCCGAGAAGCTGAAGAATAGGTTCTCAATCTGGAAACACCGGCCTTATCACCATTCATAACATACTGAAGCTGTAGTAGAAAGGAAAGGTCACATATCCCAATAATGTGAATGTGAGTATGTAGCTCAGCATTTATTTTATATACTCAGTAATTGTCACAAAGCACTAACCGTGTTGCAAAGGATTATTCACAGACAATTCTCCACTTCTTAGGAGTGAAGAACTAGCCACCCTTTGTTCTGAGATACTGTCTAAAGGTTTTTGTGCAGCAAATATGCTTGGAACATAGTGTCTTCCTGCAGAGCAAAGTTCGTGCATGATATCTGCCCAGCAGAAAGGATTCAGGGTCTCCAAGTTCAGGGCTCCTTTTCTGTAACGTAACGTTGGGTGTGAAGTTGTCACTGGCTTCCTTAGCAACACTCTGTGGAAAATGGGGCTCAAGGAACCAGCAAAAGAAAGAGCGAGAAATGCAAGTACCCTAAAATAAAGATACCTTTTACTATAAAACTACTTAATCAGAATGGGCACCTTCCAGTAATCAAATGGAAGTTTATCCACTTTCTTGTGGTATAAAATGTACACGCTTGTTACAATATAACGTGATCTAATTTTTTAACACTTGAAAGTTTAAAAAATGTGTATTCTACAGATATATAGAAAATGTTCTAATTTTAGCACCGCTATAAAATATTTAATATAAAGATCTGCTAAAAATGGGTATTTTGGGGTTTTATATTATAGTGACTATCACTTTTAAAATATGTTGTATTTAAGTGATGAAAGCTCCACTTCACATCAAGTGGCAATTCGAAACATGTGAGTTACAGTATATTTAGGATATTGCAGTACCTTCAAGCAGAAGAGATACTCTGCATTACAACGAAATAAAGTACGTTAGCCTGTTCTCTTTTAGTTAGCACCTCTTCCCTTTTTTCCTTGGTCAACACATGTTTCTCGTAATAATTGTTATTCTTTTCTTCTATACTTACTAATACACGCTCAAGCTTTTTCCGTAAGGAAAAATAAGGTGTGAATTTTCCAGGGAAGTTTTGTGTTTTAGATGGGCTTTCTGAAAAAGATAATTATTGAAGAGCCTGTTTAGTCAATCCAGGAAGAAACCTACCAGCTCGTGTTGAGACTCACGCCAGTGTTACCGCAGGCCACAGGGGCTACTTCGCTGCCTGTCAGGCTCATGGTCACAGAAGTGATGGAAAAAAACAAGTCAAGAGGGTGGGTGTGACAAGCAATTTTTGTAACCAAAAGACTGGGCTGCAAATCTCACTCTAAGACTTAGTAGTTGGATAAACTTGGGAAAGTCGCTGAATTGCTCTAAGGATCTTTTCCCTTGTTCATAAAATAGGGAAATAATGACCAAACTTGCCTCTCGCAGTTGTGATAAGGATCATACTAAATGATGTGCCCGAATACACTTGTGAATCATAAAGTTATATACAAATGTATAACTAGGAAACATAACCTTGAGCAAATAGCTCTTGGGCCAAAATTGAATGATGTACGTGTTTCAATACTTGCCAAAGTCTCTATAGCTTTATGGTTCCAAATAAGTCTCAAGAATGTTTAGCAGCATCTACGCATTTAATACTACTACTATTTTGTGGTCAGCAGGTCTACACTAGGAAAATCTTGGTTTTATGACTTTAGAAAACAATGCTAATGTCTGATTACTTATTAATAAAGTAACTTTATCACTGTTGGCCCTTGGTAAAGTTACCTACCAAAGTTAACCATCAGTCCTAGACATAGCCTAGTAAAAATCGTTAGGTTTATGGATGAAGAAAAATTCTTATAAGCAAACATACAGGAATAAAAAAAAAAAGATACCTATAAAAAATAAAAAGGTGGTGACAGGGTAATTCAGCTTCATGACACTACATGTCAGAACATAATCTGATAGATCAAATTTTTATACGGCAAAAATATGACTTACGAAGTCTATACCAAGCCAAGTAGCTAACTGTCTGTGAGGAAAGTAGGAATATATTCTCTAGGGTGTGCTTGAAATAACCGCTCTATTACCTTTATTGGAAAAATAAAGAAGAAAATTACATTGGTAATTACATGGTAACAAATATGAATGAATCAATGGCCGAAAAAGTAAAATTCTTTTTTTGAGTGAAAAATAATTATTTATATGTGAAAGCAAGTTATATACCATTAAGGGAGGCAGAATGCTTAAATAAACCATCACAAATCCATATGATTTAATGTTATCCAGCTATAAAGATCTCATCTTCAAAGTAGGTTTAATAACAGTGGATACTTTATAAAATAATATTTAGTGAAAAAATTAGAAAACAAAACTAAATATGAGCATCATTTCATTTCCGTTAAATAATATCAGGAATAAACGTTCAGGGAAAATATCAGCACCATGACAGCAGTCATTGGTAGGTGACATGATTATGCATGATTTTAAATGTTGTGTTGGTGTCAAGATAATGTTTAATTTCTAATATTCTATAATGGCCACATTTTACTTTTACAATCAGGAAAATGAAATAAAGAAAGAGGTATAAGAGAGCCATTGATGAGTCCTGTGAAAAGTAAACCGTAGGAAGGGCAGGCCTGTAAGAGATTGGGGAAAAAGAAAGGAAACAATCTGGAGAACCAGCAGCCAACAGCCTCAACTACCACTCTGAGAACAACAGGATGCAGAGAGCCCAGTGTGAAAGTCTAATGGAGAGAGTCGTGGACGGACTTTTCAACAGCGGGGCCAGACCTGGGCCAGACCTATTTATTTGCCAGACTCTTGGCTGCAGCAACTTGAAGAACAGATGGGGAAGAAATCGTAGTCCGTTCTTTTGAGAAACTTAGCCCTGAAAGAAAGGAAAATTGAGGTTTGGCTAGAGTAACATAGGGTAACATAAAAATAAAGGTTTTTATTGTTGTTCATTGCGTGCTTGTTTTAAGGTGTGAAAAGTTAAGCAAGAATTGAATAATGTCACCATGTTGGTAAAAAGCAAAGAATTCGGAGACAGATGAACCAGCATTTCGAGTTGGGTTTCAAGGAAGACTCTAGTATCGAGGAGAACATACAGTAGATGCCATTCTAACCAATGTTATCGGAAACTTTAGCTGATCTGTTAATCTAAAATAGATTTAAATGGGTAATCATGAAGTATACCACAGATTCTAAAAGTTTATTCTAACTTAAAACCTATAAAGTCACGTTTATTCATCAAGCTCATATAGGACAAGCCTTTACTTAGTTGTTCATTGTCTTTTTTTAAAAAATTACACTCCCAATGCATCATCTACAATTTCCATTAGTGAGTTCTGTAAAACAGAGTTCAAATTTAACGCTCTTAGAAAACAAAAATCATTTTCAAATTTTTACAGATTTTTTTTTTTACCCATACTTAATTCAGCTACAATTTCTGCTTTCACTTTATCAAGACTTTTCAAACCATTCAATTGGATTTTCCTGGAAATAAATTGTTATTTCTTATTTGTTTCTTCCATACGTACTTAAATAGTGTACAGAATATTTATTTAAATTTAAAATAACTATAAGTAGAACTGAACAAAATAACTTTGAGAGCAAACCCAAACGACTCTTGGCAAACCTGCCATTTCATCAGTGGGCACAGGAGTGCTCGAGACTGCAGATGGTGACAGCCCTGAGAGTTTTGGGTGGGTGACCGCGTTATTCAATGTGTTTTGAAGGGGAATTAAACATTGGTTACCAGTGGGTTGGGTAAGTAGCGGTGGCTTGACATTCTACTCTAAAAAATCTCATTTTTACTAAAGCAAACAAACAATAGAGCAGGGTCCTAATCCTGGAAAAAAAAAAATCTATACATTGAAATGTACATGACAGAGAAGATGTATTTCTTATTAAGGGTCCAATAGTAAAAAAAAAAAAAAAATTACAATGAACTATATATCGTATACCTTGATGGTATACAATGTGAGACTTTCCAAAGTCTAAAGTGATTAAAAAAACACCAGTAGCCCATTAACCAGATGCTGAAATCTTATTTTCAACAAATATCTATTTCACAACAAATGGGATTTTGAAGGCTTTCTTTGGCTGTAGGTCGAAGAGGTATAATTTTAGCCGGAATCTATAAAGAGAGCCATTGAGAATCAGGATCCTTGGTGATTTTTGTTTTTGAGAAACCGATGAAGAAATGTATTTTGTTGCTACTTTTAATTCTCACTATAAATCTCCACGAAGCCAAATGGGCAGTTAAGAAAGATCAAGTTATGTAACTTTCTACTATGATTGAAATCAGGATCATTTTCTTAAAATCAGCCCATTAGCTTGCTTTGTGATGATAAATGTTTAGGCAACGAGGGAGGGGTGTCCCTCCCACGATTCCTGCTCACACCCCACAGGGCCCACTGCGGACGCAGGTCCACAAACCAGGTCTCAGTCGAGACAAAGAGGTCAGTTACCAGAAGCATTTTCAAAAACATGTGGTCAGCCAGAGAGAAAATTAAGCCATCTTACGGGGGGGTGGAGAGAAACTGTGGAGAGCCAGGGAAACTGAACGGTTGGTTTGCCAAACTGGGAAATCTAGAGCAGGCAGCAGATTGCTGAGACAAAAAGAGATCAGGCTGAGACAGATGGAGGTATGGGAGCTCAAGGACCAGTTTCCAGTCTCACGAACATTTAGCATCATGACTGCTTCTCTGTGGTCCGTACCTCTGTTCCCCGGGATTGTCCCACCCGGCCTGGAGGCCGAGTTCGTGCTCTTTGCTGCTTGCAGACAAATCTCCCTCTCTCCTGCCTTGAAGTGTCCGGTTTGCTGTCACAGAATGTCATCTTCTTCCTCTCCTTTTTGCTGTCATCTGCTGCTCCCCAGGACACTCTTTCTCGTATTTCAACTGGTTTATCTCCTAGTTTGTTGTTATCCTATCCAGTAATACTGCCTTCTTATTTTAGACCATGTCAGTATTCATGTGGACAGCAGGGCTGGGGACTGGGATGAGGCACGTAGGAAATTTAAGGAGGCGTTCGCCCTCAGGGACACACCGGCGTCTTTTCATTACTAATTATTGCAATGCGTGACAACCTCAATGTCCCGTCTTTTTGCTCATATCTTCAGGTGCTCCTACTCCGATCATTGGTCCCCTCAATGTCCCGTCTTTCCAGCTCAAATCTTCAGGTGCTCCTACTCCAATCATTGTTCCCCTCAGTGTCCCGTCTTTTCAGCTCAAATCTTCAGGTGCTCCTACTCCGATCATTCTTCCCCTCCACCAGTGGATTATGTCTACTAACTTCGTTACCCCTCGCCCCTGTGTGCTCCTGCCACACTCTTTGTGACCATCTTTAATTCCACGGAGCGTCATCCTAACCGTTCCCTTGGGTACACACCACTGCCTTGCCCCTGTCCGGCTTCCTTGTACCCACTCGGGAAAAACACACGCCTGAATAAATTCAACTCCGCCCACTTCACACCTAAACCTGTGCAGCTGAATGTGACTGGAGAAAAACACAGGCTCGTGCTGAATGTTTGTGCTTTACACGCACGATCACTCAGCTCAACTGGGTCCCCCAGGCTGCGAGGAAATCACAGTGCACGTCCTTAGTGCCTGGACCCTGCCACCCTCCTACATGACAGTGTTGTATCTTCTCCTCTCCCCCCAAAGCCCCCGCCCACCTCCCCTCATCTAACAGTAGCTGATTTTGTTTCTTACTTTACTGAGAGCATTTAAACATTCAGAACAATTGGGGGTGTCGTGGGTGTGTATGTGCATCTCTGTCCCCCCCCCCCCCCCCCCCCCCCGGCTAGAATGTAGGTTCCTTTGGGGCAACATTGTTTTGTACACTGACACCCTAAGAGCTCCATCTAGAGCCTGGCACCAACTAAATATTTATAAAATAAACCAACTAATGAACAGGGGATAAAAAGGGTACTTCAGGAATCATGCTTCATATCTTAATAAAATCTTAGGTTCAGATAGTTAAATACATGTTTTGAAACCGGTAAGAAAATTGAAGTGAATATGTTTTTACCCTGAGTCTAGGTGATGATTTTTTTAAACTCAAAATCATTAAATTTAAAAGCAGTGGGTGAAAAAAAATCACAAGGACAACGGACAGATTAGATTAAGTAAACATTTAAAACTTCTGAATGGCATAAAACATTACAAATACAGTTTAAAGACACAGTGTTATTTATCATGTGTAGTGCTGCAAGGAATTAATGTCTTTACCATGTAATCATAACAGGCAAGGCATGAAACATAAAAAGCTTATAAACTAGAGAAGATACTAAATTCCATTAATTTAAGAAATACAGATTTACACATTAGAATCTTTCAAATTAACAAAGTAAAATAATATTTAAAACTTTAATATTAAATTTTCTTAAATTTAATAAATGTTAAAATTAATAAATCTAATGTAATTAGATTTAAATTTTATAATAATAATTTTAAAACTAGGGTTGTAGAGAGCTAGAAATTCATTTTCCCTTCAAAACAATTTAAAAATGTAAACTAATTTTTAAAAAAGTGCTCCTACTTTTTTGATTTAACAATTTAACTTCTAGGAATCATTTGAATTTCAAAAGTAGCAGTTTCAAATACATAGAAATCTGTATGTATATAATAATTTTTTAATAGTACTTTTCCTAAAAGCAAAAATTGGCGAGGAGAACATCTAATCTTATAAAAACAAGGAATAAAAAAGATAAATTTTACATATCCTTCACATGGAAACCATGGATTCATTAGAAATGCTATTTTTAAAAAGTTTAGTGGAAAAAATTTAGAACTAATAAATAAATGTAGTAAAGCCTCAGGATATAAAATCAAACAAAAACCAGTAGCATTTCTATATGCTAATAGCATACTAGTATCTGAAAAAGAAATCAAGAAAGCAATCCTATTCACAATAGCTACGAAAATTAAACTATCGAGCAATAAACTTAATCAAGGAGGTGAAAGATCCCTACAATGAAAACTATAAAACAAGGATGAAAGAAATTGAATAGGACACAAATAAATGGCAAGATATCCTGTATTCATGGATTGGAATAATCAATATTGTTAAAATGTCCAGGTTTAAGTTAGTTAAATGCTACGAAAAGCAATCTACAGATTCAATGTAATCCCTATCAAAATACGAATAACATTTTTCACAGAAAAAGAAAAAAAAAATCTTAAAATTCATATGGGAATAGAAAAGACCCCAGAGAGCCAAGCAATCTTGAGCTAAAGAGCAAGCTGGAAGCCTCAGACCACCTGACTGCAAAATACACTACAAAGCTGTAATAACCAAACCAGCATGGTACTGGCATACAAATAGACACATAGACCAATGGAACGGAGTAGAGAACTCAGAAATAAATCCAAGCATCTACAGCCAACTGATTTTTGACAAAGGTACCAGGAACACATATTGGGGAAAGGACAGTCTGGGTTCTGGGAAGAATGGATATCCATACGCAGAAGAATGAAACTAGACTCATCTCTCATCGTACCAAAAAAATCAGCTCTAATGGACTGAAGACTGAAATGTAAAACTCCAAACTTTAAAACTGCTAGAAGAAAACACTGGGGAAATGCGTCATCAAATTGGACTACGCAAGGATTTTTTTGAATAAGCCCAGGCAACAAAAGTAACAGTGGACAAATAAAATTACACCAAACTAGAAAGCTGCTTCTGCACAGCAAAGTAAGTAATCAACAGAGTGAAGAGACAGCCTATTAATGGGAGAAAGTATTTGCAAATAATGCATCTGACAAGGGGTTAATATCCAGACTATATAAGAAACTCAACTCAATAGCAAAAAATAAATGCATAAGATTTTCAAAATCCAATTAAAATGGGCAAAAAAACCTGAAAAAAACATTCCTCAACAGAAGACCTGCACACACACAAATGGCCAAAAGTTTGTGAAAAAATGCTCAACATCACTAATCATCAGGGAAATGCAAATTAAAACCACGATGAGATATTACCTCACCCCAATTATAATAGCTATTATGAAAAAGTCAGAAAATAACAAATGCTGGTAAGGTTGTGAAGAAAGGGGAACTCTCATAAATTGTTGGTGGAAATGTAATTTAGTACAGCCACTATGGAAAACAATATGGAGTTTCCACAAAAAATTAACAGTAGAACTCCCATATGATCCATTAATCGCATTACTGGGTATATATATCCAAAGGAAATGAAATTAATATGACAATTTCCTGGTTTTTTTTTTTAATACTGAATAGTATTCCATTGTGTTTCTTTGTATTTTTAATCCATTCATGTGTTGATGGGCACTGAGGTTGTTTTCATATCCTGGCTACTGAGAGCATGCTGCAGTAAACACAGTAGTGCCGACATCTCTTGGACATACTAATTTCAGTTCTTCGGGGCATAATCCAGTAGTGAGAATGCTGGATCACGTGTTATCCATTTTCAGTTTTTGAGGAAACGCCATATTGTTTTCCAAAATTGTTGTACTAATTTCCAATACCACCAACAGTGTATAAGATTTCCCTTTTCTGCACATCCTTGCCAACACTTGTTATCTTGCATCTCTTGGATAACAGCCAGTCTAACAAGTGTAAGGTGATACCTCATTGTGGTTTTAATTTTCATTTCTCTGATGGTTAGCGATATTGAGCATTTGCTCATATATCTGTTGTTCATTTGTATGTCTTCTTTTTAGAAAAGTCTACTGAAGCCCTTTGCCCATTTTTAAATAGGGTTATTTGTTTTATTGTTATTGAGTAGTTGGAGTTCCTTGTATATTTTGGATATTAGCCTCTTACCTGATATATGATTTGCAAATTTTTATCTCCACTCTGTGAATTGTCTCTTCACTCTATTAATTATTTCCTTTGCTATTCAAAAGCTTTTTATTAATAGTTTGATGTGGTTTTTGCTTTCATTGCCTGTGCTTTTGAGGTCATATCTGGGAAATCAGTGTTTAGACCACTGTCACGGAGCTTTGCTCTTAGGTTTTTTTCTAGTAATTTTATAGTTTTAGGTCTTGTGTTTAAATCTTTAATCTTTTGATTCTTGTATAAGAGATGAGATAAGGGTCCATTTTCATTCTTCTGCATATGGATATCCAGTTTTTACAACATTATTTATTAAAGAGACTGTTCATTCCCCATTGTATGTTCTTGGCACCTTTGTCAAAAATCAATTCACCATATATATGTGGGTTTATTTCTGAACTCTCTAACCTGTTCCATTGGTTGATGTGTCTGTTTTTATTTCAGTACCATGCTGTTCTGGTTACTATAGCATTGTAATATAGTTTGAAATCTAGTAGCGTAATACCTCTAGCTTTGTTCTTTTTGGTCAAGATTGCTTTGGCTCTGCAGGGTCATTAGTGGTTCCATACCAGTCTTCTTGCAATTCAGAAAAACGTGTAGCAAAAAGATATCAGGAAATATAGCAAAATGTAGCTTGACTAGGACAATAATGTTACAGATGATTTTGATTTCTTAAAAGTTTAGGTATTTTTCAAAGTTTCTCCAATGTGAATATTTCACTCTCATAATCAGAAAGATACTTTATTTTTAATAAGAAAAATAATAAAATAATATATCAGAACATCATAAGCAAATCTCCTATACATAGTTGAGTTTTATATGTAAAAATAAAAATATAAATATATATAGTTGTTTATTTGTTTATCTGTGCCCCCCAAGGTTAATATTAGTGACTCAGGTTTATGAAACATATTCCAGAATCTCTTTCATTATATCAATACTCTTTCCTCCTAATTTACTTCTATTTCTAGATTCTGTTTGACAACTCTCTCTCTTTCCCTGAGTACTTGAATTAGCCACTTGAGTTAGCTCTTTTGTTCATAGCTTATTTAGATCTTGGGTTGCACATGCTAGATTTCTGCCTCTGACTAGGTCCACCTCATGGAAGTATAAGAGTCTTTTTTGGAGAGAGATTTTGGCAATTCAGGATATAATTTCCTCACTTCTATTCTGTCTCAATACTAAATGCTCCCCCCTCCCCGCCCTTCTACCACTGCAGGTTTGTAATGATCTATTTGTTTCTACCCACTTAGTAGCTGAGACATTGCAATTTTTAGGGCTTTGACAACTGAGTGCCAAACTAGTTTCACTTATACTTCTGAGCTGCTTCCTCAGTGCCCTAAGTAGAATATCCTCCACTAAGATCAACATCTCCCTGGATAGTCCCTCCTGCTCTTCTTCCCCTCTTCCTCCTTTGGGCCTCACTTTTATCTTTAGGAGATTCCTCTGTCATTTGTTATCACCAGCCTGCCGGGACAATCTGGGCCTACAACGAGTCAGGAATCTCTCTTCTTAGGTTCACCCTTATCTCTGGGAAGTGTTCCTTCACAGTAGCATTTACACGGATCACAGAAACATTAGCATTTAATTAAAGTTCAGTCCTTCTCCTTTTCCTCAAATTAGATGATGGTGGCTGGGGCTTTGAGGAAGGGGAGAGTTAGCTAGGTAGCATTTCATACTAACATTGTATTTGTATATTAACATGAAATTATCCTACAATCAAGTATTTCAAGATCATTGGGAAAAAAAACATGTTAGGAGCTTTGTTACTATTGTTGTTGTTGTTGTTATATTTGGATCTCAGGCATGCATTTGTCTTCTTACTTTTTTTTAACCAGTTGTGTCAATCAATTGCATGAGTACAATCTTCCCCTGAGATTAGAGTGCCCCATTTGTATGAACAGAAATACCAGTTTTTGAATGGATGTCATAGCCAACGAAACCCCACTTCCTTATGTCTGTAGAACTGAATCACCAGACGCATAAATGGCTTCACTATATTCCTCTCAAAACTTACATTTGTTTTATTCGTCTTCCAGTCCCACAAATTCATTTATATTACATATGCAAACCCTTGAGATTTTTCTGCTTAATGAAACAGTAATATCAATAAGCTCTACCACTTTATTGAGTTTAGCCGAGAGCGGAATATCCAATACATTAATGACAATAACAATATGCTGGTTTGTTATCAAACTCCTGCCAATGTATCTTGTAGCTACTATTTTAACAATTCTAAGTTTGTACACATATTTTTATACCAACTTTCAATTAGGAAACAAGCAATCTTGGTAACATCAAAAAAAAGTTCATTAGTCCTTCTTTGTATAATATATGCAGCTATCGTTTCTATTATCCAGATATGTGTTTTGGTAGTGTGTATTTTTTCTATTTCAATTGTGCTTGTTATTATTTATCTTTCCAAAACAACTTATTTTAAATTGCCAGCGTTAACTTTATAGAAATCCTATGGATGAATTCTTAAATCCACTATGATATGGGAACAGGACAGAGGCAGAAATCTAGGACATGTAACACTCACATGAACCGTGAACAAAAGAGCTCAATTCATGAAGCAAGAAGGAGACTGAAGAGTAGGCATGAAGAAGCAATTTCCCCGTACCATTTAATACAAGAAGAAACCAAGACCAGTGGCTGCAGAAGATAGTAATTATCAGGAGATAGGTTCTCCTTATCATTGTTCTCGCCCTAGCTCATTTTTGATGTTCCACACTGCAAACAGCTTTTCTCCCGTGGATTTCTAAAGACCCTACTTTGCCTCTGAGACAGTCACTTCTCTCTCCCCCGGTCAACAGAAGGCAGTGCTGGAAATAACCCTCAGTTTGGGGACGGCACTCAGGACTGCAGCCAGGCCCCGGGTCCACCTGTCGGATAAGTTCACCCTCTGTTTCACTAGGTTCTGGAGGAATCCGCCCTGGCATTGGCCGCCATAAATCATGGTACCAAGATATATGAAACCCTTGTCAAGTTCTTCTTGGAACAAGATTCAAAACATTTTCCCTTTAGGATCCTGTATTCAAGGAAACTTTGGTGCTCACAGGTATTGCTCAAGGAGGCTCCCTGGGGAGTACGGGATCCCACCCGGTCCTGCTTGGAGCACTGAGCAAATCTCTGCCAATGCTGGGAGTTGTGGGTGGAAGCCACAGAATTAATAATTTTCTGTCATTGGGGGGGAAGGTTGGTTTAAGATGGCTGAGGAAGCTAGAGGAGACAAGAAGAAAATTTCTCGCTGAGAAAAGCTCTCTGGGGGCTCAACTCCTATTAATCGTGGCTTTAATAGTCTTCAGTGTGATCTGAGGGTTGATCTGAACCGTGTTCCTATAGGTGATTATTTATAGTCGAGTTGCAGATGTGGGTAGGGCGAATTACCTGGGCTGAAAATCACAGAAACTATTGAAAGGGATATTTTGAGCTGAGGTGTTGATAAAATAAAACCACGGCAGTTGGCAAAGTGGCCTAGCCATACTGTCATTATGAAATATAGTGCCATAGGACTGTTCTTGCATGCTATTAGGGAGTGAAGCTAGCCCTTCGATTCAGACAGCAGAAGTACCTATGGGGGTCATGGAAACATAGAAATCACTAGAGGTCCCAGGTCCAGGATACTTGGTCTTTGTCAGCTGATGTGGAGGGAAACCAATTTTTTAAAGTGATGTCTTTCTGTGGTATGCCGTGTTCCTTGACACAGCTGTCCCCTGCTCTGCTTCCTTCAGGCTACACTCCGTTTCCCTGTCCCCCCGTCCTTTGCTGGCTTTTGTCTTTTCAAAGGTTCCCACCCAAACCTCACTTCCACCTCTTCCTCTTTACCTTAGTTCTTCAACCATCAACCTTTTTATTCCTGCTAAACATCTATCTGCCTTGTGTTTCAAATCCATTACACACCATTGCTTTCTATTTTATAACCCTTGTTCTATAGAATAAAATTTTTTGGCCCAAAAGCGAGGACTAAAGTCCCTTCTCAGTGATAGGAAAAAAGTCACTATGAGAAAAGGAATGAAGCCGCACTTTTGCACTGATGCACGGTGAGGTAAGAGCTGTTATTAGAAGCTCTAATAGTAATAGCAGCACAGAAAATGAATGTTGTAAATGAGGGTGTAAGGAACTCTGAACTAGTTCAAAATTATATATATGTATATATATATGTGTAATATTTACACATAGAGAGAGTGAGAGAGAGAAAGAGAAGGAGGGAAAGTACTGTACTAAGTTGGAAATGTAGGCATCAAAATTTGTTATATGAATGCAAATTCACCACTTAACTTTATAATATGTAAATGACCTAAAGTATCCAAAATATAAGTTGCCCTACAAGAATTCTTCTGCACAAATTTGTTTAAATATTTCAAAAGATACCTTTATATTTTTGTTTCCAAACCATTCAAGTTTCTTTTTTCCTTCTTCTTCTTCTTCTTTTTTTTTTTTTTTTAACCAATGTGCTAAATGATGAAGTATTCCAATTAAAGTCAATTTGGGAAAAATGGAGTACTTTTGTTAAATTAGTACCAGTGCTTTTCTTCCAGATAATTTTCCCTGTGTTACTTGCAAGAAATGATTTAGAATATTTTTCTGAGTTCAGGCTCAGATTAGTCTAAGAAACATAATTTTGTCAAAGTAATTTGTTTTGAACTCAGAAGTTATTCTTTCCTCTTTGCTCTATTTTTCGCTTATTTATAATTTAAGAGTAATAAATGCCTATACTTTAATAAATTTAGAATAATAATTACCTACAACTTAAACTAATAAAGGAAGAGTATCCAGGATGCTAAAACAATAAGGTGTGGTGAAAAGATTATATCATTTCAGTGTTTCCTAGAAATGAGTGTACATATATTAATACGTGGGTCCTCTATGAAGTAGCAGGATGAAACACCACTCACTTCCAAAGCAGATGAGATAAAAAAAAAAAAAAGAGGTACCTTCACGCAACGTTGAGAATGATGAAACCCTCATTTCCGACATCTTATGACCCTGTGCTCAGCATCAGAGAGCATAATGCCATGCTCAGCAAAGTAAGAGACACTCCGGAAACACAGATTTCTGAAACGTGTCTGAAGAGTTAAGCACAAAACTCCTGCTCCACTAGAGAGCACTAATGACCAAACTCTCACTGCTGAAATTTTGGCAGAGACAATTTCACTTTTCATAAATCTCAATACATCTTCACCACTTCCACTAACTTTCCTGAAGCAGCGGAGGTTCTGCCAATACATATGGCGACGAACGTAGCATCTTTCATAGAGAAGGGCTTCAAGGTTCCATGTCATGAGAGTATCTCACCAAAAAAATACAGAGGTAGATTGCAAAATCATTAATACGACCTTTCTGTCTTTTTATTTTAAGCTCCAACATAGCATCAAAGGACTTCAAAATTATTTAAAAAAATGGCAACATTGAGAGAGGGAAAATGATAAATATGACCGTGTGGAATGTAGTTATTTCACTGTGCAAATGCTGGCCGACGTGGTCCAGAATTATGCTATCCTTTCTCCTGTACCAATTGGGTGTTCCCTGAGGCCTGTCACCCATCCTAAAGGACTGTCCTAATTTTTAGATGCAAAAGGAATCCAGAAAGCAACATCTAGATCCTGTCATTACTATCGTAGAACCAGGAAACCACTGGGCAGAGATGATGCTGGTGAACCGTAAATATGTAGCATTTCAGCAACAGGAAACTGTATAAAATAGCAATTGAACAGTTTCTTTGCTAGCTAAAATGAAACATTTTCGAACCATGTATCTTTATCTTGGCCATAGGCGACTTTGAGAAACAGTGTTCTTTTGAGAAGAAGTCCTGCATATAAATGTATTTGGTTGCCAGTTCCTTGGCGAGTCAAAATCCGCAGATAGTAATTAGAAGCTGAAACTCCCCGTGGATCAAATGAGTGTTGAACGCAAAGCTTCTGAGCCGTGGTTGTAAGTAGACTGACTCAGGATCTCTTTGTTGTGGTCTCCTTCCCCCTCCTCCATATCTCACACATATTTCATAGTTGGCTCCACACTTCCTCCTCAAATCTGTTCCCTCTTTCTTATTTCCATTTTCATTGAGATACATCAATCCATTCAGTCCATTCAGCTAGAAAACTGTGTGTCATCTCGCTCCCCCCAGCCAACTGGCCACGTCCTGTGGATTCTGCTTCTGGAGCCTCCTTCAGTTGCTTCCTCTCACTTCCAGTCTCCCTGTGACATCTTAGGTCGGTCGTCACTTCTCTCACTTGGATCTAGAAATTATTATAATTGTTCTCTCTCTGGGTCCAGTCTTTTCCTTTCCAATTCACCTTCCCTGTGAGCACATGGGTATTTTTTTTTCCTCTCTCAACTATCTAAGTGATATGTTTTCCCTACTTCAATGCTTCCTTACTGCCCACAAGAGTCTGCCATATACTTGCGAATTACTGACCTGCATGGATAATATTGGAACTGTCAGAAAGTACATGCGGCAATAATCAGACTACTATTAACTTTATTAAAAAATAAAGGAGAACTGATGGGTGAAAAAAAAAAGTAATAAGGAATCTTGAAAGTAAGTAATCCTGTAATTTTGAGTTTCAATTGGTCTGTGACAGAGGCATTTATTTCAGAACTTTTTGTACAGTCAAAAATAAAATTTGGAAACTACTAGAATGTCCCCTAGTACGGAAAGTTGAACACATTGTGGTACATGAAAACCCTAGAAAATTACGTAGTCCTTCAGAAGAACGCATTAGATCTACGTCGATTGTCCGAGACAGGGTCTGTGATCATAGTGAGAGAGGAAAACAAGAGGCAGAGATGGACACAGAATATGATCTCTTGCACAGGTGGGGTTCTCTGGGAAGCAGAATCTGAGATGGAGTTGAGACTTCCAGATATTTATTAGGGCGTGTATTGGGATAAAAACAAGGTTTGGCAGAGGGTGCAAGGGAGCCGTGAGGCAACCCTACTGACCCCATGGGGAGTTCTAGAGCTGAAATGGCCTTCGGAGTGTCCCTGCACTGGACCAAAAGGGCCAGTAATAGATCAGTCATGCGATCTGGGATGCTTAAAACAGTGTGTTCCTGGGTGAGGCAGCTCATCACTGATGGAACCGAGAGCGGAGGGTATCTGCCGACAGCGCCCCAGCTTCTAGTCCTTCACTCAGCAAGGAGGTGAGTGCTGTCTCTGTCTGTCACAACACCTACAACAAATTGTGCCCCAACCCAAAAGGTGGAAACACAATCGCACATGGTTACGTATGCGTGGAAAAAAGTAGGACGTGACCTTGGTCATGGAAAAGCGACCGGGCTGGGGGATAGTAGAAGTAACCAAACAAAAAAAACCAAAAGGTAAAGATATGAATAACAAGGCATAATAGGTAGATAAAATGTAAAATTTGTTGATTTACTACTTAAAGAAAAGTCTTAAAAAATGGTCATCCAGTAGTATTTATTGTGACATTACCTTTTCGTTATATACCTCTGTGCTCTTTGAGTAAACATCAATGTGTGTTATCTAGATAATTTTTAAAAGCAATGAAGCTATTTAAAAATTCACAGCCAATGTGAGGATCACTGCAGCTTAGAGGGGGGAGGAAACGGGCACAGTTCGCCCAAAGTGACTATCGATAGCAACAGTTTAAAGGTCAAGGGATGCTCACCGTGACCTGTTTTGGAACTGTCATCTAAGACCCCATGATTTATCGCTGATGTGCTTCAGACTCCGTCTCAGTTCAGGACAGGCGAGTGAAGGTAGTCTGAATCAGGATGTAGAAGCCGTCCACACTGCGGTCCATTCCGAGTGAGCAGGTAGGAGACGCCCTGGCTGGGTCACTGACCACCTGCCATGTACTCGAAGCCCCGTCAGTGGCTCTAGCAGGGACATCCACCGCATCCAGCAAAGCAACCCCTCTCGGGGTTTCTTCTAGGTTGAGGTGTCGGGAAGCCACAAACCCAGGACCCGCCTGGGTTTTGCAGAGACGCGGCTGGAGAGTTACGTGGCGATAGAATGCGGGTCCCCTAATCTCCAGTCCGTTGTGGCAACAACCTCTGTATCCTCTGGTGTCAACATCAGCAGGTGCATGAGCCCCGAGGGACAGGTTTCAGAGACTTGGCCTTTTATAACCTGCAAAGCCAAAGAACCGAGGTGGGGTATTTTCAAAAGCTAATCACGTGTATTTGAGTTGTTCATTCAGAGAAGCCACTGTGAGCCCCAGCTGGGTCTGGACTCTGTTTAACAAGTCCCCCCTCTCCCGGGCAGGAGGGTCATGGTGATGCTTTGGTCTCCCAGGGATCTGTGCCGACTTGGCGCTTGCATCTGACAAACGCTGAAATGTCTCTTCTTTCTCCCTCACCCCGGCTGCCATTTTCCAAGTCACCGGCAGGGTCAGATCGGGAGGCGCTGGGAGGATCATCGCCGTGGACTCCTTCCCTGGCGTTGCAGGCTTCCTCCTTCCCAGGGTGGAGTCCGGCCTCCAGCCGGCCATCTCTGGCTCTGAAAACCGGCTCCGATCTGGACTCCGGGAACGGCACTGAAACGTTTTTATCTGGGGACCCGCCCTTGGCCTCCTCGTCTCCCATCCTTCATTTGGGTTGTGCACCTCATACCTCTGTTGGCTGCACACGCGTCCCACCCCGAGATTTGCGGGGTTCGCTGAGCCACCCCGATAGCTCTCCGCAGATCCTCTCCCGGCTGCCACTCTGCTGTTGCTGCTCATTACGATAATTGCCCCAATGGGTGTGTGACAGTTCAGCGCTGCCACCTGGCCTCTAGTAATTAGGCATCCTGTGGGTCCCACTGCTCTCCGCGAGCCCCGTCATTAATAGTGGCTCTTACCCTCGTGCCTGGCTGCCAGACGACAGCCACTCCGGAGCTCCTCGGCCATGCCCAGGCCCTTCTCGCCAGCGTGCCCCTTTCTCCTTTGGTGGACGCATTTCCTCTCACGGATCACAGTGGTCCGGTGGGTTTTCTGACCTCGTTAGCGCATCATCCTAGCATGCCCAGGTCGGTGAGCCCTTTGATCCCGCTGCAGCTGCCAGATAAAGCAGTCCCGGCACTTCAGCTCACGGAGTCTAGTCCATTACTTTCTCCAGGCTGCTAGGTGTCCTCCTAGTTCCTGCTTGTCCCGCCTCCCAGGGACCCTGCCTGGGCTTTAAATCCTGCAGCCTGGGAGCGTGCTCTCACTTCAGCAAGCTCCCTTTTATCCGGCATCCTCAGAATCCGACTCCACGTGTACCCCCCTGAATCCTGCGGGTGCAGGTCGGTAGCTTTTCCTCCAGGTGACGATCCCTTTGCTGCTGCAGCACTTGTCTAGACACCTCAGGTTGTGACTTAGCCCTGGTTACTGGCCCAGTCGGGCAGGGGTGCGGGGGGTGGTGGCTTATCCTAAAGAGACCACACTTGGTCTCACAGGGAAGACAACCTCAAGCAAAGGTAGGCCAGCCCATTAATTAACAAGGAGGAGAGTTAATTAATCATGGTCCCAAAGGGTTGAGGAATATCCGGAGAGTCAAGGTTTGCATGTGTTTCTATCCGGGTATCTATATCCCGGTTTCAAAGTTCTGCGCCTTCCCAGTCTGGGGTCTGGCCTTGGCATCGATTCAGGAATACCCTTCCTTTTGAAATCTCCTGTCCCCGTCTACAGCCATACCACCCTGAACGCACCTGGTCTCATCTGAAATCTCCTGTCCCCATCATCTCCCTTTCTGGTGACTCTTTCTGAATTGCCTTCCTTGTCTTCCGAAGCTCATCTGTCCCTTACATCGTGGGCTTTCCTCAAAAACCGTCTACACGGTCTCCTTCCCGTTCCTTCCTGCAGCTGGGACACGAACCTAAAATGCCCTTGGGGGGCAGACTGTGTCTCCCCCTCCACACCATCTTCTCCCGGGCAGGGAAGAGGAATCCTCTGAAAACAAACAAAAAATACAGCTGATCATAGACGTCCTAGAGCAAACGATATTCAGTGGCCTCCTTTTGCTTCTGGGCACGTCTTCCTCCTCGGCATAACGTTAAAGGCTGTCGGCAATTTGACTTTATTCTCCTTCTTAGGTTTCACGTCCCATCACGTTTTCTCTTCTCTGGGTCCCGTTAGTGTGGCCACACCCGACAACATGACATTTGTCCTCTGCCACGCACCCGCGTTCCCTCGGCTTCAGCTCCCACCACGTCCTGCACGGCGGGTCTTATTTCTTCCCTCCTGACCTGTTAGTCCCTTCGGCTGAAAGCAGACTTCGGTCACAGGATCGTCCTCAGAGCTCCCCTCCAAATTGCTCCATCCCTCCTGTTGGCTTTATTGCCCTCTATTTATACGTATAATATAGAAATGTTCAGAGTCTGCTTTTTGTCGTAATCATATTGATAATGAATAATCATATTCATTTAAATTCTTCTTTTTATAAAAATGGTGGGGTCACGGTCATTAGATCTCTGTGTGTGTGTGTGTTTCCTGTCTGAGTAGCCTCTATTAAAGGATTAGTTTCTCAAGGGAAGTTTCTCATTCCGAGTACTGTTTCTTTTTTTTTTTTGAGACAGAGTCTCACTTTGTTGCCCGGGCTAGAGTGAGTGCCGTGGCGTCAGCCTCGCTCACAGCAACCTCAGACTCCTGGGCTCAAGCAATCCTCCTGCCTCAGCCTCCCAAGTAGCTGGGACTACAGGCATGCGCCACCATGCCCGGCTAATTTTTTTCTATATATATATTTTTTTTAGCTGTCCAAGTCATTTCTTTCTACTTTTAGTAGAGACAGGGTCTCGCTCTTGCTCAGGCTGGTCTCGAACTCCTGACCTCCAGCGATCCTCCCACCTCAGCCTCCCAGAGTGCTGGGATTACAGGCGCGAGCCACCGCGCCCAGCCATTCCCTGAGTACTTGACACTTTGTTATGCACACAACTAGTGTTCAAGAAATATTTATTCAATTAAAATATGACAAAATAACCCAGGCCAGAAAGGAAGAGTTCACGGCTATCAGCTGAATGAAGAGATGACACTAGAATGCCAGCTCCAAAAGGGTATGAATTGGAGCATATTTTGTCTTTTGAGAATGCTGTAAACATGTGCTGAATGAAAAAGATTAATGTAGCATATTTCACACTTACGTAACAACACTTAACCTTGAGCGACATATAGGTGTTATCTGGACAGTGGGGCTTGTCACATCCCAATTAAAACACACCTTTGAATACAACGGGGGCTGTTTTTCTCACGGGCTACCTTTAAAAAAATCCGAACAGACATAAAGGAGAAAAATTATTTTTTCAAGTCTGATTCTACAAAAAATAGCCATTCTTTCTTTTAACAAACTTTCGATTTTTAAAGGATGCTTATGTTTCTTAACTCTATTCAATTTTTAAAATCAATCACTCGTGCTGAATATTTTTAAATGAATATGACACTTTGCATAGATCCCATAAATAAACAAAACGTGCACAGCTTTGTTTACGCCCGGAACCTTCTGCTAAGTGTTGCTTCTATTTATTTACTTTTAAATTATGCCAGATTTCTGCAAATTTGAGTCAGTTTGGGGATCAACTTGAAATTTTAAAGACTGGCTATTTACTTTGCTTCTGATAACTTGCAAATATGTTAAGATAATAGTTCTAAGGGCCACCAGAAGGTAGAAAAGGAAAATATTCAAGATGGGCTGAATTATGGAAATAAATGTGCCGTGCTATAATTTTTTTTTATCATTTCTCTTAATTTCTTTTAACATCTTCATTCTCTTTGCTTTCTCCCCACATCCAGAGTATTTAGCTTCCGTCTCTTCTGTCTCAAGCTCAGATACCCCCTGACTTATGCAGCACAGCACAAAAGGTCTGTGACGGTGAACATAAGTTTCGATAAAGATGGGTAGACACAGCAAAACTTTGCTCAGAAAACCACATTGCTACAAACAAGCCCTGCTCATAGACATGCATCACCAAAATCATCATTCAGAAATTCACTCATGATAAGAGGATGATCCGTCTGTGGATGCCAGCTCTTTATTGTACGTAATCTGGCATGATTCATGAGATTTAGGGCTGGTGAGCTTTTCCAAGGCGTAGAAACCAGGAGGTAATAGAGTCACGTAGGGCAACAGACATGCTCCCCTGTCCCACCAACGACCATCCCATGCCCCCCTTCTTCTTCCTCCGTCACCGAACCATGATCATCTTAGGTATGTCCCGTCCTCCACACTGTCTCGTGCTTCAGAACGATCCCATCACTAGTTCCAGAGACGGTAGGTGGTAGATTTATAATAAGTCAATCCCTTCTCTTTGAGAAAGGTTGGCTCATGTGAGGGCATGAGACCCAATTCCAACCAACTGGATCGTAGAGGAAGTCGGTGGTAGTGCTTCTGGGCAAGTCCTTCACTCTGAAGACACAAACACATAGGAAATACACAGTCCTTGTCTTTCCCTGAATGCTGTTTTACACCTGGATGTGACATCTGGGATTGCTGTGGTAGGAACGGGGGGGACCTGCTTGAGGGAAGAACCGAGACGATGAGGAAGGCCGGGCGCGGTGGCTCACGCCTGTCGTCCCAGCACTCTGGGAGGCCGAGGCGGGAGGATCGCTCGAGGTCAGGAGTTTGAGACCAGCCTGAGCGAGAGCGAGACCCTGTCTCTACTAAAAAACAGAAAGAAATTAACTGGACAACTAAAATATATAGAAAAATTAGCTGGGCATGGTGGCGCATGCCTGTAGTCCCAGCTACTCGGGAGGCTGAGGCAGGAGGATCGCTGAAGCCCAGGAGTTTGAGGTTGCTGTGAGCGAGGCTGACGCCACGGCACTCTAGCCTGGGTGACAGAGTGAGACTCTGTCTCAAAAAAGCAAAACAAGACGACGAGGATGGCGCAGTGAGGAGATGGGAAGAACCACCCTCGACCCCCGCAGGGTACAGATTCTCCCTGCCTGGAGCCTGCCCTGCCGGAGACCCCAGCATTTAAGCCCATTTGAGTAATTTCCTCCTACGTGTAGTCAGTGGAATTCTGGCAACCTTCTTTTAATCTACGGTCGAAGGATAAAGTTATTAATATTTTGTTTTGCGAAGGGAATAGATACACATATCTGGATTTCTCTTGCACGTAGATTAGGGGCAGCAGAATACCTAGAGGCTAGCTTTTGTTGGACGTTATTCAAGTTTTGGACTCTGAAAACCCGGTAAAGAAAGATGTGTAAATCAGTTACCGTCGCCACTGGGTAGCAGTTTGCTGCTTTTTCCCTAATACAAGGTAGCCAAGAATTACAGGAATAGAATATCTTTAACAATAGAAACACTCCAAAGGAAATGCCATCATATCATCATGCATTTTAAAAGAGCCAAGTTGCAAATAGGTAAAAAGAACTGCTCCTTCGAGCAGTGCTACCATGACAAAATGTTAGCAGATCCCAGAAAGAGACCGGGGCGTCAACAGCAGCAGCCCCTCCCTCAAGGGGTCGTTGTTCCCAAAGAGATACATTACCGTGACTATTCAACGCACATCACTCTTCGAGTCATTTTGTTAATTTTCAGGTAGATATAGCAGCTGATTCAGCCACAGTGAGTTCGTACCATTGAAATAGTTGTGTAATTTGCATCCTATTTGAAAATTTAGTCTACATTAGGTGAAATGGGTCCACAAAAAAGAGGATAAAGATAAAATTGAATATGCTTTCAATCTTAATCTAGATAGAGTCTTATGGGATATAATTTCAAAGATGGGATGCTAATTTTTTAATACTAATAAAGGTGGCCATGACATTCATTATTTAACTGACCTATAGTTGGGATACGCACCGGCCATTTCTGGCCCCTAGAATGCCTTTTTGCAAGTTAGACCCACCAGAACATGGCTTGACAAGCAGCACAATGGCCCAGATTCCAGCCCCTTCTTCTCCATTTGGCCAGGCATTGTTGTGCAGTGAACAGCCTGCACAAACGTACTCAGACGACTTGAGCCGTAAATCCCAGTGCTTAGGTGGACAAACGTCAGATACCAGGGAGTGCTAAAAACGTGACCAACTAGAAACTCCATCACTGTCCGTAGTTCCAGCTACGGTTTTCCAGGAGGGAATGTAGACCCATGTTTTCAGATATTCTAATTTCTGAAAGAAACCAGAAGTATAATGCACCTTGGATCTGAACACAAGGCGTTGTAGGACCAAATACAAATTGTGAACTGCCGGTGTGTCACTCTGACTTAAATGAAGTTTGTAGCCGTAGCTGCTCGCTCAGATGCTACTGTCAACCTCAACCTCAATCCCGTTAGAGTCAGGGATGCTGGGCTCCCAGCGGTGACGGTACAATCTGAGAAATGTGGGGCAGAACCACATTGTGCATCCAAGGTCTTTCCTCAAGTAGGAAAGACCGTAGATATAGATACGGAGGGGAAAGAAAAAAAGCAAGAAATGTGCTACTATGACTCTGAAGAAGAAGAAAAGTAATACTCTGGGGGGAGGAGGAAGTTGTGATTTTTCAGGTGGGTTGCCTTTGATAGTACTAGTCTACTAAATAGCTCCAGCACTTTGCTAACATTAATTAAACCTCACAAACCCCATGAGATAGGTAATTA